>NC_136430.1:280122443-280722443 GCF_052849685.1 Lactuca virosa
CTCTTATAATAACATGCATTACGCTAGTATGCCCTCGTTCGAGCTCTTTTATGATCGAAGGTGTCGAACTCCTATTTGTTGGGGCGAAATGGGGAAGAGGGTCATGGGGAGCACGAAAGTCGTGCTCAAGATGACTGAGCTTATACAAAAGTTTTAGCAGAGACTTTTGACTGCATAAAGCCGTCAAAAGAGCAATGCGGATCGGAGACGCTCCGAGTTAGAGTTTCAGGTGGGGGATTTTGTTCTCCTGAAGGTGTCACCCTGGAAGGGTGTTACCCGCTTCAACAAGCGGGGCAAGTTGGGCCCTAGATTCATTAGTCCTTATCGAGTGTTGGCACGTGTGGGAAAGTTGGCTTACCGGTTGGAGCTACTGGAGGAGTTGAGTCAGATTCATGATACCTTCCACGTATCCCAGTTGAGGAAGTGTATAGCCGATGAGGCAGTTGTGGTTCCCTTGGATGAGATTCAGGTTGATGATCGCCTGAATTATGTGGAGAAACTTGTAGCCATCTTGGATCGTAAAGTGAAAACCTTGAGGAACAAGGTCATGAACTTGGTCAAATTCAGTGGCAGCATCATAGAGGTTCCGAGTGGACATGGGAACCAGAGTCCGAGATACGTGAGCAATATCCTGAGCTGTTTCTGGTGGATAACTAAAAGGTCGAAGTTTGATTTTAGTGGAAGAGAATTATCACATCCCGAAATGAGGTACGATGATTATTCTTGAATCTTTCCTTATTATGTCAAAATTAGTCCCTAAATATGAATGTTTGGGAAGTCAGTACGCAGGGCGTACGCATGAGTACGTGCAGGGTACTCATGCACCATGCAGAATCGTGGAGGCCACCTACTACGTTGGGCGTACCCCTTGGTACGTTGGGCGTACTAGGATCAGACGCAAACCCTAATATTCATTTGTCCCCTTTAAATAGAACATGATGGTCTCATTTCTAGCCACCCTTATCAGCCTCCAACCCTCTCTAAAACCCTAATCTCTTGTGTGTGGCTTGTAAGTGTGATTTCGCAAGTTTTTAGTGATTCTTGGCCTTGTAGTTGAGGAAGAAGGTTAGAGAAGAAGAAGAATGTGTCATCAAGCTTGGAGATCTACAAACCTTCCATCTTTGTGCATCATTTTCAGGTAGAGTCTACATCAGGCAGTTCGGGTGCTAGGTTTTTGTGTCATCAGTATCAGTAAGTCTCCTCACTTACTCTTACTTGTATGGTAGGTTAGTTGTAATATCATGACCAACTGGGTCTAGCTGTTATGTTATGTTATGTGCTGATATTATATTTTTTTGTGACTTGGGCTGCTGATAGCCAACCATGGGTTGCGGATAACCTTACTAGCATGTTGTTAGCTCACCGGGACTGCTGAGAGTCCCAGGGTTACACATAACCCATAATTGTTTACTTATGCTATGTTATATGTGGTATCTTGGGGAATTCACTAAGCTTTGTGCTTGCAGCTGTTGATTTGTATGTGACAGGTACTTTGCATGACCGCGGGAAGGCTAATGTCTGATTGTACACATGGACTAGGAATTTACTACCGGGACATGATCTTTTATGTACTCTAATAACTATGACATTTGTGGTTTTGAGATGACTTGTAATTGATATGGTTGTGAAACTATGTTTTTATAAGTTTTAAAAATGAAAAATTTGGTCTAAAAATTGAGGTGTTACATGTTGAAACTTTTTTAGGATTTTCTCTATATAATAAGATTGACTTAGAGAAATCTAAATACCAATTCTTTTCACGTTGATACCAAGAATGGTATCTACTTGTCTTATATCCTTCATCTTAAATTTTATGGATATACATTTCTTGTCTCAGTAATACCTTATAGGTAAGCACCAATGATCAACATTACCATTTACATAAGGATAGATAATGAATTTGTATCAAGTTGTATATTTGGTATAAATACTGTAAGAACCTGAAATTTAGAGAGATATGAATTTTTAATCAAATATTGACCAAAAGGGTAAAATGTTCATTAGATGTGTAAGTTCAAGAAAAAGAATGGATGAGAATATGCATTTTGGCCAAAAGGGTAAAATGGATATATTTATGCTTTATGGACTAATTTTGTGACTTAATAGATTAAGACTCATATTAAGTTAGTGGGAAATGACTTAACAGAGTTGTAGATCACGTTACCACCTTTGTGTGGATATAAAGATCATAGAAGACGAGTTAGAAACAAAGAAGATATGAAGGTTTGAAAATTGGAAGAAAACTATCCCAAAGCTGGAATGGAATCAGCTAAGAAACTGATGCCAAGCAGTTACCACGGCGCGAAAAATAGATCACCCCGGCTCGGTGATGGATGACGAGGATTCAGAAGAAGTCCTTCGTCGTAAGTAGAGATCAATTTACTTTGCTTCGTGGTATGGTATATGGGTGTCACGATGTAGTGGCCAAAGTAGGATGTTGTTGTTGGAAGTGACTACGACTCAGTTAGTGGCTAACTGCGAGCTCATTAGACATACCACGACATGGTGAGAGACCCACCGCGGTGCGGTGTTACAAATAGATTAAAGTTTATTAAGCCTTTATTCTCTTCATGCACACCCCTAAACCCTCCATAGCCAAACCCTAGCGATTTTGAGATTGGAGAAGGCTTAAGAAGAAATTAATGGTGCTTGTAGCTTAGATTAGGCATCAAAAGCTCATGAGAGAATCATTTTCTCCATTTTAAGATAGTTAGGGCTTTAGTGATATTTTGATGATTTGAGCTAATTGTGTAAGATTATGTTAATAAAACTTGTTATCAATGTTTAATCAAGTGTTTAGAAGCTTTGAACAAGCTTTGTATGTGATTTCCATGGAGAAATCTATATATGTGAAGTTAGGGTTTGAAATTTAACTAGGGAATTTATGATTGATGCCTTGGAGATTAGAATATAATGAATTAGGTATTATGGGGGTGCTTAATTCAGTTTTTGGATTCGATTAAGAAGTAGAGAATAAGTAGATAGAATTATGATCCATTAAGTGTTCATTTTAACCATAAGAGTCATTAAGCTCTTATGATTCTAAGACAAGTAATAAGAAACTTGTATATACGTATGATAGGCTTAAGAGAAAAGAAGTTGGATCAAGATGCATCAATTGAAGAATAGATCCAAGGTGAGTTATCTCTCTCTCTCTCTCTCTCTCTCTTTCTAGATTATTATATATATATATATATATATATATATATATATATATATATATATATATATATATATATATATATATATATGTGTGTGTGTGTGTGTGTGTGTGTGTGTATGAGGACCTTGACGGAGTATGTGAATGTCCTCAAGTTGCTAGATGAAGATGGGTTAAGAATATACATATAAGAACATGTAGTTGAGCATGTACGTAAATTTAGAGTATGTACAATCTATACGTTTAGAGACATGTATAAGAGCATGTAAGTATACATGGTGTATGTAAGTAGATGAGAAGGTTATTCGTTAATATCCAAGAGATAGTAGAAAGAGATGGTAGATGATTATATTTAGTATAATCATAAAAGTATGTATGCACGTCTATAGATTAATGGTATTGTGTAGAATACATATATGTTAATAGACATAGATAAAGATTAAGTAATTAACGAGTTAAGTACTATATGTGTTTTAGAAGATCTCTTGATGAGATAAAGAGATAGAATGTCCATGGGACAAGTGTTATGTGATGAGTCACATAATAGAGATAGAGATTAGTAGAAAGATGATTCCTTCGGGAATAAGATAGACATCCTTCGGGAATAAGAATATGGTTCCTTCAGAAATAAGAGTATAATTCCTTCGGGAATGAGATTATGGTTCATCCGGGAATGTAGATAGATGATTCTTGCGGGAATAAGAAAGGGTATGGTTAGAGAAGATAGAGGAAAGGTTCCATGAGTGGAACAAGGCAAGAGAGTTCTTTTGAGAACTTATATGTAATCCATGAGGGATTAAGAGTAAGGAATACATTATGGATTCAAGATAAAAAGAATGATTAAGGATTCATGAAGGATAATAAGATAGAGAAGTAAGATCGAATGAGTGTACCCGGTAAAGCTAGTGGGATGTTGTTCCCTTAGAAGATAGATGAGATGTGCCCGTTGGGTCTAGATGAGAATAGAATGTTCAAGCCTTAGGGTTGATAATATAGAGATAAATTAGAGTAAGCATAGTATGAGAAGGCATGCTAAGAGTCAGAGATATGAGAAGGACAGAGTAATAGATAGAGAAGAGCATACATAGAGTATAAAGAAGAGTAGAGAAAGATTAGAAAAGATAGAGTATATAAAAGAAAGAAAGAGAAGATATAATATGTGGAGAGTATGAGTTAAGCCTGGGAAGGGGCTAAGAAAAGGTAATGTGTGAGCCTGTGAAGAGGCTAAGAAAGAGTAAGAAATTAGTGTTGGGTTTGAGAAGTTGCGCCTTTGGGCCTTTACTTCGGTCCATATTAGTCACGTTCTGGGCCTGTCCACTCGTGCTTAGTTTATTAGGGTTTGGTATAAAAGGTGCATGCATGCATCGTTCTTATTACGCTTTTGAATTAATTATTCTCTTGATTGTACTGTAACCCTAGCACACCTCTATAGTAGAAGTTCTTTATCGAGCTCTTCTGAGGTGTGACAGATTTATCATTCAACACTTGTTTGATCTATCGTGAGTTTGTGTTTTTATTTGCTTTATTGATTTGCTTGTTAAGAATCTATTCGATCTTAAAAGAGTTTTCAACTCATCAATTGGTATCAGAGCGGGAGGCTGTGTAAATCATAAGCATCTCTTCTGTTTGAAGGATATTTTTAGGGTTTCCGCTTTTATTGAATCTGTTGAAGTCGTCATCTCTTCATTGACGTTGTTCAAAGATCTCGATATTACCCTAATACCACTTTGCAAGTCTGATTCTTGACAGGTTATCAAAACAATTCATCATGTCACACGACGACTCTTATTCCAACTCCATTATCATCTCCAACAGTATTGGATCTACCACGAGAATCCCGATTTTATATACTCAATATTATGAATTCTGGACGCATCACTTTGAAGACTATGTTCTTCGCTCAGAAGAAAATGGGTATCTAATCTGGGAGGCTATTACCTTGGGTCCGTTTATTCATTCTGGAACAAATAATACCATCAAGACGCAAAAGGAATATAATCAGCTTATGATCGACGTGGAGAAAGTTCCTCAAGACGTGAAGGACAAACTGATGAGCAACATTAAAGCCATGAGAATGATCAGATTTGCCTTACAATCTGATACTTTTCGTCTGGTCAGTTCATGCACGATGGCAAAACAAATCTGGGATAGGCTTAAGGAGCTATATTCCACCGATGAGGATCTGGAGCATTCAATTCAAACTCTTCTGCTTTCGGAATTCGGTGACTTCAAGCAAAAGCAAGAAGAAAAACTCATTCAGGCATTCGATCGTTTCAATCATCTTCTCAGCAAGATGATCAAGCATGGAATTGGAAGAGAAGTGATCGAACAGAAGGTCACTTTTATGAATGGCCTAAGACCCGAATGGATGGCGGTGGTTTCGACTGTGAAAACTCAAGAACAGTTCAAAACCTATTCACTGGCAAAGATTGTGGGAATACTCAAGTCACATGAAAACGTAGTGACTAAGGAAACGAAGGTGGTGTCTAGTATGGGATCTTTGGCTCTTCTCTCAAAGGGCAAGAACATGGCTGAAGAAGAAGAAGAGTTGGATCTCTCTGAATGTGATCTGACAAATGATGAATATGCATTAATGGTCTCTAATCCCAAGAAGTTTTCTCGAAAAAAGTTTCCCACCTCCAAGAACCGAAACTAGCAAGGGAGCTACAGTTCCGAAAAGGCGAAAGAGGAGGTTAAAAACGCTCCTCAGCAAGAAGAAGCGAAGAAGGAGAACAAGCTTGTAGGTGACTCCGGATATGACTGCAATTTCTACCACGACAAAAATCACTTTGCTAAAGATTGCATGTTGAGGAAGCTGGCTGAGAAGAAGGATGGAGAAGATGATGAAGCATACCATTTATGCAAGCTGGAGGAAATAAAGAAGAATAAAACCTCTAATAATTCAATGAATGCTTTAATTGTGCAGGAGAATATAGTTGATGATGAGTTTGGAGGAGTAGAGATTTGGTCTACCGACTCCGAGGACGAAGAAGTTTGCAAGCCCTCGCAGGGCAGGGCTTTTGTGACGAAGGAGGATAGTGCTGAATTTGCTGGAAGGTGTCTGATGGTGACCACTGGAGTGTCACAAATGAGAGGCTACAATACTGATGGCGGGGATGATGACGCAAAAGAAAGGGAGGATAGATGCTTCTCAGCGAAACCTGTTGGAGAACAGATCAACGAATGTGATCAGTTGGTCAAGAAGATCATACGTGACGAGCAGTTCGACGACGAATGGTATATTGATAGTGGCTGCTCACGTCACATGAAAGTAAGGAAGGAAGAGCTGAGGGAATTTCGTGCTCTCAAAGATGGGGGATGTATCAAGTATGGAAACAACTCATATGGCACAATAAAAGGCTATGGAATGATAACGAATGGAGATTTTTCAATTCGAAAGGTAGCCTATGTGGAAGGATTGCAACACAATCTCATAAGTGTTTCGCAACTAGTTGTGGGGACTGTCCTGAAGGTTTCGCTTGATGATGAAGGATCCGAGATCATAGAAAAGAAAACTAAGACAATTCTGTTGAAGTCCCAACGCAAAGGCGAAATGTATCCTTTAAATCTAAACCCGATACGAGGAAAGCCTGTTGTATGTCTTCTAACGGAAGCTCATTCCGATGAAAGCTGGCTATGGCACCGAAGACTCTCACACCTTAATTTCAAAGATATCAACAAGCTAGTTCTTGGTGATCATGTGAGAGGACTTCCACTTCTCAAGTTTGAGAAGGAGCATCTGTGCGCTGCATGCGAAATGGGCAAGCAAAGCCGAAAAAGTCATTCTTGTTATTGTCATTCTACATATCGATATGTGTGGTCCCTCCGCCATAGAAAGCATCAGTGGTAATAAGTACATTCTTGTTATTGTCGATGATTTTTCACGCTTCACCTGGGTTTCTCTCTTAAACAGAAATCAGAGGCAACTCCAAAGCTCAAAACCTTTATAAAACAAGTGGAAGTAAAGCTAAGAAAGGTAGTAAGAAATGTCAGAAGTGACAATGGGTTAGAATTCAAGAACAACGAATTTGAAGATTTTCTAGCCAAAAAGGGAGTAACTCACAACTTCTCCGCTCCCTACACTCCACAACAAAATGGCATTGTTAAAAGACGCAACCGTTCCTTGTGCGAAGCCGCCCGAACCATGCTTAGCTTCGCTTCTCTTCCACTGTATTTCTGGGCTGATGCAATTTCTACTGCCTGCTATACTCAGAACCGAACATTCCTTAATAAGCGATTTTCTATCACTCCTTATGAAATTCTAAATAATCGCAAGTCTAACGTCAAGTTTTTCCATGTTTTTGGTTCCAGGTGCTTCATCTTTAACTCTAAAGAGAACCGAAACAAGTTTGATGTAAAAGCTGATGAAGGGATTTTTCTTGGCTACTCTCTCACCTCCAAGGCATATAGGGTTCTGAATAGACGTTCAAAGAAAATCGAGGAAACCTATTATGTCACATTTGATGATAATTACATGAAGAAACTTCCATCCAGCGAAGGCTCAATGGAAGAAATCTTTCCAAAAACAGGTCAAGTCTCGGTTCCAATATCTAATCTCTTTGAAGAATATATGTTGCTCTTTGATGAACCGGAGAACGCCATTGTCTCTGAAGCAAAAGCAACTGATAATAAGGGTGACAACTTGAAAAAGATAATCGACGAAGCCACAAAAGCTATGGAAAGTGAACCTCAAGGTCCAAGCGAACCTCAAGGTCCAAACGAACCTCAAGTTCCAAGCGAACCTACACAAGCACGCTCCATATTCCTGGGGGAGGGTTCGTCTACACCAAAGAAACTGATTTGCCCTTCCAGGAGGAGAACTCATCTCCAGCTATGAACACTGGAAATCCAATCGAGGGGGAGAATTCTGAACCTGAAATTGAACTTGTTTCGTCATTCGAGGGGGAGAATCATAATACAAATGAGGAAGATGTTCAATTAGAATTTGAAGAAGAAATAAATGCTGAATTGGATCCTGCCTATGATCCAAACTTCCCTCCACTCACAAAATGGAAAAGAGATCATCTGAAAACTCAAGTTATTGGTGAATCATCTGAGGGAGTTCTTACACGCTCTCAACTGAAAGCGAAGCAAACTGCTTTATTCTCTCAAGTGGAATTCTGCATGTTTAATTCGTTTGTCTCCAAAATCGAACCGAAAACAGTTAACACGACACTTGATCACTCTGATTGGGTACAGGCTATGCAAGACGAACTCAATGAGTTTGAGCGAAACCGAGTGTGGAGACTAATTCCTAAACCAAAGTATGCATCTGTGGTTGGATTAAAATGGGTATTCCGGAACAAGATGGATAAAGAAGGGAATGTGATACGCAACAAAGCAAGGCTTGTGGTGAAGGGATATTGTCAGGAAGAAGGAATAGATTATAAAGAAACCTCCGCTCCACTAGTAAGGTTAGAATCAGTACAGATCTTTCTAGCATACGCTGCTCACAAAAATTTTGAAGTTTTTCAAATGGACGTCAAGTGTGCGTTCTTAAATGGGGAACTGGATGAGACCATGTACGTTAAGCAACAACCGGGATTTGTGAACGAAAAGTATCCTAATCATTGTTACATTTTGGAAAAAGAAGTCTATGGTCTGAAGCAAGCCCCTAGAGCCTGGTACGAAACGTTAACTCGTTTTCTTAAAATGTCAAAATTCAAACAAGGTTCGGTTGACCCAACCTTCTTTCGGAAGCAAGAGGGTGACCATTTAATGATCGTCCGAATCTATGTCGATGACATCATCTTCGGTTCTACGAATCCTAGCCTAACGGCTAAATTCCTGAAGCTGATGGAGACTAAGTTTGAGATGAGCTCAATGGGTCTGATTAACTTTTTTCTTGGATTGAACATTAGACACGAACTAGAAGGCATATTCATTAATCAAGAGGCTTACACAAAGACCTTATTGACGAAGTTCGGTATGATGGGAGATTCTAAAGTTAAGGTTCCAATGGCATTCGGAACGAAGCTAACACCTTCTTTTGAGAAATCGGCTGCTGATATGACCCTCTATCGTCAAATGATAGGGTCTCTAATGTATCTAACAGCTAGTAGACCGGACATTATGTTTTCTGTCTGTTATTGTGCTAGGTTCCAAGCTAATCCATGCGAACCTCATATGGTGGCTGTTAAAAATATCTTTAGATATTTGAAGCGAACCTCGTCTCTCGGTCTCTGGTACCTTCTTTGTTCAAGCCTTCTCCGATGCTGATCTTGGAGGGTGTGGTCTGGACCGAAAGAGCACAACTGGCGGGTGTCAATTTCTTGATGGAAAACTAGTCAATTGGCAATCCAAGAAACAAACGTGCGTGTCCTTATCTACGGCCGAAGCTGAATACTGATGGGTTTCGAGCAATACATCAATCCTATGGTGTACATGCAAACCCTAATAGCTTTGGATCTAGTTTGTCTAATGAACATGCAATTGATAATCCAAAGCCATAAACCCTAGATCTAATAAACTATAACTGAAATTAGGGTTTAGATCTTACCTTTGATTGTTATATAGCAATAATAATCAATCCTTGGCTTCAGAAAGCTTAGTGCCTCAAGTGTTGCACCTCTAATGGAGTCACAAACACCACTAAGCAACTTGGATGAAGAGGGAGGAGAGAGGAGGCACCAAAAACGGCTGGAAACCCTAAAGGATTAGTTTTCCACGTTTTTGGGGCTTAGGGGATCCTTAAATAGGTAGGCAATTAGGGTTATCTAACAAGGAAACCCTAATTTGACTGCTTAAGCTCTAAGCAGCCCATGGACCCCTTCTGGAACATGCCTTGGACGATTTCTAATGGGCTTCCCCATAGAATTCGTCCAACCTATTATTACAAGGTGATCCATAGCCCAATTATATAATTATCTTATAATTACACAATAAGTCCCTTAAGTTTAATTAATCTCTTTTAGCCACAAAATTAATTCTTAATTAATACTTGACTAATATCAATTAAACATTATGATTATTAATAAATCATAATTAAATCTTTCTCTCCTTAATTCATCCTATATATTGCTATGGTGAAGGCAACCCAAAAGGACCATGCTCATAATCGGGTCAAGTACATACCAAAATAGTTATGGACTTAGACACTAATCCAATAGTCTCCCACTTGGATAAGTCTAATAACTATTTTGCATAACTTCAGAACCTGATAAGCAATCGTAGCTTTCAAAAGCTGCTGTCAACTCTGATCTTATCAGATACACGTGTCCTTTAGATAAGTGATCATATATTCCTCCATTCTCAAGATATCGTATAGACACAAGACATGAATTTCGATCATTCTCTCTATACTGTTTCCCGACTTCCGATTTATGACGACTGACAACAGACTACCATTGAACACATCAACTTAGTCCCGGCTTGGCCAAGCGCTTAGGTGTCATCACTAAATCATCGAGGGGCCCACGGATATCGCTTTTATCCCACTTTGGATAAAAGGAATGGATAAACTTTGACTCAAATGCTCGCTTGCACCTACTGATCGAATCACACACAACAATAATTTTTATAACACCAAGTTACTGGTGCGTTTACTTAGCATCAATGTGCAACCGCCCAGCAAATAACAACTCACACGTCTCGGTTTCAAGAATATACAATATTATCGACTCATAATCACTCGCGATATAATCCATGAAGTGATTCACGTGAGCGTGGGTTTAATCCAATACTCTAATCTTATCAAAGCACTCATGAACTCTGCAGCAAACTTGTGCTATGTCTAAACACTTTAGACAATCTACAGACATATTCATGACAGTCTTCCTTCATACCTACTCCCAACGTATGACCGACTGTGGATGTTTGAATAACCTAGTTATTCTGGAAGTCAAAACATGCAAAGTGAAACACAATAATAATACTTAATCTTATATGGTCCCAAAACTTTTGAGCGTAAATAAAACACCTTTTATTTAAACACCATATTGACTACTTATTATTCATTGTTTAATGTTTCAGAAAATCAACTTATTACTCGAATTATAACCACAATTGTCCCATGCTCCAAGCATGCACACTTTGGTTTCCTATGATCCTTACTTTGTGAAATAGATCAATTGAAGACATTTCCAATGAAACTCATTTCACAATTCCCAATCCTTATCATTTGTGTAAGAATACCAAGTTCTTGCCACTTTTAGAATATGTCAGATTCTAACATTTTATGCAACGGTCCTTTCGTGAAGTCACAGCACAACAGTCACAAAGACTCGGCCAATGAAATCACAAGGTAGTCTATCAGAAATTGTTACAAAATAATTATATAGATGTGATGTCTCTCACTCAAAGTACATTCCTTTGAACATCCTTTTTGCATAAAAGTATCTAATCTAGACATATTTCTTAATATCCAACTCCCATTAATGGAAACATTTCCATACTTGCCATATGACAACTCATTCTTAATAGAATCTTATCTATTCATAATAATGTCAATATAGTCCATTCAGTACTATGCTTCCAACTACTCACAAGCGACAAATCCTCAGTGAACCTCAGATCGTCCTTTGATAGTTGTTTAATTATTTTAGTCAAAACCGATTCTAGTCCCCTTTTCCCTCTTAATGCCCTAGGCATTTGGAAAATTTTAGAATGGTCAAATATTATAGCATATGCAATCGATCCTATACTCGAAGCGTATTGGACACGATGCATAATGTCTCACATAAAGACGTGATACTTTATCATCCTTCTGCCATAATATTTTATGTGCCATGTTCCCACAATTCGAACTATGAAGAGGGATGCCGTAATCATAATCAAATTTTGAGAATGCACTATTATCCTTGACTAAATTTTATTAACATTTCTCGATCTAAGCTTTTAGATTTTGAAACGAAGTATAATATTCTCTCCTTTAATTATAGCAAAACAACTTTTCAACCCTTGTAACTTTGCAAAGTGAATCTTTGTTTTCTATAATTAATATTGCTAACTTGCAATACTGAAAATAATAATCATGCTCCCACTAACACGATGATTATTACCATACAAGCATAACACTTATGCTCCCACTAGCTTTGACATATATCTAGAAAACATCTGAATTTTCAGAAAACAATGCTTATTGAATTCCTTAAGTTCATATTTCTAAATACTTGATGCTTTGATAAGCATTTATCTAAGCTTCTTAACCTCATACACATTTGCCTTAGAAAGCTCACATGTGTGTCTAAAGAAATTCAGAACTTATGTTACTAAGTCCCAAATGTTCAGACTAATTGCCAAATCTCACAATTCGAACTATGAAGAGGGATGTCGTAATCATAATCGAATTTGATAATACAATTTTCACAATTGCAATCTTCTTAAAATCTCTCTTAGTGAAAGCATTTCCTTACAATCATTTTCATGAAGGAGGGAAACCTCATGATACTTAGATTTTAAAGTTTATGTGTTCGTATCCATGTGAATTTGCCAAAACCAAAGTTTGCGACAAATCCAAACTCATATGGACCGAACGTGCTCAATCTCGATATCTTGCCTCATGGTAACACGAGTGCCCACCATGTCTTCCAAGTGATTTAGCAACTCATCCTTACTTATCAATGTACTTTCCATTGATCAAGGTGCTTTGTCTTTATGCATTCACATGAGAACTCATAGAACTGACATGCATAATTAACTCAATTGGAATGGCACAGAAAAAGAGTATGTCATCCACGATAGGCTTTAAACCTCAAGTCGTGTGCTAGTGATGATCAACTAGGTTTAACTCTTGATTTGTTCTTGAAACCTTTCAAGACCATTAAGACTCCCACTGACTCCTTGACATATAAGATTCTCTTGTCAAGAAACATTCCTTGACAAAAAAAGGTACTCTCCCTTCTTCTTAGAATAGAGAAACTTTTATCTTTCTGCCTACTTGATTCTTCTTATTCGTTCTGCTATTGATTGAAACTCTTTCGATCAACTCAGAATTATACTTAATCTTATAAGTATAACCATATTTACTAAACTTTTAGTAAATCATGACGAATATCTTTATCACTCTTGTGATGGACTTGATCAACACACAACCTAGTGTACTTGATCTCCTAGTCCTTCTCTTGACACTTTGTCAAAAATAGTCTAATTTTCAAATATGAAGTTTCTCATTCATCACGCAATGCATGTTGCATGATTCCAAGTTTTTGTCCAATTGAAACTTGGGCGATGAGAAACTCTCCATATTTGGTAAATTCTCGACATTTCACAAATAACATAATCAAGAATCACATCCAATTCAACATTGCTAAAATTAGAAATACATAAACATCCATTTTCACATATGCCATTGCAAGGATAAAAAAATAGGACGAAATCAAAATTCATTTTATTGCGGAAAAACTTGTCCTTACAATGCAATTCAAATGAAAAACTATGCTATTTCAATTTCTAAGCAATCTATTCTAACTCTAAAGTAGTAGCTCAAAAATCCGATCTTCAAGCAATGCGATCGAAATCCATTTCTTCACGATCAAATTCAGCTTACTTCTTCCCTTAATTTTCCTCTCTTTTCTTCGATCCCACAAAACATCAAAATGTAATCTTATCACATCATGCATTGAAAATCAAAGAATAGGAACTTATAGAGTTAGTTATTGGATTTTACCTGAAGTAGAGCCATACGTCTTGACTCTCCCATCTCTTAGATCTCTCAGGTAGCTAGGGCAGCTTCGTCTCCAATGCTCCTTCTCTTGGCAGTAAAAGCAAATGGACACCTTTGGTATATAGAAAGGGACAATCTCAGTCTTTTCTGGACTTCTAATGTAGCCAGTGTCCAATGAAGTATGGGAGTTTGATCGACCAATCAAGTTTGCTTGACCAGTGCGCCAAATCATCGCTGATTCAGCAACAATAAGCAAATAGGTCAAATCAATGAGGGTCACGTCGTGAACCATCGTATAGTACTCTTTTACGAACTCACTATACGAATCAGGAAGTGACTGAAGAACCCAGTCAACAGCCAACATCTCTGAGATATCGACACCCAACATCCTTAACCTATCAATGCGTGACTTCATCTCTAAGATGTGTGCACACACAGGTTTCCCATCTTCGTGCTTACTTGCCAATAGGGATTGAGTGAGCTTGAACTTTTCAAGACTTTGAACTTGTGGGTCAGGGAGAACAATTGGAGGAGGTGGAGGAAGTGAAGCATGACACTCATTTCTTTGATCGTATCTTGGAACGCCATCTTCATTTGGAAAGCTTGTTCCAATGGATTTGGGAAGACCATTGTTAGATTCAGACATCTACAAAACGGGAGAAATTCAAGTCAAGTTGATTAGAATCCTTGATGTAACACCCAAACGAAACATCAAGGCTAGGATCCAACACAATACTCTACAACCTAGAAGAGAGATGCCGTAATCTAGTTGCAAAATATTTGAAGGTAGGTAAATGACGATTTACCAATTCACACCATGAAAAACAAAAATGAAGTTTAAGTTTTAAATGAATTGAAACTCCTAGGTCTTTTGAGATTCATTGAACTTTTCAATGGCATGTTTAATCTCGATTATGCCCTTCAAATTTGCGACTGGGATGCTGAGGATCACAAACAAGGTGTGAATAACCATGCGAACCTACGTGGTGCACTCAATGCTACTACCACCTAATCAATGTGCCGGTTAACCACACACGCTCCATTGATCTATGATAAACATCGAGCCACCCTTCACTACCAATGTCAACCCCAAATTAGTGTGCCGGTTAACCACACACGCTCCACTAACGTTTGACAAGGGTACGAAGTGTAATTCCATAGATTAGCATACAATTTCACATTTTGCCTAAAGTAACTATGATTTGGGAATTTGTAAAAGCATTTAGTTACTTTGTACTTCATTATACTTATAATGGAAGGTTTCGTCCTATCCTACCCATTCGGCTAACGACCCTCCACTAGTCAAGAGTGCGGTGGGTAAGAGTGGATACCCATTCAATCGCCATTTTATAGGCAATTTCCTTAAACACCCCTTATAGACCAGCTTCGTGAATGAGGCATACTAACGGTCAGACTGACTTTTTACTCATACATATATAATATTAGACTTTTAATGTTACATATAGTATAAGGGTGTATTTTATACTTTTAAAATACTAGGTGGTCTAATTTAATAAATTATACTTTTAATTTAGTTAAATGTAAACCAAAACTTTATGGAATTATTAACTCTCTTTTAATTATACACTTTAATTAATTAATAAAACCATAAGGGTGTAATTTGAACCTTTTTAAAAAAAACGAGGGTTTTTAGAATTTAACATTTCAAAATTAAACTTTTAATCAACTTTTAAATTCCAAAACTTGAGGGCAAGTTTTGAAACATTTCAAAACATTAAGGTTTAACTATTTAAATTTCAAAAACAAAACTTTTAAGTTCAAATTTAAACTATAAAACTTAAAGGGAGTAATTTGAAACTATTCAAGCTTTGTCAGGAACATTCTAGATCAACAATTCAAATAAGGCAATTATATAATTTTGACCTAGTCTAATTTCTTGCAAGATAATACACCAAATAATTCAAATAATTAAATTTAATCATATAAGGAAGTAATTATTCAATTAATATGAAATTATCTTTTATTTTGGCAAAGATAATCACCCAATATCATAAAAATCCGATTTCTATCAATAAAAAACGTTTTGGTAAATATCCCACTGCAAAAATAGGCAAGAAACCCGAAAAATCCTCCATCTGACCCTCTGACTCGTCGAGTCAGGCTTGGACTCTCAGCGTGGACACAAAGCGCTATTCAAATACTTCACATGTCACATGGATACAAAGCCAACTTAGGGATTATGGCCTGAACATGAAGAAGATTCCCCTCTATTGTGACTCAGAAAGCGCTATTCGAATATGTCACAACCCAGTGCAGCACTCAAAAACGAAAGATATAGCACTAAGGTACCACTTTATCAAGGATCACGTAGAAGATGGTAACGTTGAAATCCACTTTGTTAGATCTACTGATCAATTAGCTGACATCTTCACAAAAGCCTTACCTGAAGCAAGCTTTAATAAAATACTCCACGGGTTGGGAATGATGGAAGCTGAATTGGTACTGAAATCTTTTTCGCCTCATTAAAATTTGACAAGCGAAATAGAGCGAACTCTCGGTCTATTTCGGTTCCGGATTTTTTGGGAACCGAAATGAACCGAACGCTCGGTCCATTTCGCTTCATTACTGCAAAGGTGAAATTTCGGTTGTATATTTTGTACACTTATTTTTCTTTTCTGTTTTTATATCTTTTTCAGAAAAATATAAAATACAAAAATATTTTTCTTCTTTTATTTTTAAGTCATTTTTTTTAATTAAAATACAAAAATATTTTTTTTCTTTTTTTTTATTTTTTTTAGATCTATCAAAACACAAAAATATTTTCTTGTATTTCTTTTTTGGATTCTATTAAACTTACTACTTGTCTCAACCATGAAATATAAGGAATCTATACATTCTTACTCTATATACTAGCTAAGTGTCCCAAAAAGCATGCTGCTGCATGTTGACCAAAGCCTCACAAACTCTAAGTGAAGCCTTACTGATCCGATATATACAAATCGTTTCTTCCCAATCAGGTTGGAAAATCACTTAAGTAATGAGCTACCTTACTCTTTTCACATTGAGTTAATAGTTATCTGCTCGGTCCTTACTATATAGCAGAGGTACTTTCGGTTCCTTAAACACCTTTATACTTTTCTTCATTTCATTACGCTTCATAATCGTAACCTTTGAGACTCTCAGCGTTTACCACTGAGGTTTATGGTTACACAAAAATCTGTGTTAATGATCTTAGTTTCGTTTCACCATGTACTAAGTGAAACCCACAATCCAATACCTTAACTGATCTGACGTTGAACAATCAAACGTTCTAGTTTTTCACCCATGTATTAACGAAACCACTTTTGTGGTTGGTACCATGAAATCACTTTTATTTTACTTTATGAGATCTTTACGAAATGCTCCAACACAAGGACCTTTCTACCCAAAAGATCCAGTTTTATTTTTGTTTTGAGTTTTCTAAAATATCACCAAGTTACTGAAAAATGAACCCACTTACTTGATGTTTTTGGCTACACTGGCCACACAAGTACTTCACTCAACTTTCGGTCTTATATCAAGGTCTGTAGTTCAGTTGAAGCGAAAGCCACCCTTATAACCGAATCTTGAAAAGATGCCTTTCATTGCTTCTTAACAAGCATTTGATCGTACTTCAACGGGAAACCACACATACACTTCTCAGTCTCTCTTGACTTTGAAGGAAGAGATTTGTGCCTGGGATCCATAGTTTTGTGTCTTTAAAAGACATCACTAATATCCCACATAAATAACTTGCTTTATTTCTTTCTCTTTGGCACACTCTTGCACGAAGATCTTTATGATCTTCCAAATGTCTAGTTCGAGGTACTTATGGTAATTTTCATTCATGTTATTTCGCCTCTTCTTCACTGGTGATCTTATATGTTAAAAGGCGAAAGGAGCTTGGTTCATTTATTTGATCTAAGAAAGGAAGCAAGATTCGTTTCTTTGGAAGTTGAAACATCTCAATAATATAAAGAGACGCAGAATGGATAAGATTCAAATAAAGGCGCTTGAGAGATGGATCGTCACCCATTGTCACGCCGACTGACACGCTTTTTGGGGGTTTACAATTGTCAAATCACGCCCAATTAGGCGTCGTTTCCGAAATCTCATCTACGTAATCATCATTGATTTTCTCTCTCATGGATATCATATAAAAGAATTCTTTATTATTCCTTTTTACTTTACCATTCACATACGCTCTCAAGAATTCAAACGGAAAAAACACTCTTTACTGTTCATCTTCCTCTTCAAGCTTCAAAAATGGAGGACTCATCTTCTGTTCATGAACAAACCGCTCAATCTTCATTCTCACAATCAAGCCTAACCAAAACCTAATCATTGACTTGACGCCGTGCAAGTATGATTCTTTTATGTTGAAGGTGGTTGAGTGTCTCAAGTACTCGCCATTGGTACATGCTCTTTCTACAGTTGAATGTGTGCCGATGTCTCTTCTCTCTCAAGTTTATTCTTCTGCGAAGTATCTCAAGGCGGAGGAACGCATTACGTTCGAGATATTTTATAAGAAGTCTTCCGTGCCAGAAGTTAGGTTTTGCACTCTTTTGAAGCTTCCTTATGGTGACTCAACGGTGAACCCAGAATTGATTACGACTGCACAACTTTTTGAGATGTTTTACAACATGGGGTACAATTATCTTCTCTCCACCATTACCAAGGTAAAGAAATCTTGCCTTCATCCTCAATGGAATGGATTGTTTACTCTTCTCTTTAAGGGTTTTTCTGAGCGAGTGGTTGGGTCTGATGGGGCCAGCAAAGGGTTTATGACCATTCTCTATGGTCTGTACCATGGTATAAATCTCAACTATGGGTCTATTCTATGGGCTCAATTGGTTCAAAGCTTGAACTCTTCATCTCGCCACAGTGAGATTTCATGTGGGAGGTTCTGGACCATAGTGACACGAAGGGCTATGGAAAAACTTCAAATTCCTGTGATTGCGGATTCTTTATTATCTTCGATTGCATCTTTCCACACAACAAAGATCATTGTTGCTGACTCCTCCAAATTTCCATTTATTGGTTCGGTCCCTGAAACAATGTACAGATGTGTTCCTGCTGCAAGCATTGTCTTTACTGAATATGGGAAATTACCTGGTTCAGGTCCAAGGGAACTTACTCCTGAGATGCAACATTCCATAGATGATGCTGATAAGACGAAGAAAGGGGGTAAGAAAGGAGATAAAAGAAGGATGTTAATAAGGGTCCATCACTTAAACATCTCACACCCAAAAAGTGAAAGGGTCAAGCTGCTGAATCTTCGACTCCTAAAAAGCAAAAGCTGAAGAAGAAAGTACACAAGCGAACGGTTTCATCATCAAGCGATAGTGAATATGTTCCCTCTGATAACGATAGCGAGGTTGAACAAGAACCGGAGCAGGATCAATCGGATGATTCGGTCCGAGAGGTTTCTCCTGAGGTAACTATTACAAACACCATTCCCTCTCCACCTCCATCTCCCCAGTCTTCTGTTCCCATTTCCATCGCTCCCTGTCCTCCTCCCGTATCAACTCAACCTCCTGTCTCTTCACCATTACCTCCACCCCTCTTCACCGAAACAACCACCACCACAACCGAACCACCTGTTGGTGTCAACGCATCTGATGCGGGGGCAACGACTTCTGGTTTTGAAATTCCTGTTACCTCTAAACCACTTTCTCCACTCCAATCCGAAGAATCTAATACTGTTCTTGGTGGGACGGAAATGGATTTTGATTCTTTTCACTACAGTCCCTACACAGTTCAAAGTGATGATGATGATGATGATGCCCCTGTCACCAAGAGGCATCTCAAGGACTTAAATGAGAAGCTTGACACTTTGCTCGCTTCTTCATCTTAGTCTTCCACTTCGGCTTATTCTGATGCTGCTTTTCAAGCCTTAGTAGCCACCTTGGTTCAACAGCATGACAGTTCTATCCAGAAAGCAACCCAAGCCGTCGAGGAATCCACTAAGACTGCGACCGAAAAAGTCAAAAAACTAATGGCTGATGCTAAACAATTTTTGCAGTCTCTACAAGTTGAGTCGCAGAAACAGGTAACCACAATGAATTTTTTTGTCGAGAAGCTTGTTTCTTCTCTCCAAGCTGAACTGCTAAAGCTTGATACTGTTCGCTCTGCAATCCAATCTGACCATTCGGCGCTCCATCAGTCTATCAACTCTCGTTTGGACAAACTCCAGGCTGACCTAGACATGGAAAACAAAGCGATGGATGAGCTCGCCCGATAAGCCACTTCGCTCAAAACAAAGTCTCTCAAGCTCACCCAAGCCCGAAAGGAGATTGATGATCTCACAACCGAACGAGCGTTAGTAAAATCCCCTGTTGCTGATGTTCATGCTATTTTACTTGATACTCTGGATGCCCATGATACTGTTCTCATAATCATCGTCAGGAGGCGCTTAGCTGAAAAACTGCGTCCAGCTCTTGGCCTTCTTTGTAAAATCAAGGGTGTTTCGGAGGCAGATGTCCCTCCAAAACAAGGGGGGAGAAGCAACTCAACCTCCACCAAAACCAATTTCAACAACCGAACCTCCTCCAGTTAAACCAAGTGTCATCACAGAACCGCATGTTAATGAAGCTTCGGGTTCTAATGTTCAAGATAAGGGAAAAGGGATTGTTAATGAAAGTGGAGAAGCAGAAGATATGAATCAAGAAGGGTCGTTAAAGCAAAACCACGAAACCGAAGAGAGGGAGAGAAAAGCTAAACAGGACCATGACATTTTGGAACGAAATAAAACTCTTTTTCCATTATGGACATTGGACAACCTGCTGAAAGAAGCGATTGAATCCCCAAGTACTCATTGGCTTGAACTAGTCATGTCCTTTGACTTGGTTAACTCCAAAGACATGCAATTCGATATGCCTATCACCCGAAGGGCTTTCGTCTTTCACTGTTTTGAGTCAATCGTTTCTGTTCCCTCACCAGACCTGAAGGTTGATAGAGATCTAATCGATTATTACCTTACTTTCTCGCAACCTCTGCATTTGACCTGGAATGCAAAGAAAATTACCACGGTCAGGGTCTTGAAACCAGTCGCTGCGGGGAAGTTTATCAATGTGAAATTTCGTGTTACTCGTGGATCAGATGATTCGGTTGATGAATTTTCTCTTGCTGATCTGCCGAATCTCAACCCTCATGACTGGATTTTATTGACTAACATTTTGCTGTCAAATGAGCAGAAGTACGAACCCATTCTTGATCACATAAAGAGATGTTGGTTTCGTATATTCATGAAGTAGCGAAGCTTGATCAGGAAATTGATGCTGCTCTAAGGAAGAAGCCCTCTGTCAAACCCATTGGCAAGGTCAGTGATGTGAACAAAATGAGTATGGGAAAGATTGACACCGAACACTTAACGGTGATGTTTACGAAAAATGTTGGAAGTTCGGCTACTCCAATGAAGTGTATGTTCGCTTTATCTGACAAGCATCTGTTCTCAACTGTCGCACTTGAACACATTCTGGACATTGTCAACATATGTAAATCTAATTACGATGCTGCAAAGAAGATCTTCAATGACATGATTTCGTGGTATCTCAACTTTCTTCGTACTATTCTAGCGATGATACCGAAGCTGTTTAAGACCGTTAAGAGGAATATTCAGGTTGTGCCAAACTAATCTCTCGCCTCAATTGACGCAAAGGGGGGAGAATGTTGGGTTTGAGAAGTTGCGTCATTGGGCCTTTACTTCGGTCCATATTAGTCACGTTCTAGGCCTGTCCAGTCGTGCTTAGTTTATTAGGGTTTAGTATAAAAGGTGCATGCATGCATCGTTCTTATTATGCTTTTGAATTAATTATTCTCTTGATTGTACTGTAACCCTAGCACACCTCTATAGTAGAAGTTCTTTATCGAGCTCTTCTGAGGTGTGGCAGATTAATCATTCAGTACTTGTTTGATCTATCGTGGGTTTGTGTTTTTATTTGCTTTCTTGATTTACTTGTTAAGAATCTATTCGATCTTAAAAGAGTTTTCAACTCATCAATTAGAAGAAAAGAGTATAGAAGAAGAGAAAAGTAGAGAAAGAGCAGAGAAAGATGAGATTGAGGATAGAGCAAAATATGAGAAAATATGATAGATGATAGAGTATGTAAATATAAGAAAAGATAGAAGAGATAGATGAGTGAGAAAGAATAGAAGTGTATGTTATGAAAGAAATAGATTATATTGTAGAGTAAGAGAGAGAGAGAGAGAGAGAGAGAGAGATAGAGAAAGAGAGAGAGAGAGAGAGAGAGAGAGAGAGAGCGAAGAGAAAAGAAAGAAAGAATAGATGAAACATGAAAACATATTAGAATATAAATCACCAAACATGTGGTCTGATATAGTAGATATGTTTCATGTTTTGTAGTTTCAGGTAGCAACCGATGTACGTGAGAAGACAGGAGCACAAGGACCTATAATAGATTTTATTTCCTTGTTTAAATTTGTAGGTAAGATTCTTAATGTAAACTCGTGATTACACATGGGATTTAAAATGTTTTAGTTTAGTAAAAATTTTCATTTCTAGATAAAACTTTGATAATTCCTTTAGATATTAATATAGAAAATCTGGGTCATTACAAATACACCTATCAACACTATTATGTTAAAAACTAAAATCAGTCACAATGATATCAAATCGCTCATGTAGCTATTTAGTATCTTGTTTCAAATAGTATAAGGATTTAATAAACCTACACACTTTGTCTTCCTGTATACGTATCCAAAAGCTATTAGGATGCTCAAAATAAATTTTCTCAATAAGATAGCCATTCAAAAAGTTTTTCTCCACTTCCATTTAATGAATATCTAAACCTTTCAAGTTTAAGATTTCTATAAGAGTTCTAAGCGAAATTATCTTATAAACCAGAGTAGATGTATCAAATAAATTGATTCATTCTCTCTTCCTATATCCTTTAGAAACTAATCTTGCTTTATAGAAAGATATAGATCCAAATGGATGATACTTTCTTTTGAAAATCTATTTGGATGATGTGGATAACCTTTCTTTCGAAAATCTATTTGGGTAGATCTACTAACTCCCAAGTTATATTGCACATAATGGAATCCATCTTTTCATTAATATCTTCCTCCCACAAAGATCGCCTCTATTTGACATGGCATCATCAAAGGTCTTAGGATTATCATCCAAGGTAATGGAGAAAATGACCTTTCTTATCACTTTCTTTTGATTCACTTCAATAAAATAAGATTAAAAATCATCTCCAAGATTGTTATCTTTTCTATCCCTTGCACTTATAAGATCATATATTCTCTCGAGAAGTACTTGTAATTTTTATGGGGTTTAAGTTTCCATCATCTTTTGAAAAGTTTTCCTCAAAGAATTCTACATCTCTGGATTACAATGACACCTTATTTGTTTTCCAATTCCAGTAAGACTTGTTGTTCTAAGCATGTCTAATGAATATACTCTTCATATCTCAAGCCCCAAATTGTATTGCTTCGGATGTGGTGTACGATAGTGAGTAACACATTCAACATTATTATATATCCTAAGTTAGATTTATCTTTTTAACAACTCATAAGGAATTGTAACAATCACAACAACTAGTGATCCTATTGTGTACATAGCAACATATCAATAGTTCTTCCCCGAAAAATTGTTTACAAAACCTAATATTTTCAACATGTAGTTGACAATTTTACCTAGGCTTCGATTCTTTCTTTCAGCCAAACCATATGTTGAGAGTAAAGGGTGAAGTTGCTTCATGTTTGATAGCATTCTCTTTGTAGAGTGTGTCAATATCTCGATAGAAGTATTCTCCACCTCTGTCTGAGAAAATAAGATTTATATGTTTCTCATGTAGATTTTATACATTATCCTTATGCATTTTAAATGCATAAAAAATCTCATACTTTGATTGCAACAAGTAAATAACGGCTTGAGTCATCGCATAATGTAATTAAATACCTCTTACCTGCTCGAGTAAGTATTCCATCTAGTTTACACATATCTTAATTGATCAAGTCTATTAATGATGTAACGTATTTAACACTTGGAAAATGGTTATTTCTAAGCTTAGAGTTTATATATATTCAGTATTTATCATATTCATTATTGTTTAGTTTTAACATACCTTTAATTTTAAAAACATTCTTGAATATATTTTATATTAGCATGTGCTAAATATTTGTGTCATAAAGAAATTGAATAAGTGATACAATAAAAAAAATCATTCATCTCAAAGTCGATTACATCGTTACTATTGATACTTTCACTATAATAACAATACTCCCTTTATTAGTATAACTAAAGTCAATATCTAGCACAAAAATACCATGCTTGGATCCTCTATGACCCGCTTCTCCTTCATTTTGGTTCAAGTCGATACATTTCACACATATTGATTACATGCCCAAAAATAATAATGAAGATCTCCACACGATCATTCTTTATTACCATCTTGTACATATTCTTGTCAAACTTTTTTCCTGATATGAGTCCCTTCGAGATCCTAGGTACATGCAACACATCTCAAAGGGTGACTTTATGACTAGTCTTGAAGTTCAACTATACTATGTCAACTACACATACCAAAACTCTATGGCCGTCAACCATGCCACCGCTTTTCCTTCTCATATGGGACCATAAGTCTAGAAGTTCGACTAGCTTCTGTATACATGCATAGTAGCTCTTGAATCCATGAACTAACCTCAGCCTGCCACTACCGTGTAAGTGAGTAAATCATCTTGACACCTCCCAAACCCATGTTCGTTACCAAATAAGTAAGATCCTAAAAATAATGTAGGTCGTTGTATAGGATTATATTTCTGTATAAGGCACTCCTACACTATTTCACATAGTCATTGGTATCTCTATAGACATCGTTGGTTTTGGTACTGTTTAGATGGTTGTGTTTTACAATTAGGCTTCTTGACTCTTATTTCTTGGGTGCCAACGCTTTCTTATTCATAAACTCATTCTTCCCCTTTTGGATTGGTCAGAGCACCTAACTGGCATATGGTGCACACATGAAATATTCCTCATTGTCTTACTACCATGAACCACCAAAACAAACAATAATAAAGTATTCATCTGAACTGTTTGAACTCATGTTATCTCAATAAGATCAAAAACGATAGGTTGAAGAAATTGATAGTGAAAAAAAAACAGAGTGAAAATTTGCTCCAAAAATGAGACAATTGGTTTAATAAAAGAAATTTACAAAAATCTCTTATAAGGTAACATCCTCTAAAATATACAGGTTTTCACAGTGTAGATTCTAATTTTCGCGGTACGGTCCCTGAAGTCAAAATGACAAGATGATACATGATTTTAAAAGAAGATCACCATGGACGTCACCTTTTGCAGTCAACGACATGGCCAAAACTAGGGTGACAACTCTCGACACGCACCGTGACACAACACGAACCTGATACGGAAATAAATAGGTTTGGGTTAAGATTTCTTACCTGTCAACCCGCCAACCCCCTAAATAAACGGGTTGTGTGTGTGTTAGTATTTGGGTTCACATGTCAACTCGCCAAATGGTTTATTTATTATTATTTTTTTAAAGGGTAATACCGCTTTAAAGCAAGCTCTTCCAGACGTGGTTCATCATTTGGTGAAGACATGGACATATTTTGCCTTGCATTTGCAAACGTTGCTGCATAACCACCTCATGGTCGTCCACTCGTCCTGAAATGAGCGAAGGAAGATTTGAACTCAAGACCTCCTTATGGGAAGATTAATTGTATAATATATTAGATTTAAGTTATGTTATTATGCATGTGAACCTATCTATGTTGCGTGCCCTCGATCAAACCATTCCTCACTATTACGCAAAAAATATTTGGGTTCATGGGTCAACCCGCCAACCCATAAACCCGAATCTGACCCACAAAGCCACGAACTCATATAACTATACATGTTAGATGGGTCGTGTCTGGGTTGATGTTTCCATCCCGCCAACCCGTGACAAGAATAATTATATGAGTCGTGTACGGGTTGATACATTATGACCCTCCAACTCGAATCCGATACGATTGTCACCACTATCTAAAACGATGTCGTTTTGATTTTTCAAAAACAAAAAATTCACTCAGCCAAATTTTCAACAGATTGTTGACCGTAAAGATAATGGCTTTTTAAGTAATTTTCCAGTTTTTAAATATTTTATGATAAATATTTAAAAATATAACTATCATGTTCGTTTTTTATATATACATAAAAAATAACTTAATACTAATGTTTTCATTGGATTTCGAGTAGGTGTAGAAAGTAAGCTCGGGGTTCTTCATCTAGTATTGTAATACTTGCGACAATCTCTGATTGATCTATTAGTTATTAAATAAAAGTAAATAATTTGATCTCAATCAAAACAAAGTTTGATACAATTGATTAATATGATTAAAAATTATAAATATATGAAGAAAAAAAGTCGGTTGTACGATTTACAAGATGCAAAAAATATAGTTAGTTACATGGAATCAAGTATATACTGTTGGTAAAAAGGAGAGATTGGGATTTGATGTTGTTTCTACTATGGGTTTGACACGATGAATCCAACTCCAAACAAATTTTATTTCTTGCCTTGTATAATCAAAAGCATCGAGTTTGTTTTAAATACCTTTCAACCAATCACTTTCACATCCCTATGTTTAAAAAAAATCATATAAATGAATTTATCAATCATAAAATATATAGAGTGTAATAAAACTATCGGGGCTATAAAGAAAACAAGTCCAAATAACTGAGTAAAGTTTACATAAACACCTATAGAGTATAGACAATAGTTCCCAACTCATGATATTTAGAGTCGAATAAATATTTATATAACCAAGGTTTACCTTTTATTAAGTTTTGCACTAGGGTGAATTTTAACACAAATTATGCAACTACTTTTAGTTCTATACTAAAAAAATATAATATTAAACATGAAAGTGTTTTTCTTTTTATAGGTTTATATTTAGAAAAAAAAAACATAGACCATTGTTGATACTTGGAGTCGGTAAAGTAGGGATGAGCAAAAGGACCGGGAAATCGGCCGGAACCGGAACCGGTCCCGGAACCGGCACCCGATGGAACCGGTCGGGCCGGGACCTATACTATAATTTCGTGATTATTTGGAACCGGGACCCAGTAAGAACCGGCCGTTGGAACCGGCCCAAAACCGGGAACCGGACCGGATACAAAAAACCCCATGCCTTTGGCTTTGTCGCTTGAACTTCTGCTTACACTTTGCGACTTTGGTCTTCGGACGTAACAAAAAAAAAAGCACAATCGTCTAAAACCCACGGAATATACTTGCGATCCCAACTCCCCAAGTCACGAAGATTCGAACCCTACCAGGCTAGTTTACCATCGATCGACAATTCGACATCTCCAAGGAATCCATCAATCCAAAGAATCCAAGCATCGATTGGTTTGTTGTGGCCTACTTGTACGATTCCAACTTTCCATCTCCAAGTTTCAATCGATCTTCAATTCTTCATCATCATTCATCGATTTTCATCTTCAATTGCTTCAATGATTCAAACTATGGATGTTCATGAAGATCAAGTAAGATCATATATTTATATTTCCTGTTTTAAGATTATATATTTGCTTCAATCGATCTCCAACTTAACAGGCGGTTTAAATAATGGCATGAATATCAATTTATGTTTAGGATTAAAATATTATCGTAAGATAATATTTCAAAGACTTAAGTCTTTGAAATACATTTTGACGATGAAGTTAGTAAACATGAATATCGATTTATGTTTAGGATTAAAATATATATACCCTTTGGTTTGCCCTATCGTCAGTGGTTATAGTTGTGAGAAATCTACAGAAAAATCGCAATATTTTCGAAAATTTTTTAATAAAATTCTATTTTACTTTTTAAATAGAAAAGTCCCAACTTTTTAATTTTTTAAATAGAAAAACCCAAGAAACCGGTTAATTTATTCACTTTATCCCTTTTTGACATGTTCAGCAGGTTATAGGACCAAATCGTTAATTTTTTCAAAATAATGAGACTTTTCTGCAGATTTCGTCAAAACTTATATATAATGTATAAATGTATTTTTTACGTATTTATATGTATTTTAAATGTATAAACGTATTTTTTAAGTGTGTGTATATATATATATATATATATATATATATATATATATATATATATATATATATATATATATATATATATATTACGTATTTATGTCTTTTTGTAAGTTTTTATATGTATATGTTTACATTGTTTATGTATTTTAAATTTATAATCGTATTTTTTAACGTATTTATATGCATTTTTAAGTATTTTATATATTTTTTTAAAGATTTTATATAGATGTTTATGTATTTTAAATGTATAAACGTATTTTTTATATATTTATATGTATTTTTAAGTATTTTACATATTTTTATGTATTTTGATGTGTTTTTTTATGTATTATGTATTTATATGTATTTTTATGTATTTTTGTATTTTTTGTAAAGTTTTTTATCTAGATGTTTATGTATTTTAAATGTATAACTGTATTTTTTTTACATATTTATGTATTTTTTTTTACTTCAATTCGTCTTCACCATTTCATCCAATTCTACAACTTCTTCGAGTATGTATATATGGTTTTCCTACATACCCACATATTTTAAGCTTTTCCCGTTAGCTTATCTTGAAATTAAACATCGAATGGGAAAAGCTAAAAATATATGATTATGTATTAAAACCATCTAGACATATTCAAAAAAGTTGTGCGAAGTAGATGAAATGGTGAAGACGACTTGAAGTAAAAAATTCATAAATACGTAAAAATAATACGATTAAACAATTAAAATGTAACATCCACAAAACTCATGAAAAAATTAAACTTTTAAAACCATTCCACAAATCATCATTGTTTACTATTTATTTTTCAAAACATGTTTAATATCTGAGTTTTCCCAAAATCATAAATCAAAACATGTGGAGGTGCACGATCACGCCTTCGCCTTCCTGCGATCATCTGAGGGACCTGAAACATAATCCAAAACTGTACGCCCAAAGCTTAGTGAATTTCCCCCAAAGTACCATCACGACACATAATCATAATAATAACAACAAACAACATGCATATAGAGCCTTTAGTCTGACTGGAACGCCCCACTGGCCTACAGTCTATCTGGTATGCTCACAGAACCTTCATCATGGTTGGTATGCCTCATTGGGCCTTCGGCCTATCTGGAACGTTCTCCGGGCCTTCGGCCTGACTGGTACGCCTTACCAGCCTTGAGTCTATGTGGGACGCCTTAGGTCTCTTGGCCTTAAGCACATAGTAGGCCGCCTCAACCGAACATACCATCACATATCAACATATACCATATCAAACCCTAGCTAGCATATATCATACATATCGAACATATCACTAAGCATAACATCATCCTATATGCCAGGATACAAATCTAACAGATCACTACAAAATACAAGCATGCGATAAACTAGGATAACAATCCAAAGGGGCCGACCTTGGTGCCTTCGACCCGAAAGTATAGTGAGGAAACTCACCTCGCAAAATAAACAGAACTGATGAGGCCCGAATCTAAATCTCATCTTTCTAAAACATACATATTTCCACCAAATAACCAATTCCATTAAAATCCCAAAATACCCTCAAGGTCAAACTTAACTGGTCAGACCCACTGAGTCAACCGAGTCAACCCAGCCGAGTCAACTCAAACGAGTCAACTCAATAATGGGATCTAACAACCAATATGTAACATCCCGAAATTCAGGTACAACTATTTAACCCTTCTCTTTTGTCAAGTTGTTAAGATTGGTCCCTGAGTGGAAAATGTTGCAAATGAGTACGCTGGGCGTACTGGAGAGTACGTTGCGCGTACTCATGCGCTTGAAATGGACGCGGACTCTTTAAGGTACGCTGGGCATACCAAAGTTACACTGGGCGTAACTGGTCTAGATGCAAATCCTAAATGAGACTTGTGCACTATATAAGGAATGATATGGCCTTATCCTCAGCCACCATTTCACAGAGAGAACCCCTAAGAGAGCATTTCCTTCGTCCTAAAGCTTGTGTGTGAGTGTTTTGAGCTAAAAGTGCCTTCGGGTGTTAGTGAAGAAGAAGGGGAGGTGCTTGTGGAGGCTAAGGTTTGGAGTTCAAGCTTGGATCTGAGTTCTTCAGAGGAAGGAGCTTCACTTAGAGGTAAAAAGCTCAGAACTTTCCTCTTTATTTTGGTTTGGTGTTTCATGGTCCATTTCTAGGGTTTAAGTCCCAAAGGTGGAGACTTTATGAGCAAAAGGGGCTCCATGGAACTAGATTTGTCCCATTTCAGTGATATGTGTGTTGTAGATCCATAAAAATCCCAACTTGGTCGTCATTAGGGAGTCATGTTTGAGTTATGGGCTTTAAAGTGTTGGAAGTGGAATGATTTGGGTGTTGGTGACTCTTACAGCCATGCAAAGGGTTAAAGTCACCAACTTTATGGATTAAGAGGCTTAGGGGTAGTCAGATTTGGGAGTTGGACGCGTTCCCTGATTCTGTGAGGTTGTCGGGTATGCCCAGCGTACAGGTTTGGTACGTGCAGCGTAACCCGGAGAGTTGACTTTTGTTGACTTTTAGGGTTTGGTCAATGTTTGGGTCTTTGAGCCATGAGAGGGGTAAAATGGTCTTTTACCCTTCTGAGAGTGCTAAGAGAGGGATTAGTCTAGCCTTGAGAGTTGTATTGATTAGAGTACTTATTCTATGTGATTAGGCGGAGGCTATACCAGATTTTTACCGAGTTCGAGATTTACCGAGTTACCCGAGGTGAGTCTTCTCACTATACTTTACCTAGAGTGGTAATTAGAGTTATATGACAGAGTATCTTGTATGCTACTTATGTGATTGTGATGCACTGCATTATTTCTATGTGATTTATGCTGTGTATGTTCCAGAGTTTACAGAGTTAGAACCGGAAGGTTCACAGAGTTAGGACCAGAGGGTCCACAGAGTTAGGACCAGAGGGTCCACAGAGTTATAGCCTCGAGTGGCTAATATGTGTTATATGTGGTATTTTGGGGAACTCACTAAGCTTCGTGCTTACCGTATTATGTGTTATGTGTTTCAGGTTTCCTCATAATCGTGGGACGGCACTGGCATGATTGTACACATCAGAGAAAGAATTATGTTTCGAAGATCCTGGATTAATAAGTAACTAACGAGGGATTGTGTTTTGTAAAATAAATAAACGAGTTTTATGAAATGTGATGTGAAGGTTATATGATTTAAAATTAAAAATTTGTTTTGAAATTTACGTTGTTACACAATATGGGACCTTTGGGAAAAGAAAAACAACATAAAACACCCAAAATGGGATCTAACAACCAAGACATCAAGGTATAGACTTTTTACCTTCTGGAGCTTCTCAAGAAGGTTAAGATCCCAGATCCACAAGCTTGCTTCCACTTCAAGGATTCTTGATGCAACTTCTTCTTCCTTTAACACACCAAAAACACACTCTTGAGCTCAAAACACACACTAAGGGGGCTAGGGTTTGCAAAAACGTCTCAAAGGATGTGGAGGCTGAAAAGGTGGGGAGAAATGAGCCATAATGTTGCTTAAATACCACCCAAACCCTAAACATTAGGGTTTCCTCCTGACATTAGTACGCCCAACGTATATAAGTGTACGCCCAGCGTACTAGGGCATGCCTTAGTACGCTCAACATACACACATGTACGCTTGGCGTAGTCCTCCTGCCCAAATTATGAAATTGCCACTAGGGCTTCAAATCATAATTCTTGGACTTAGGGACCAATTTGACGTATAATAAACTTAAAGGGATAAATTTAGAAGTACCTGAACATCAGGATGTTACAATTCTCCCCCACTTGAACTAGACTTCGTCCTCGAAGTATGCTGCGGTGAACAAATCTGGATAATGTTCCCGCATCTCAGCCTCCGGCTCCCAGGTTCACTAAGAGCCCCCTCTAGTGCTGCCACCATACCTTTACCAAAGGTACATCCTTATTATGCAAAACCTTCACCTTCCGTTCCAGGATAGCCACTGGACTCTCAACATAGTTCAGGCGCTCATCGACCTGAATATCATCCAAGGAAACCCCTGCATCCTCATCCAATATGCACTTTCGCAGCTGCGAAACATGGAAGGTGTTGTGAATTTGACTGAGCTCATCAGGAAGATCCAATCTGTAAGCAACATTGCCAACCCTGATAATCACCCGAAAAGGCCCAATATACCAAGGGCCCAACTTCCCCCTCTTCCTGAAGCGTATCACACCTTCCGAAGGTGAGACCTTCAGTAATATCATGTCGCCGACCTAAAACTCCAACTCGGATCGGTGCTGGTCGGCATAGCTCTTCTATCGACTCTCTGTAGTCTCTACCTAATCTGCTAAATCAGCTCTGTGGTCTGAAGGACCACTTCGGTCCGTCCCATAACCTTGTGACCAACCTCGCCCCAACAAACCGGGGTACGAAATCTCCGCCTATACAAGAGCTCAAAAGGCGGAGCGCCAATGCTGGAGTGATAACTGTTGTTGTAGGAAAACTCCGCAAGAGGTAGGTAGGAGTCCCAGCTCCCATCGAAATTGATAACACATGCCCGCAACATATCCTCAAGGGTCTGTATCGTCCGCTCACTCTGGCCATCGGTTTGCGGATGATAAGCAGTGCTGAAGTGCAACCTCGTGCCCAGTTCCTCATGGAACTTCTGCCAAAAACGGGAGGTAAACCGAACGTCACGGTCTGAAACAATGGAGAACAGAACCCCATGGCGAGCAACGATCTCGCGGACATACACATCGGCCAGCTTCTCGGCCGAAGAACTCTCCCAAATCGCCAAAAAGTGGGCACTCTTGGTCAGTCGATCCACGATAACCCAGATAGCATCAAAATCCTTTGTCGTCTTTGGTAATTTGGTGATAAAATCCATCGAAATCTGCTCCTATTTCCACATGGGAACCTCTAGAGGCTGCAGCTTGCCATGGGGCCTCTGATGCTCATCCTTGACCATCTTGTAGGTCATACATCCCTCCACATACCAAGTTATCTCTCTCTTCATACACGACCACCAATAGCTCAATCTCAAATCCTGGTACATCTTGGTAGCCCCCAGATGAATAGAAAAACGAGACTTATGAGCCTCCTCTAGCACAATTTGTCTGACCCAACCAGACATTGGAACCATGACCCGTCCACATCGGGTCAACAACCCACGGCTATCTGAGACAAATCTGACAAATCTTCTCTTTCTTCCAATTCTTTTCCTGAACACCCTCAGCCTGAGCCTCCCCGATCAATCCTAAAAGAGGGGAATCTACTAATATCCTCATACACATCTCCCTATCCGAAGATCTATCCGACTTGCGGCTCAAATCATCTGTCGCCACATTCGCTTAACCCGGATGGTAAAAGATCTCACAGTCATAATCCTTGACCACGTCCAGCCACCTGCGTCGCCTCATGTTTAGGTTCGGCTGGTCCATAATATGCCTCAGACTCTTGTGATCCATGTAGATAGTACAACAGACCTGTGACACCTGTCAACCTTGGGATCAAACAAAGTCAACCAAGTCAACTCGACTAGTGTTAAGGTTATATGATAAACGTTGTTTCCTAATGTTCCTAATGTACAACTTACAATTATAATACAAAGTATCACTCAGGAGTTGCCAACTATCAAATATAAACCTTGATTAGGGTTAGTAACGTAACAATTCGATATTTCAGCTATATATTATTTGGGAATAAATAATATTCGTAACACAAAGGTAGTGGAGTTCATAAACCTAACACTATGTGGCAAAGTCATGACAAAGGCTACAAAACACAACTTTTTGGTGAATTCGTCACCAAATGCAACGAAGTCTATACCCGTCTAAACACCAAAGTTTAACGAAACGAACTTGAAAATACGACCAAACTATTCATGTAGCGTATTATTATTTAATAACAATGTTTGTTATAATAATTTATATTCATTTTTTATAATTCAAATTAAATATTTTTACATACTTTATACCTTATTTTATCTAAAAAAACATATCATTTTTATAAAAAAAAACCCACTTTTTATAAAAATGACTAGTTTTTTTTTATAAAAAAAAAGGGCTAGTTTGACTTTAGGGGGTTAAAGAACCCAAAAATGACAACTTGGTCCCCTTCTCCCCACCAAGTCCCATCCCCTACTCTTACCTATCCATGCCCACCCTACCCACCCCCACCCCCTTCTCCCTCTCTCCCCTTAATTAGGCCGAGAGCCTTTCTTTATCCACCATCTTCATCATCTTTCATTCTTCCTCTCCAAGTTAAGCTTCAATCTTCAAACCCTAAGTCCTTCCAAGTGTTCTTGAAGTTTTAGTAAGTCATGTCTTCATCTACTAGTGATTCTACACACTTCTATACTAGTTTCAATCCATTCTCACACATTTCATGTGTTACTATTCATAGAATCTTCAAATATTCAAAGTGTTCTTCAAGTGTTCTTAACTTGAATCTTCCATATACAACCTTTCTTTCATCAATAAAACACCCATAAGTTGAGTTCATACCCCTACATTTTCAAGTTTTCTAAGTTTTTAGAATACAAGTAAAATACTAGTAAACAAGTATAATATACAAGTTGTTATAAATATTTTCTTATATGTTGTGTAAAAGTGATAAATACATGAAATGATGTTATTATCAAGCTTTATGAACTTTTATATGCAAAAGTTTGTGTAAGTCCCAAATCTGCTTGATATATCAATCAGATCCGACTGATGGTGCGGAATTCCAATCAATCGGATGATGCCACATCAAAATAAGAAGAAGGAGAAGAGGAATAAGATGAATCTTGAGTGATTTGATGATTAGAATGAAGTTCCTTACAAGATTCACACACACTTAGCACCACTCTCTCCCTTCTAGCCGTACATACTCACACTTCCTCCCTTGCACTCCTCACCCTTACAACTATATATATGGAACATGGGTCGTGAATAGGTTCATGGTTGTGAACCAGTTCACGGCCGTAAACACCCACTTGGGCCGTGAACACTCCCAACCACATGGACTGAAAAATACAATTGCCTAGAAAAGCAAAGTATAAATCATATTTTTGACCCAACAATCTCCCCCTTGGTTTATAGCTTTCTTTTCTAATTGACCCAACAAACTCCCCCTAAAAATGTAGCTGACTTTTCTTATCAATCTTCATTTGGAGTTTGGCTTCAGCTTTAATCTTAAATTTCTTCACAGCTTCAAGATGAACTTGATGAATCTTCAATAAAAGACTTCATCTTGAGCAGTTGGGCTTTTCTTCAATATTTGACTCTGAACGCACATTGGGTGAGGAGGCTTGATGTATCAATTCGTGAAAGATAGCGCTTTCAGCTTGAGAATCTTTAGATAGAAAATCGGAGAGAGATAATCTTCTGGATCACTTCAGTAGGTTCATGAATAGCAGCAAATTGATTGAGGAGGCTTCAATGCAATCTGTCACATAATCTTCAAGTCAGCTTCACCTTGCTTCTGGGGTTGAAAGATTGAATGTTGAAAGAATAGTCTTCATTTCTAGTTCCTTCGAATGAATGTTCTTGAATGATCACCGATGCGTCTTGAGAAGTAACCATGACTAAAAAGTCCCTGTGGATCACAGAAAGAATCATAAAGATCCTTCTCACCACAGTTGTTCAAGGATGAATCCTTGGCTCAGAAAGAGACTTCTCGCAGTATCTGTGTGAACTCGGAGGAACGCACTGCGATTTGTTGAGTATCGGAGAACTACTCGTGGCTAGTTTTTATGTTAGCCCCTGTATATCCTTGATCATAGATCTCAATATAGTTATCAAGTTAACGAGTTAACTTGGCCCTTGGCGAGACGTTCATCGATACCTGTTTCCCTGTTGGGTGAATCGCCCTAATGCCGTGACAGTTCTTAGGTAAAGAAAGCTGACAAGACCAATTTGACAATTTGTACCGTTTCAGTCTTTCAATTTCTTAGATACGACGGTTCTTTTAGAAAGAAGCTTCCCGGCTGGCATTTTGTACAATGTCACACCAGGTATGAGCCATTATCCGTCAATTCATGGGTGAAATCTAGAACATTGAAAATGTTCGCCGTCAATTCAAAATTAAATGGTTTTGGATTTTTGGGTTTCCCTTAGAGTCATGGTGACAATGGCATCTAAGATCATAAACACAAACTTTTTGGCAAACGTTAGCCGAGTTGTTTTATACTCGAACCTCAAGGGGTACCGGTACGTGGAAATGATTTGATGGAGAAAATTTTTGATATGGGTGAAGAATGGTTGGGTGTTTCACGTTGGGCATGGTGAAAATGACCTTTGATCATTAACATTTGATGCGAAGACTCCTATTAAGACTGGTATATGTCTCAATATGGAAGAGTCTATCACTCGCATTTGAATTTTCCGTCAATTCATTGTGAAAGTAGTGTGAAGTGAAATGACTGTCAATTCCTTTCCCATTTTCAGGTTTCTTCTCCTTGCTCAGAATATTTCGATATATACTCCTTGAGTCTCATCTTCTCCTGAATTCACTTTTCAATACAATGAAAATTTTTGAGATAAACATAATAAAAGAAAAATACGCTCAAAAACAATATTTTTGGATTTTTGATTTTTCTGAAAAAGAAATAAAAACATAAATGAAAATATTTTTGTATTTTTGAAATTTTATAAATTTTTGTTTTGTTTTTTTTTAATTCTCCCCTAAATTTGTGCATATAAGAGAATATGAACAAATTTAACTAAACCCAAAAATAAAATACAAAATGTGAATTTTTTTTTAATTTTTGATTTTTCTATTTTTTTTTTTGTATTTTGATTTCTCCCCCCTTAAATTGAGCACGGGGAAGAAATAAAATAAATGTGCAAAATTAAAAGAAATTTGTCTTTGAAACGAATCAATTTAAGAAAAACTCGGGAGCATCGAAAGAATTCAAACCGAAAGTCGGCAATTGAAGACGCAAACAACAACGAATTCAGCCTTAGCTGTGTTTCAATCTCGGAACATATCTAAAAATTCTTCACATCATTAAGCACAAACCCCATTTGTGATCCTCTCCTTTTCTTCCTTTCCTGCAAAGGACACATACTCTCACTTAAAGTTCTGAATGTTGTACAGTTGAGAGATGTCCTCTATCGTGTGCCTGGAATAGCCAATATCAACAAACTTTTGATGATATGCCTCCATAGCTGCTCCAGCACAGAGCGAGATCAATTGGTCTTTGGAACCCAGTCCATTTTGAAACTGGGTTGACCTTTGTCATCTTTGCAAGGAACTGTCTCCCATGACATATCCTGCTTATCACAAACAGAAGATAAAGAAATATTAGAATCGTTAGAAGATTTGGAAGATTGAACCTTTGGTACCCATCTGTAGTTGGGTTTAAGTCGTTTCTTGTTCGAGCGGATGGGTGCCTCGACACTTTCTTTTGAACTTGAAGTCGGCCTTCGAGATGACTTTGATCTGACTGGTCTTGGTTTCACTGGAGCATATCTTGGATTGGACTTTGTTGGATTAGATGTCTAAGCCCATAACTATTATTGGTATGTATTCGACCCGAGAGTAGCATGGTCCATTTGGGTTGCATAACACCAGGACAATCTGTTAGTATGGACTTTTGAGAGAAGGTTATATATGATTTGTTAATATATTATAAGTTATAATATATTAATATGAAATCATATCTTTTAATTAGTATTGATCAATAATTAATTTGGAATTAATTTAGTGATCAAAAGAGACTAATTAAATCTATGGGGACTAATTATGGTAATTAGTTATATATATATATATATATATATATATATATATATATATATATATATATATATGTGTGTGTGTGTGTGTGTGTGTGTGTTGGGCTTATGATCCATGTTGGACCAAGTTTATGTATGGATACATAAAGAGTTGGGCCACATGAACCATGGATCATAAACCCATGGGTGTAGGTTTGGGTTAACCCATGACTTTTTGGAATTCCACATATAAATATGTTACTTCATAGCCAAAATCACTACTAATGTATTCTTGGAGGATATGGACGGTTTGGTGAGGCTAGGATTCTCTCTCAAGAGTCACATTTGTCCTAGGTGAGTTGTGATTCCATTTGAGGTGCAACACTTGGGGCAGTAAGTTCTTAAAGGCCAAAATCTTTCTAGCAACACCAAATACATCACGACTTCAAGCCACATAAAAGGTATGTTACTCAAACTAGTATCTTGTATTGTTTATGTCAAATTGCATGCTAGTTATAGGTTTAATGCCTTGGAAACCATATGCATGTATAATTAGTGAAAACATAGATCCAAGGTATTTAGGGTTGTATGTGCACCATAGGATGTTGTAGTATTCTAAAACCCAACAGTGGTATTAGAGACAAGGCTTGTTTTCAATTATACTTGATGGAAATTGCTGAAAAAGCTGAAAAAATCGAGTTTTTTGTTGTCTAGACAGGCGACTTGACGAGTCCATGTACAAACTCATCCAACTCGTCGAGTTTGTTCCTGCACTTGGCGAGTTGGATCCCCTGACAACAGATTTTCGAGATTTTTGGCTGGAATTGGACTAGGAACATTACCCTAAACTATTTTTGAACTTATAAACTAGTTTTTGATGTGGTAATGTTCATGCTAATCCAATTTCTAAGATAATTGTCATAATTTCAAGATTTGTATTAGTTTATATGTTCATGCTAATTTCTTGAAGATTGATGATTTGAATTATCTTGTTCTTATGAGTTAGTTTAGATTAATAGAAAATTTATGTGATAATTTGTTTTCGATCCAAATTGATCTAAAAGTTGTTCATAAAATGTGTTTTTGTAACTTGTCCTCAAGTTATATGAGAGGTCTCATTTATGATTTTTAAAACTCATAAGATTTCCATAAGTTATGAAAATGAAGAGTCTCATTTTTAAATGTTTTAAAGTCTTCCATAACTTGTCCTCAAGTTATGGATCTTGAAGAGTTTTTTCATTAAAACTTCTTTAAACTCATAAGTTATGGAAACCAAAAGTTTTTGAATTCTTCAAAACTTTCCCTCAAGTTTTGGAATTTGTAAAGTTTCCCCCCATGAATACTTTAATTCCAAGTTAAACCCTTAGAATTTTAAAAGTTAAAATTCAACCCTTATACTATTATAATATTATAGGTTTAATATTTATATATATGTATAAGAGTATGTCAGTCTTACCGTTAGTTGGCCTCATTCACGAAGCCGGTCTATAAGGGGGGTATAAGGTTACTGCCTATAAAATGGCAGGTTAATGGGTGTCCACTCTCACCTACCGTTTCCTTGACTGGTGGAGGGTCGTTACCCGAACGGGTTTGACAGGACATTAATTCTCCCTTCATTAAAAGTATAATGATAAATACTAAGTAACTAAACACTTATAAATTCCCAATCTTAGTTACTTAGGAAAATGTGAATTTGGTGCTAACCCATGAAATTACACTTTGTACCTTACCAAGTCGTTGGTGGAGCGTGTGTGGGTAACCGGCATACTAACATGGACTAGTAAGAGTAGCAAAGGGTGACTTAATGTTTATCATAGATCGGTGGAGCGTGTGTGGGTAACCGGCACATTGATTAGGTGATAAAGATTAAGGGTACCAAGTTAATTTGCATGGTTATTCACACCTTGTTTGTGATCCTCGGCATCCCAGTCACAAACTTGATAGGACACAATCGAGATTTAAACATGCTATTGAATAGTTCAATGAATCTCAAAGGATCTAGGAGTTTCAATCCAATTAAAACCCAATACCCTATTAGGTTTTTCATGGTGGAAATTGGTGAATCATCATTCGCCTACCTTCAAATATTTTATAGCTTGGATTACGGCATCCCTCTTCCAAGTTAAAAAATATTGTGTTGGGTCCTAGTCTTAATATCTCCTATTGGGTGTTATATTAAGGACTTAAATCAACTTGTAACATCCCAAAAATCATGACCAAAAATTTCTTTTTAAAACATTACTTAGAACATAGTATTAAATCATTTCAAACATACTAAAAGGGTTCTATAGAAAATCAGAGTATCTTTTCAAAACACTTGTTCATTTTATCAGAGTAAACATCCCAGGCTAAACTTCCTTGGTGTGTACCATGCGATCATCCCGAGCTCTTCCCTCCGCTACCGGAAGTACCTGAAACCAAAACTGAAATCCGTAAGCACGAAGCTTAGTGAGTTCCCCAACCTACCACATACCATATACGCATAACCAGAAAAACATAACCACATACTGGGCCCCCGCCCGCTGCATCGGGCCTTGCCCGGCATCGGGCCCCGCCCGTCATCAGGCCCCGCCTGGCATCAGGTCCCACCTGGCATCGAGCGCCGCTCGGTATACAGATCTGTCTCCCTTAGGCCCCGCCTGTCTCCGGGCCTCGCCCAACTCATGCATATATATACAATCGAATAGCATACTAGAAAATACATAAACATAATCTATCTGTACCCTGTTCTAAGGCCTCACCTAACTCGGGCCCCGCCCCTGGTCTGCTACTGAAGTAGTGGAACCCCGTCCATACTCCTACTAGTAGTGAGATACGGGCCCCCGCCCATACTCACATCCCTCCTATCACGGGCCTTGCCCCTACTCTACTAATATCGAGACATGGAACCCCATCCATACTCAGCTAGTGATGAGATACGGGACCTCGCCCACACTCACCTCCCTACCAGGCACATACTAGTATCACAGAGACACAAGTATAAACAAACATACAACATAAGAATCTTCCTTGGGATTGCCCCGGCATCGGACCCTCGGTCTGGAGACATACTATTATCTAACATACCTCGGGCTTACCCCGACATCGGACCCTCGGTCCGGAACCTTTCGTACCGACACATGCAAGAATCACAAACACCTCTAGCATCCTAACATTCCTCGGGCCTCGCCCGCCATCGGGTCGTAACCCGGAACATATAACAATAAGTGCCTAGGGCTAACCCCCGGGTCTTCATTCTATACATAAACATAAACATGAACATAATCATAATGGGCCGGCATTGTGGCCGTAGACCCATGCACACAGTGAGGAGACTCACCTCGCACTGCTGAAGACTAGCTAAACACTTCTGACTGCTAACCGGCAACTTCTGAACCACTGACCCTTCGGCTTCCCGAACTATCAATACCCAAAATAACATTTAGACCAAAATAATCAAAAAGTCAACCCTGGTCAAACTTGGTCAAAGTCAACATTCAGTTCACTTGACTCGCCGAGTTGGTCTGCCAACTCATCGAGTCCATACTCCTACTACCCAATACAACCCCGACTCCACTCATCGAGTCTAGCAAGGACTCGACGGGTTCTCCTTCAACCATACAATCGGTACCATCTTCATCCGACTCGCCGAGTTCGACCTTGAACTCGTCGAGTTCATCATCCACATAAGAATGTTTCTAGGCTGTGACTCGCCGAGTTGTATGAACAACTCGTCGAGTCCATCTTCATAAACTAAGGAGATTGCCTTAGACTCATCGAGTTCTTCCTTGAACTCGTTGAGTACGATGAACTTCATGTCCACTATGGACTCAGACTGGCTGAGTCCCTAACCATTCAACTCATACCCTTTAACAGAAGGGTTTTGGGGCAAGAAAATGGCCAGACTCGCTGAGTCCCACAAGTGACTAGCCGAGTCCCTCTATGTCCAACACTATTCAGACGATTTCAGTCAAGCACAAGGCATCCACGACCCAGATCTATCCTCCTAGGGTCGGAATAACACGCAAAGCTAATACCTTTGCGTCCATGCATGACCCTTTTTGCTTAAAAGGCCATAACAACCTCTTAAACTTTGCATGGGGAGTTCTATTGGCATAAAGCTTCCACATTTATGCCTTAACTACTCCAAATACTCCCAGATCTGAAAGGATCTAGCTTGGGGACGTCTAAATCCCACAAGAAATCATTCTTGGTCCATAGACTTCATAAAAGGGGCCATAAAGAGATCAAACAAACTAGAAGTCAAGGAAGGAACTTGATTACCAAAATGAGCAGCAAATGGAGTGAATCTTCTGGATCTACTCCTTCCTCCTTGAACCTCCAACCTTCTTCTTGTTCCTCCAAGCTTCAAGAATGCTCCAAAACTCTCAAAATGACTCACAACTCAAGGGAGGCTCTAGGGTTTTCGTTCTAACGTTGAGAGAGTATCAAGGGGGCTGATGAAGGCTATAATGTTCCTTAAATAGGGTACAAGGCCCGTATTTAGGGTTTTCCCCAAACCTGGCCAACTCGCCGAGTCAGTCTTCTGACTCGTCGAGTAGGTCATTAAACCCGCGACCAAATCGCGCTCCTACTCATCGAGTCACCCATCTACTCGACGAGTCACTTCCTCATTTGAGGTTTTCTCTCTTTTCCGACCTTCTAAATTCAGGGTGTTACAACTCTCCCCCACTTAAACTAGACTTCGTCCTCGAAGTCCGCCACAGTCCACTACCTTACAATCCACTTACCACTAGGTACACACTTCGTCTATCCGATCCATTCCTTGGAAACGTCACCCTCAGAATAATCTGATCACTACTACCTTCGAGTACAACACCTTTACCCAACCGGTAGCCTTACCGGTACTCCCAGTGCACTTACACTGATACACAAGTGGTTAATGTGACAACCATCAAATTTCGGTCAAGTCAAAGTCAAACAAAGTCAACTAGTCAAACCGGTCAACTCCATTAACCCTTGTATGATAGGGTTTACGTTATGTAATCACTGTACAATTCGCTATTTTAATGAGAAAACATCATTTGGAAAGTTCATGTGTTTGATTTTCCTTAGCCTTAAGAGTGCTAAACAATGAACCAAAGCGATAAAACACTATTGCACAATCATCGGGATTGTGTAGGACACTAAATCATGGCTTAACGGGGTCTATGGACCTTCCGTTGCGAAGCCGGACACTCAAAAAGATCACAAACGAAACCTCTCTCAATCTCATTGAAACCCTACTCAAGATTACTTGACGCTAATAGGATCAAAACCCATACACTACGATATAAATTGACGTTAATAGCAACATAGTATAGTACAACGTTATAACTATAATCAAATTAAATTATGATACCATATTAAAATCAAATCAAAGTATAATGCTCTAATTAAATTAAAAGAATCAAACTTGAATGCTATAATTAAACTTCAAATCAAAGTAGATTGTTATAATCAAATCATAACCTATCTTTTATAAAACTCCATTTTTATAAACTTTACATTAAATTTTATAAAACTCTATTTTTATAAACTTTACTTTAAATTTTATAAAACTCTTATATTAATTATGTAAAAGATGCTTGTGTTAGTGGGAAATTATGAAGACCACCAAAAGCAAAAAGATTATTCCCATGGTCTCCCACTCTCACCTCCCATCCACTTTCCTTTCCTTTTTCTCCCAACACATTATTCTCTTCACCACTTAAACCTTCTCTATTCTTTCTCTCACTCTCAATCTCGAAATTCATCCAAGAAATACTCATATTCCAGCCAAGAACAATCTATTATACTCAAATCTTCATCCCTCTTGAAGCATTCATCAAGGTATGTTGTTAAAAGTTTCAAATTCATACAAGAAACAAATTAAATCCACCAAAATATCTAAAACTCATTTTATGCATAAACCTGATTTTTCTCAGAATCCCATCAATAAAATAAGAAGTTCTGGAAATTTTCAGAAAATAACTTATTTTTATTGAATTACTATAATTATTGCAATAAAGTAGGGCAATAATTCACATAAAATACTTTTTGCATTCAATAAATTCTGAGAAAATTCTGGGATGACCAATATATTGATTAAACATAATTTATGAAGTTTCATGTATTTATATTACTGTTTACTATTATTTATGATTTTATTGATTAATTAATAATGAAATATATAAAAAATACTTCCCATAGTCACAAATATCCGAAACTTATACACTGGGCTCTATATCATGTTATAAAACTATGGTTAATTTTACATAATTTTTGGGAATCATTTATTATTTTTCCCGATATTTGTTGTTGTTTAATCATTAAAGTATTAAATAAATACTAAAACAGTTCAGAAAAATATAAAATTTTTACAGTAATTAATATTGTATGAAATAATGATTTCCTAATAATTTCATAATTTTTCAATACTGTGTACTATTTAAACCCATTTTCCTAAGTATTTAAGCATGTAAAAATGCATTTTAATGATTATTTCATATAAATAATTGTTAAAATCTGTAAATAATTATAATTGGGCAAGTTATTATTTTAATAAGAAATTATTAAAATCTGGCCTAAATTGAAAATATAAATTAATTATGCAAAGTAATTAATTCATTTAACAAATGAATACCTTAATATTATAATCAAAATGAATTATTGTTAATTCATCTAATATAAGAATATGTGTCTAATTATTTGTATTAATACTCTATTCTCGTTTAGCAGTTCCTAAACCAAAACTATTAATTATATTAGGTTCTATGCCATTTTGACCCGAACCGTCTATCGTACGACACATGCATTTCGTTTTGGGACTAATGTGAGTAATCTACCCCATACTTTATAATTTTCAATACTTTTGGGGTGTATCATGTGGTTCTAATATGTTCCAACTTCATTTTATTGTTTTATCACAATTGAGACATTGTTGGGACATTTATACGCGAGTCATTAATTGTATAACTATTGTTTGTTTACGCTACATGTACTTGTAGTGCATTATCATTTTTAGTCTAATCTCCATGACTATGCCCGTATTCTTGAGGTACGTTATGGACAATAATAGCGCTATTGGGTTGACCACCCCGCCTTGGGACGCTAAGGTGATTGATCGCACGTGGTTGAGTGTGTATGATGATTAGATGCTCCATCCTATATATATTTATATATATATATATATATATATATATATATATATATATATATATATATATATATATATATATATATATATATATAGGGTGAGGACTTATTGTTGTTGTTATCATTTGTTAATCAATTTTTGATTTATAAACCGTTATCTCAAATACAATTGTTTGCCGACTTCAAAAGAAAACAAATTTCCAATTATAAAGGTTTCAACTTCACAATTTTCTCTACTAAAATTAGATTACTCACCAACTCTCGTAGTTGACCTGTTTTTACCCATGATGCAGATTTGAAGAATGAAGTTGATGAAAAATAGGTTGTGCCTTAGAAATCCACAAGACTATTTAAATTTGATGTAATAAATGTTGTTCGTATTTGGATTTGTATTTGTATGTTGTGGATCTTGTTTGCATACTTAGTACTTAATTGAATCTAATCATATTATAACATAGTTGTCATGAGACTTTGAACAATATATCACGCCTCGATCGATTCCGACAAGGATCGGGGTGTGACAGTTCACCCCTTTTCCTTGCACTGACACTGGCCCTTCCAAGGCAACTTCCTATAAGCAACCATCTTTCCGATCCCATCAAGAACAAATCTTCTGTAGAAACCACAATCATGGCCACTCCCAGTGCCGGCCATCACACCATTACCCACTAAATGATTTCACTTACTATGCCCCACAGTTGTAAGCTCTATCCAGCGTGAGTGACTCAGCATTACCTGATCAGCTCACTGCTCTATGCACGAATTCCCTTTATCACCACTCCTACCAAAAATCCTGCTGACTCCCATCCGTCTTCTGGATGATCTGAGACCACCCGGGTCCCAACTGATCTACCATTATCCGAAATACCGGTCCCCCACCGGTCACCGCACGCAAGAACAACCCTCAGCCGCTCTCAGCGACTTATGAGGATACTGCGACTACCTGAACTGTCCTTCCAACCTAGCCACTATGGCTATAGAAGAGCTGGGATTCTAGATCCCTTACCTTACACTAAGGTCTCTACCAGGTCCCACCTACTGCCATAAGAACACGGGCCTCGCCCACGGGTCTCACCCAAACTATACTTCGGAGCGGCCTCTCCTACCGGTCTCACCTATCCAGGGATAGGGAGGTCCAATCCTCCTCTAATCTCATCTTTCTATCCCTCTTGATTCTTATCATGCTAATCCGGAGATACGGGCCCCCGCCCACACTCCGCGAACTAGGAGATACGGGCCCCCGCCCACACTCCGCTAACTAGGAGATATGGGCCCCGCCCACACTCCTCTAATTAGGAGATACGGACCCCCGCCCACACTCCGCTAACTAGGAGATACGAGCCCCCGCCCACACTCCTCTAACTAGGCTGCTAATGACATCTACGACTTACCCGCAGTCTTACAACACTTCTCTCACTAACTCGCTGCTAGGGAATGCTGCGGCTATCCCGCAGTCTTATATCCTGACTAAACTCGCATCTTGCCGGAAGCTCTCCAACCTGTTTCCCCGATCCAAACATCAACTAATCGCGAATACACGAAATCAAGGTTGGAAAGTTTCCCCAACTCCCAACTTACATGCTCCTCAATCCAAACAGCCACTTGAGCTGCCTTCTTCCTCACCAAGACTGCGAAACCATCCCAGTCTTGCACTAACTTTTGCCCTTAGCCACTCGAGTGGCTCTCCCCCACTTCGACTTGACTAGCTCCTCACATCTCACCGCTTGGAAGAATTCCCAATTCTCCCTACCATCCCATGCCCACTCTGCTGAAAACTCATGCTTACTACCGATCGTGATCTAACCGATCTATTCTCAACGATACCTTTCCCGAAAACTAGCGAGACACTACCGAGTGCCACACTTGCATGCTACGGTTACTGCATCCTGAGTAACCTGCTCTAAAGGAATGACCTCTAACTATCATTCTAAAATCCAAGGTATGCAGATGGCTTATAACTCAAGCACAAGCAGGCGACAATATTCAAAAATATCATTATCATTACCGATGCAGAACCATGACAATAAAATCATAACATAAGCTGATAGAGAAATGAAAGATATGCACCTGACACATCGGGCTGCTCACACCTCCTCTGAAACCAACTGATACGCCATGCTCCTCGCTGCAGGCGCCTCCGCCCGGCCCTGACGACCGTCGGTGATCCTCAAGGTTGTCGGGGCAGGTGATATCACCTGTCCTACTGAATGCAAACTCGGATACTGGGCCTTCTTGTGGCCCCTCTGACTGCAATGGAAACATATCAGGTCTGATCCCTGGCTGGTGGTAGCAGTACAATCCCTGCTAAAAATGACCAATCCGGCCGCACCTGAAGCAGCCAGAATCACCACCGCTGCCATTCCTACACGCACCCTCGTGCGTCCTGCTGCACTTGCCACGGCGGCTCAGGTCCTGGGGACCTCTCAAGCTAGAATCTAATGTCTTGGGCCTCTTGCCCGATCCCATAGATATCTGAACCTCTGCCAACTTCCTCTTCTTCTTTGTCTCAAGATCAATCTCTCTTTCTCTAGCCCGAGCGATCATGTCTTCTAGCGTCTTGCAGCTGGACCGACTCACGAACTGACTGATATCGCTCCTCAGCATCTCGTGGTACCGAGCCTTCTTCATCTCCTCGTCCGTCACATACTGCGGAACCAGAAGGGCTCTTTCCCTGCTCTTGGCGATGATCTCTGCCACTGTCTCTATAGTCTGCCGCAAATCCTGAAACTCTCGGGCTAACTGTTGCACCTCAATCGCTGGTGCAAACTCGGCCTTGAACCTGGCCGAGAAATCGCTCCATGTCATCGCGTCCAACGCGGAATCATCCCCTGAAGCATGACCAACCTCCTCCCACCAATCCTGCGCTCTGTCCTTCAGAAGACAGGAGGCGAGGCGAACCTTGTCCCCCTCGGGACACCGGCTAGAACGAAAAGCGTTGGCGACATCAGCCGCCCTCTGCCGCTAGCAATGGGGTCCCTAGCCCCATGGTAATCTGGAGCCCCACAAGCTCTGAACTCCCGAAATGTCAATGTACGCGCTCCCATCATGGCCATCATCTCAGTGCGGAAGGCTCCAAGCCTCTCATCCAAAATCTCCATTATGCCCTCCTTGACCGTGCCAAAGATCACAAGAGTCTGGTCTAGAATATTGCGCGTAATCTCAGCTGATACAAACTCCCTCATCCGCTCCTCGAGCTGCTCGGTTCCTGAACCCGAGCCTGATCCCTCTCCGGCACCTGATCCATCCACTAATCTCTCATGCAACGTCGCCATGCTGAAAACATGTCATAACAATCATCAAAATACACATCACTGCTGAGGGATCACACACACTACAAGTTCCCTGGTTTTATCTCGGCCCCTCTTGAATCGAGTACAGATCCTCTACTTTCAGTAGTATGGGCCCTACTACCTTCCACATCTATCCGTACTTTCCTCAAGAATTTCCTCGACCACGCCAAGTCCCTTTCACTGCTACCAACACTGCTCCCAGCACTACTCTCATCCTAGGCTTGCCCTAGGGTATCATCTAACTCATTTCGTCCTCATCGTCTGAAGGACTTCCCATTAATACCAACTAGCTACCTCATGAATATAGCCACATACAACAGAGATCAGATAATCCTTCGAGTAAAAGACTCATCCCTAGAACGGTTGGACTCAGACAAGAGCTACGCAATAGGGTCAAATCTTGTCACTGTGAGATTATCCAGCCTGTGCCACATGTGACTTAGCATATTCACTTAATAGCTAGCTCGCATTACTAAAAGTCCCACGAGCACAAAGCAAGCAGCATTCAGACAATGGGGAACAACTAACCACATAATCCAATCAAACTGTTCTATCCACTACTCAGGAATCTGTACTAGCATGCAATTCATCAAGCTCATACACATATAACAGGCACATAAAGCATCCTCCTAGATCCTTAGTCCTAATCTAGCAAGCAGTTCTAATAAGCATATCATAACATAACTTGTATGGGTATTTTATGGTACTTACTTGAGCTCGGCTGATTGCATGCACCACACCCCTTTTCTTCTTTTTCAAAGTTCTTTTATCTTTTCAAACCTCTTTTCTTTTTCTAGAAATTCCTTTCTTTTCTCAAAGCTCTTTTTCCAAAAATGATTTTCCTTTTGAAAATTTTCATACCAGTTCCTCAGTTTGAGTCCAGACACACCCGAGAGCGTGCCCGAATCCCTCAAACCAAGGCTCTGATACCAACTTGTAACATCCCAAAAATCATGACCAAAAATTTCTTTTTAAAACATTACTTAGAACATAGTATTAAATCATTTCAAACATACTAAAAGGGTTCTATAGCAAATCAGAGTATCTTTTCAAAACACTTGTTCATTTTATCAGAGTAAACATCCCAGGCTAAACTTCCTTGGTGTGTGCCATGCGATCATCCCGAGCTCTTCCCTCCGCTACCGAAAGTACCTGAAACCAAAACTGAAAACCGTAAGCACGAAGCTTAGTGAGTTCCCCAACCTACCACATACCATATACGCATAACCAGAAACACATAACCACATACTAGGCCCCCTCCCGTTGCATCGGGCCTTGCCCGACATCGGGCCCCGCCCGTCATCAGGCCCAGCCTGGCATTAGGTCCCACCTGGCATCGAGCCCCGCTCGGTATACAGATCTGTCTCCCTTAGCCCCACCTGTCTCCGGGCCTCACCCAACTCATGCATACATACAATCGAATAGCATACTAGAACATACATAAACTGTTGGGTTATGAGCATTCTAACACTCCTAAGTTTACATGCAACCTTAAATACCTTGGATCTATGTTTTCTCTATTATACATACAATTATGAACATCCAAGGTATTATCCTAATCTAGCATACAAAATAATAAATATAACAAGATAGAATACATACCTCTTTGATGTAAAATGTCTTCATGAAGCTTGAGTGCCTAGTGCCCCTAGTGTGACACCTCAAATGGTTCACACAACACCAAATACACTTGGAATAACTTGAGAGAAACTTGAACACTCCTTAAAATCGTCTAGCCCTCACACTCACACATTAGTGCACGATTTCTTGAGCCATGGGATTCTTTTATATGGTGGCTATTAGGGTTACACCATGTAACTCATAACTTTACCCATTCCTTAAGCTCCATGGATTTTAACCTCCATGGAGTATCCATGGGTCACCCCATGGACTTAGTCCAACATAAGGAATCTTGGATCACAAGCCCACATATATAAGAATGAATGATTTACACAATCAACCCATATATTTAATTAGTCTCCTTTTGATCACTTAATTAATTCCAAATTAATTCTTGATCAATACTAATTAAATAACCTTATTAATATATTAGAACTTATAATATATTAACCAACCTTAAGTGTTATTTCTCTCATTATAGTCTATCCAAATGCATGATGCCATGCAACCCAAATGGACCATGTCGGGTCGGGTCAAGTCTTACCAATTATAGTTATGGACTTAGACATTAATCCAACATAAACATACTCTATCTGTACCCTGTTCTAAGGCCTCGCCTAACTCGGGCCCCGCCCCTGGTCTGCTACTGAAGTAGTGGAACCCCGTCCATACTCCTACTAGTAGTGAGATACGGGCCCCGCCCACACTCACATCCCTCCTATCACAGGCCTCACCCCTACTCTGTTAATATCAAGACATGGAACCCCATCCATACTCAGCTAGTGATGAGATACGGGACCTCGCCCACACTCACCTCCCTACCAGACACATACTAGTATCACAGAGACACACGTATAAACAAACATACAACATAAGAATCTTCCTCGGGATTGCCCCGGCATCGGACCCCCGGTCCGTAGACATACTATTATCTAACATACCTCGGGCTTACCCCGACATCGGACCCTTGGTCCGGAACCTATCGTACTGACACATGCAAGAATCACAAAGACCTCTAGCATCCTAACATTCCTCGGGCCTCGCCCGACATCGGGTCGTAACCCAGAACATATAACAATAAGTGCGTAGGTCTAACCCCTGGGTCTTCATTCTATACATAAACATAAACATGAACATAATCATAATGGGCCGACATTGTGGCCGTAGACCCATGCATACAGTGAGGAGACTCACCTCGCACAGCTGAAGACTAGGAAAACACTTCTGACTGCTAACCGGAAACTTCTGAACCGCTGACCCTTCGGCTTCCCGAACTATCAATACCCAAAATAACATTTAGACCACAATAATCCAAAAGTCAACCCTGTTCAAACTTGGTCAAAGTCAACGGTCAAAGTCAACCTTCAGTTGACTTGACTCGCCGAGTTGGTCTACCAACTCGTCGAGTCCATACTCCTACTACCCAATACAACCCCGACCCCACTCGTCGAGTCTAGCAAGGAACTCGACGGGTTCTCCTTCAACCATACAATCGGGACCATCTTCATCCGACTCGCCGAGTTCGACCTTGAACTCGTTGAGTTCATCATCCACATAAGAATGTGTCTAGGCTGTGACTCGCCGAGTTGTATGAACAACTCGTCGTGTCAATCTTCATAAACTAAGGAGATTGCCTTAGACTCGTCGAGTTCTTCCTTGAACTCGTTGAGTACGATGAACTTCATGACCACTATGGACTCAGACTGGCTGAGTCCCTAACCATTCAACTCATACCCTTTAACAGAAGGGTTTTGGGGCAAGAAAATGGCCAGACTCGCTGAGTCCCACAAGTGACTCGCCGAGTCCCTCTATGTCCAACACTATTCAGACGATTTCAGTCAAGCACAAGGCATCCACGACCCAGATCTAGCCTCCTAGGGTCGGAATAACACGCAAAGCTAATACCTTTGCGTCCATGCATGGCCCTTTTTGCTTAAAAGGCCATAACAACCTCTTAAACTTTGCATGGGGAGTTCTATTGGCATAAAGCTTCCACCTTTATGCCTTAACTACTCCAAATACTCCCAGATCTGAAAGGATCTAGCTTGGGGACGTCCAAATCCCACAAGAAATCATTCTTGGTCCATAAACTTCATAAAAGGGGCCATAAAGAGATCAAACAAACTAGAAGTCAAGGAAGGAACTTGATTACCAAAATGAGCAGCAAATGGAGTGAATCTTCTGGATCTACTCCTTCCTCCTTGAACCTCCAACCTTTTTCTTGTTCCTCCAAGCTTCAAGAATGCTCCAAAACTCTCAAAATGACTCACAACTCAAGGGAGGCTCTAGGATTTTCGTTCTAACGTTGAGAGAGTATCAAGGGGGCTGATGAAGGCTATAATGTTCCTTAAATAGGGTACAAGGCCCGTATTTAGGGTTTTCCCCAAACCTGGCCAACTCGTCGAGTAGGTCACTAAACCTGCGACCACATCGTGCTCCTACTCGTCGCGTCACCCATCTACTCGACGAGTCACTTCCTCATTTGAGGTTTTCTCTCTTTTCCGACCTTCTAAATTCAGGGTGTTACACAACTAAACTTGAATATCTCCCATTGTAGATGTCTGGTTCAGACAACTATGATCTTCCCAAATCTCTTGGAACAATCTTTCCTATTGAAGATGATGTCCCGTGGTTGGATCATGGAAATCATACTTCTCTTCTTCTACCTCCTCCAATAATTCTCCCTAACCCACAAGTTCAAGGTCACTCAAGCCCTATTGGAAAGCAAAGTCTCTGTGTGCTCACATCTTGGAGATGAAGTCACATATTGACAAGCTGGGAGAGTTGGGTGTCAAAGTCTTGAGGAAGTTGGTTGTTGACTAGGTTCTTCAATCACTTCCTGAGTCACATAGTGAGTTCTTTAAGGACTACTATATGACAGACCATGACATGACCCTTAATGATCTTACCTATTTTCTTGATGCTACTGAATCAGCAATGATTTGGAGCACTGGTAAAGCAAATTCTATTGGAAGATCGACTTCCCAAACTTCCATTGACATTGACAATGGTAACATTGGAAATCCAGAAAAAAAACTTTCTCTTCCCGGTAGAAAGGGATCGGCCATAGTCAACTCGGTTAACCGAATGGTAAAGAGAAAGGCTAAGTCTGAGATTATCCTGTGTACCATTCCCAAAGAGTCCATATGTTTCTATTTCCAAAGGAAGGGGCATTGGTTGCGAAGCTTCCCTATTTACCTGAAAGATCATAAGGATGGTAAAGTCAAAAAGTTTGACTCTACTTCGGGTAAATTCCACTATCTAACTCTATTAAGTTCCTATTTTGAGATTCTTATTACATGATGTGACTAGGTCGAATTTTGATGTATTAAGAATCAAAGAAAAGAGAGGAAGCTTAAAGGAAGAATATGTTGATTCTGATCGCGAAGATGGATTTCGATCGCATGGTTCGGTGATCAGAATTTTGAGTTGTTGCTTAAGAGTTGTGATAGATTGCCTAGGACTAAATAACAACATTGTTTTCATATGCATTTGCATTGTAAGGATAAGTTTTTACGCAAGTTTTAAAATAAAAGAAAAGGTTTTAATTTTATTTATTTTAAATATCCTTACAATGGCCTTTGTGAAAAATTGTTGTTTGTATGATTCCATTGATAGCAATATTGGAAAATGGTTGTGATTATTTTGTTTGTGGTAGTGTCATAATTTACCAAATAAAGAAAGATTCTCATCACCCAAGTTTCAGTTGGATAGAAACTTGAAATCATGCAATTTGTATTGTATGATGAATGAGAATTTTCATATTTGGGAAATTAAGACTAATTCGTTGATCACATGTATATGTGATTCAAGTGAAGGATTAGGGGATCAGGTACACTTGAGTGTGCGCTGGTCAGGTCCACCACAGAGAACGATAAGACTATTCGTCATGATTTACTAAAGTTTAGTAAATATGGTTATGCTTACAAGTTTAAGTGTAATTCTGAAACATTGGAAAAGTTTCAATGTCAGGCAGAACGGATGAGAAGAATCAAATTAGGCAGAAAGATAAAAGTTTCTCCAATCTGAAAAGATGGGAGAGTACTTGAGTATCTTGTTTTATGATTATCTTAGTGATTATGAAACCATATCACAATTGATTCTCTAAGGACATCTTAGTGCATTTGTTTGGCTAAGAAGAGGAATCGTGAATTGTTGAAATGGTTAAATCAAGAAGATGAATCATACTTCGTTCCAAAATAATTCTTAGAGTGATGCTCCAAGATAGTAAATTGAGTGACATAATCTTTAGAAGGTTTATAACACTTGTCAAATGTAGGATAAGATGTTTCTTATTACTGTACATTTGAAGTTGGTAAGTTGTGACGTCTTGGATAAGACAAAGACCAACTGAGATCAATTGTGTGAAGTGTTATCTTGATAAGAATCCGCACTAACTCTTGAATATTTGTTTTGTCAAGGAATGGTTCTTGACAAGATAATCTTATATGTCAAGAGGTCAGTGGGAGTCTTAAAGATCTTGAAAAAGTTTCAAGAACTAATCAAGAATAAAACCTGTTGTTTATCACTAGCACACGACTTGAGGTTTGTAACCTATCGTTTTGACATATTCTTGTTTCTGTGCCCATTCCAGTTAAAGTTGATTATGCATGTGAGTTCTATGAGTTTTCAGTTGTTTGCATAACTACTTGGAAGCAATGGTAGGCCCTTGTGCTACCAGGTGGCAAGAAGTTAAGATTGCACAAGTTCAGTCCATATGAGTTTGGATTTGTCATTAACCTTGTCTTGTGATTATGGTTTTGAAAAATTCACATGGATATGAACACATACACCATAAAATCTAAGTGTCATAAGGTTTCTCTCCGATTCGTGAAAATGATGGTGAGGAAACGCTTTCACTAAGTAGATTTTAAGTAGATAGCAATTATGATATTTGCATTCTCAAAGTCGTTAGTGGAGCGTATGTGGTTAACCGGCACACTAACATGGACTTGTGAGAAATGGAAAAGGTCTAAACAATTGAGACTATGATTATGGCATCCCTTTTCATAGTTCTAAAATTTTTTAGACACACATGTGAGCTATTTAAGGAAAGGTGTATGATTTTGATAAAGTCTTATCAAAGCATATCGTATCAGAAATGTGAACTTTGGTAAGAAAGTCAATAAATTATTGATTTGTAGAAGTCCAGCTGATTTCTGGATACATGTCAAAGCTAGTGGGAGCATAAGTGTTATGCTAATAATTATCATGTTAGTGGGAGCATGATTATTATGTTTAGTATTGCAAGTTAGCAATGTTAATTATAGAAAACAAAAAGGGTTTCGATTCGTGAAGTTGCAGGGGTTGAAAATTTGTTTGCTATAATTAAGGGAGAGTAAATTATATTTCATTCCAATTCTAAAAGCTTAGATTGTGAGTTTTTAATCAAATTTAGTCATGATTACATTATTTGCGTTCGAAAATTCGATTATGATTACGACATCCCTTTTCATAATTTGAATTATGTGAACATGGCAAATAGAAATAGAAATATTATAGCAAAAGACTGGTCTAGTATCATGTCTTTATGTGAGACATCATGAATCGTGTCCCATATGCTATGGATATAGGATCGATTACATGTGCTGTAATATTCATATGTTCTAAATTTTTCCAAATGCCTAGGGCATTAAGAGGGAAAAAGTACTAGAACTAGATATGACTAAAATGATTAAGCAATTGTCAAGGACAATCTGAGGTTTACCAAAGATTGGTTGCTCATGGACAGTTGGAAGTATGATGTAAATTTTGGGAAAGGACCATATTGACATATTCTAAAAGGAGGCAACTCTTATTCAGAAGTGATGGTCTGAATGGGTATATGGAAATGTTTCATAGGTGGAAGCTATTCATTAAATCTGTGTAAGATTAGAAAACTTAATGCAATAAGGATGTTCAAAGGAATGTACTTTGATTTTGAGACTTCGTTTCCATGGAATTTCTCTCCATTGGAATACTTTGTAATGTCTGTTGCCAAGTCTTTGTGACTTTTGTGCATAGTCGTTATAAGAGGATCATTGCATATAAGTTTATAATCTAACATATTTCAGTAAATGGCAAAAAATCTTGTATTCTTACATTTGCGGTAAGGATTTGGGATTGTGAAATGAGCATAATTGGAATCATGTTCAATTGATCTATTTCACAAAGTAAGGATCATAGAAAAACATAGTGTGCATACTTGGAGTATGGCATAACTATTGTTTTGGACAAACATATTGTGCATGCTTGGAGCATGGCATGACTATTGTTTTAATTCAAGTATTAGGTTGATAAATCGAAACATTATACAATGAATAATGTGTAATCAATATGGTGATAAATAAAAGGTGTTTTATTTATAGTCATAAGTTCTGAGACCATATTAGATTCGATTATTCTTGTGTTTCACCTTGCATGTTTTGACTTCCCGAACAACTAGGTTATTCAAACTCTCCACAGTCAGTCATACGTTGGAAGTAGGAATGAATCAAGATTGTCATGAATTGGGTTTGTAGATGTCTAAAGTGTGTAGACATAGCAAAAGTTGTTGCAACATTCATAAGTACTCCTGGAATGAGATTCGAGTATTGGATTAAACCCACGCTCATTCGAATCACGTCATGGATTTTATCACGAGTGATCATGAGACGATAATATCTTATATTCTTCGAACCAAGAGATATGAGTTGCAGTCTACAAGTCGGTTACACATTGATTACGTGAAAACGCACCAGTAACTTGGTGTTATAAAATGTATTTTTGTGTGTGATTTGATAAGTATACAGAGCAAGCATATGAGTCGAAGTTTATCCATTCCTTTTACCCTTGGAGGGATAAAAGCGATATCTATGGCCCCCTCGATGATTTGGTGATGACAAAATTATGTGCTCCGCCGGCCCTGGACTGATTTGATTTGTTCAATTAGTCAGTCGTCATAAATCAGAAATCGTGAAAAAACAAATGGACAGAGAGAATGATTATAATCCATGTCTCAATCCATATGATATCTAGAATGGAGGAATATATGATCCCTTATCTAATGGACACGTCATTGACTAGGTCAGAGTTCGACATCGACTTTTAAGAGCTACAATTGCTAGTCGGGATCTTGGAGTCATACGCAATAATAGTGTTGTGTGTAAAATGCACTGGTCTTATTCCTACTCTAAAAATATAGATTTAGCACACAAAGGCAGTGAACCTGTCTTTTAGTGGCATAGTTAAATAAGTAGGGTGTCGAACTCAGGGAACGGAAATTAAACTAATAACTAATTTTAACTAAACAAGTAATAAAAGTAAAGGGTTTTCTCTAGTTTTACAAGACTAGAAACTTAAACACACCACCTAACACGTAATTAACTAATCAACTAAAGCAAGTAAAAATTCACCAAATTCAATAAAAGGGTTTCTGTTTGGGTCCAACCAATTCACTCCTATGGTTAATTTTATGATAAAGTAATAAATTAATTGTTATTGGTTACCAACTATAGTGATTAGATTCGCATTCGCTATTACCAACCCTTAGAAAATTAATCAATTCAAGCAGTGATCAAGTGTTTAAACTAATTAACTCCCTAGTTGAATTATTTGGATTAAATAAGATTTGTAATTGGTTAATCAAATTAGTAATTCAACTAACCTCTTGTTTGTTGGTTTCTCAAACAAGCTCATACATTAATTTACCCATTCTCTAATTAATCCTAATTTCATATTCACTAATCCTAGGCCTATAGTAAAGTGTTCACTTAAATCATATGAGGTTAACAATTAAGAGATGTTCATGCAGCCTAATTGTCTTCCTATTAACAGAAAATAGTTATGGTTAATGCATAAGGGTCTTTAACAAACTTAATTTAATAAAATCACCAATAATCAATCAATCAAAGTATAAATCAAACCATAGGAGTAACTTGGTTTTTCCTAAATAGAAACTACGAAAATTTAGCTCATGATTACAGTAGAAACAAGCTCAAAAACGAATTTAGTTGATATAGACATGATTCACTTCTAAGATTAAGTAGAAAATTTAACCTAATCCGTCTTGAGTCTTCAAAAGATCAAAGATTAGGGTTCTTCAGGTCTCCAAAGGTTTCCTCAGTCACAAGTTATCGTCCAAGAAAATCAGAAAAGTCCCCAATTCGGAATAAGATCCTTTATTTATACATATCTCAAAACAGGGGCAACTCGGCGAGTAGGTCTCCAACTCGCCGAGTACCTTTGAGAAATCCGTGTACGGTAAGGATTCTGGATATTACTTCGCGAACATTCTTCGGAACTCGCCGAGTAGCTTCGTGGACTCGCCGAGTAGCTCCAGGTTTTCTCTTCTTTCTTCATTCTCCAGCTTCTGATTGCTTCTCCTTCTTCCTTTTTTTGCTCTAAGCATGTCTTCTGGACTGAAAATATAATTTAGACATTATTAAGTACCTTTTGTCCATATTATGCAAATAATTAGCTAATAATTGATAAAAATCTATACTAAACATATGGCTAAATATGCACATATCAAAATACCCCACACTTGACTTTTGCTTGCCCCCAAGCAAAACCGAATTTTAGCACACTAGAATCACATAAAACAATCCCAATCAAACCCAGCCATTATGCCAAAACCGCAACGCATACATTTATGTCTAAATTTTTCCTAAACGACCCCCCTCATCCTAAATACTCACAATCCTCATAAACACTCGCCCACTTCTTTTGAACAATGCTCATTTTATGCATCCCTCCGAATCCATCCGTAGAAAACCTCCTAGTCTCAAGGTATTTTTGGTTGAGCAACCCAAGCATACATAATCTAAAAATTACAATTTTTGATACCATTATGGAGCTTTTTCGGACTTCTTCACTTCTTTGATAATTTATCTTGATTTCTTTGAATTCTTCAAATTTGGCACCTTTTTTATTTTCTTTGATTTTTGGGTATCTTCAACTTTTGAACTTTTGGAATTTTGATCTTCAAATTTACACTTTAATAGCTCCAAAACTCTTTCCACTTTTCTTGTAATTCTCTCTTTTTTTTTTCTTACATGCAACTCACTTTTTGTTTCACTCAATACCTACATGCTTAAGCAGGGCGCTCAACTTCAACCTTTACTGATTAAAGATAAAAAATTTCCTGGATACATTTCAAGTACACGATGCTAAACATATTGCGTCCCTCAAACTAAGCGAGGTTGTGTTTTTGTCCCATGATTTCACTAGAATAAAGGGGGCCACAAATGCACTAGAACGTATATAGGCTCAACTAAACATTTGGGTCTTCATGCAATCATCAACATAATTCTAACATGGAATCCTAATTGCTTTTTACCAAAATTTTCTAAGTTAAGCCCTAAGCCAAAAAAAAAAATTTATGCAAGATTTTTGAAAATAAACCTAAATTAGGATTCTAAGTTAACTAAAATGTAACCAACCCCTACCCCATACTTAATTCATGCAATGTCCCCATTGCATGTTATGCATGAAAAGTAAAAATATGAAATATAGAGGAAAATTGGAACAAACTCCCCTGGGATAGCAGTCGCGAGGCTGATCATCTTCAATTAAGCTCCTACTTCGAATGACTTTAGACATGGGAACAGCTCATCCATGCCTTGGGTGTCATGTTGCGTGTGGTAAACATCTAAATAGCTCCAAATGCTTAGGAAAAAGCTCTCAGAAATCTTCCAGGAATGAATCTCCACGAAACTATGGATAATAGCTACAGTGAATGTGCCCATAACAGATTTTGAGTATAAAATGTTAAGGGACTCGGTGAGTCAAGCGTGAACTCGGCGAGTAAATCGGCCCCCAGCAGAAAATCGTGGATTTGCACATGAACTCGGCGAGTACCGTAGATGCACTCGGCGAGTAGGACGCTGAGTCGAAAATTAATTTTTCTTCTGTTGATTCTTGACTGAGGTGCTAAAAGAGGATACTTCAGTGATTCTTCTTCTATTTCCTTCAGTAATAACACATTTTGTCACTCTTATTCCTAACGGACTCAACCTTAAATTCTCATATAAACCAATCCTTACTTTAGCCGTGACCAATGAGACTCCTAAATGCATCCTAATCTTCAAACCTGAAAAACAAATAACCACAAGTGAAAGCAAACAAACAAAGTCCTAATAAAAATCCGAGTACATCAAAGTTCAACATCAAACAAAATAAAACACATCTAAATAAAAACAAATTTCATGCTTCTTCTTCCATGTCCGCCCCTCCTGCTCCACTTCCACTTGCTTGGTTGTTTCTCCTTTGCATACGCTCCTCCCAACTCATTATGTATGGAAATCCGGGCCCGGGCCTTGGAGCAATGTTCATTTGTTGAAAGAGATAGGTGAATGACTCATTATTATAGTTAACACCTCGGCCAATATCATCCAAATACCTCCTATACTCCACATTATTCCACCCCTCATTCTCGTCTTCCACCGGGATAACCGGTGGTTCTTCTCGGACCTGTTCCCTCCTTTGCCTAACTCTTCTTCCAGGCTCCTCGGGAAGAATCACCTCATCTTTAAGTGGGATTGCAAATGAATCCCCAAATTTTTCCACAATCCTTGCCCTCCGGAATAATGTAGTGCTAAATGGAGGAGGAGAAATGACTGTTAATGCCCTTGCCTCTTGCGTATCCAAAATCCCATACGATCTTGCGAGTCTTGTAACAAACATACCCCCATTAATTTTTGAGGTAATCTTTTCCTTCACCGCTCCATCCGCAAGATATTTGGCCAAACAATAAGGCAAGTTGCAAAAAACTTCTGGGGTGATTATGCTCCATAAGTAGAAGATGTCGAGAGTAGGAACTTTGTCATCATCCTTCCTCATGTTGATCGTGCTAGCAATGAGGCGATGGATGAGACGATGGATAGGAGAATGGATATGGCCTTCCTGAGCAGAAGAGGGAATATAAACCCGATTTGCAATACTATTCCACCAAGTGGAGGCAACGACTTCCTCGGGAAGATCCTTATGACATTGCTCCAAAAATGTTTCAAAGTCCTCCGACATAATGACGTTTTGATCATAAAGACCTACCCTCCAAGCAAGTTCTGCTACGCTGCACTGGCGCAGCTCCCCTCCAAGGCAAAAAGTGAGAACATTTGGATCATAGTATTCACTACCACCCCGGAATGAGATAGTAGCAAAGAATTCCCAACACAGTTCTGCAAACACGGGTTCTTGTATTTTGAACAGCTACAACCACCCATCACAGATTATTGTTGTTCCTCCCACTTCAAAAGATTTCACCAAATAAGGTGTCAACTCCTCTTCCAACCCAGTTTTACCCAACCAATCCCAATCAACTGCATTGGGGAGGTGAATCTCTTTCTGTTTCAGCACCTCCAATCTGTTTTTCGCCCTAACTTGCGAAGATCTTGAAGTAATTTGTGGAAAGGCAAGCCATGGAATGTCTCCATAACTTCCTCCTCTAGAGCTCTGACCTCTTCTAGACATGATTTCTGCAGAACAACATCAAGAAAACAACAGCAAACAAAACCCCGAAATTAAAATTAACCATAACAGGTTTATCATGTCATTTCCTTGCCGAGTTCATGAACTACTCGGCGAGTAGGATGAATTGCGATTGCAGATTTCGATCGGTCCATATTGTGTCCATCAAAACACATATATTTGCACAGGGGTTTGCTGTTCTAAGTCCTTTAAGCATAAATCCACAAGAAATTTTGTCCAAATCCTCCTAATTCAACCTAAAATCGGAACCCTAGATTTGGAGTAAACCCCCAAATCCGGATTTTAGCAAAATAGGAACTAAAGACTGTTAAGGTTGTGACCTTTAGCAAGAATACAAAGGAAAAATCATACCTTTTGCTTTGTAGATGAAGATTCAACAAGAAATCAAAGGAATGGCTTGAGAGAAAACTGAATGCTCGGCGAGTATGATTGGGAGGCGGCTGGTGAAAATGAATAGGGTAAAAGAAACCCTTATTTATAGATTGTAAAAATCCGATTAAATGCTTGTACTCGTCGAGTAGGAACACCTACTCGCCGAGTAGAAACGCGTGTTCGCGATTTTTCGTGGATTTCAGAAAGTACTCGCCGAGTAACTTATGAACTCGGCGAGTTCATCATTCAGTTTGAAAAAAACTCGATTTTTTTAAAGCCACCACCCCAGACTTTGAGCATTGCTTGCCCTCAAGCAATCATTTTAAGCATAATTTCAGAAGAAGATTGAAAAGAAAATAGATCCTAAAAGCGAAAAACAAAAAGAAAAATAAAGGGAAAAGAAATGCAAACTCTAAACTCGGGTTGCCTCCCGGAAGCTCTTCTTTTTAAGGAGTCGTTAGCTGGACTCCTTCCCGCTCTATGTTTCTGCCATGCCTTCCAGCAGCAGCCCTTCTTCAAGTTCTTCATTCCTCGGGATTCCTTCTTCATATTTTTTCACCCTATGTCCATTAACTTTGAAAGGAGTGCCATCTCTTGATAATAACTCGATAGCTCCATGTGGAAAAACTTTCTTCACTATAAATGGACCATCCTATCGTAACTTTAGCTTGCCCGGAAAGAGTTTGAGCCTTGAATTAAAAATTAACACTTTTTGCCCTTCGTGAAAGTCTTTATTACCCTTGATTCTTTTGTCATGCCAATTCTTGGTTTTTTCTTTATAAATCAAGGAACTAGTGTAAGCCTCATTTCTAACTTCTTCAAGAGCATTCATTTGCATCAACCGGTTGTTTCTAAGTTCAGCTACATCAAAATTGCACATTTTTAAAGCCCAAAAAGCTTTATGTTCTATTTCTACCAGTAAATGACATTGCTTCCCATAAACTAGCCTATATGGTGTAGTACCAATAGGTGTTTTGAAAGCTGTTCGGAAGGCCCAAAGTGCATCATCTAACCTATCCGACCATTCCTTTCGATTGCTACCCACCGATCTCTCCAAAATTCTTTTTAATGCTCTATTCGTCACTTCAGTTTGCCTACTAGTTTGTGGATGGTAAGATGTAGAGAATTTATGGGTTACCCCATATTTTCTTAACACTTTTTCTAATTGATCATTAGCAAAATGAGTGCCCCGGTCACTTATAAGAGCTTTAGGAACTCCAAATCTTGAGAATAACTTTTTTAGAAAGCGCACCACCACCCGAGCATCATTAGTTGGTAATGCTTGTGCCTCCGCCCATTTGGATACATAATCAACCGCCACTAAAATATATTTGTTCCCTTTTGACATTGGAAACGGTCCCATGAAATCGATCCCCCACACATCAAACACTTCACACACTTGAATACTATGTTGTGGCATCTCGTTTCGGGATGATATGTTTCCCGCTCTTTGGCATGCATCACACTCTTTGACATATTGGTTAGCATCTTTAAAAATTATGGGCCAATAAAACCCAATATCAAATATCTTCTTAGCCGTGTAATGTGCTCCATGATGTCCACCGGTGGGCCCGCTATGGCAATGCTCCAAAATTTCTCGGCTTTCCTTCCCAAATACACATCTCCTTATGATCCCATGCGCACAGCTTCGGAAAAGATATGCTCGTCCCAAAAGTAGTATTTTATTTCTGAAACGAATTTCTTCTTTTGTTGGCGGGTAAAATCTTTTGGGATATACTTGGTAGCTAAATAATTAGCTATATCTGCAAACCATGGCTCCTCCCCCGTGGTTACTAAAATGTACTCGTCCGGAAAGTCATCTCCAATTTTATCTTCTTCCAATGCTTCCAAATGCGGGTTTTCTAGTCTTGATAAGTGGTCGGCAGCTACATTCTCCATTCCCTTTTTATCGCGTATCTCGATATCAAATTCTTGTAGAAGTAGAACCCAACGTATCAATCTTGGCTTTGCATCCTGCTTGGTAAACAAGTACTTAATAGCAGAGTGGTCAGTAAAAACAGTGGTTTTAGATAAAATAAGATAAGGGCGGAATTTGTCAAAAGCATACACCACGGCTAGTAATTCTTTTTCAGTTGTGGTGTAATTTTCTTGGGCCGGATTCAAAGTCTTGCTTGCATAATAAATGGGTCGAAAGTGCTTATCAACCCTTTGGCCAAGTACAGCTCCTAATGCAAAGTCGCTCGCGTCACACATTATTTCAAAAGGTAGGTTCCAATTCGGGGCAATAATGATCGGGGCATTAGTTAATTTTTCTTTCAGAAATTCAAAGGCCTCTAAACACTCTTTAGTGAAATTAAATGGTGCATCTTTTAAAAGTAATTGTGTTAGAGGTCTAGTTATTTTAGAAAAATCTTCTATGAAACGGCGGTAAAAACCCGCGTGACCTAAAAAACTCCTAATGCCCTTTACATTAGTTGGTGGAGGTAATTTAGCAATTGTATCTATTTTTTCCCGATCCACCTCAATTCCCGCTTTGGATACCTTGTGGCCCAAGACTATACCCTCTTTAACCATAAAGTGACATTTTTCCCAATTGAGGACTAAATCGGTTTTTTCACACCTTGCGAGCATTAAATCCAAGTTAGCAAGACAATCATGGAAGGAAGATCCAAAAACAGAAAAATCGTCCATAAATACTTCCATGAATTTTTCCACCATGTCATGGAATATAACCATCATGCACCTTTGAAATGTCGCAGGTGCATTGCATAACCCAAAGGGCATGCGGCGATAGGCAAAAGTCCCACTCGGGCAAGTGAAAGTAGTCTTTTCTTGGTCAATTGGGTCTATGGGTATTTGGAAGTAACCCGAAAATCCGTCTAAGAAACAATAGTAGCTATGGCCGGACAATCTTTCAAGCATTTGATCAATAAAAGGTAAAGGAAAATGGTCTTTACGAGTGGCATCGTTTAGCTTTCGATAATCGATGCACACTCGCCAACCGGTTACCGTTCGGGAAGGAATAAGCTCGTTCTTCTCGTTTGTTACGACCGTCATCCCGCCTTTCTTGGGCACCACTTGAACAGGACTAACCCATGGACTGTCGGAAATAGAATAAATGATCCCCGCATCTAAAAGCTTGACTACTTCCTTCTTGACCACTTCTTGTATGTTCGGGTTCAGTCTTCTTTGGTGTTGCACTACCGACTTTGCTTCTTCTTCCAGGTTGATCTTGTGAGAGCAATAAGAGGGGCTTATTCCCTTGATATCGGTGATACTCCATGCAATGGCACTCTTTCTCTTTTTTAGGACATGAACTAATTCTTATTTTTCAGATTTGGAGAGGTCAGAAGCTATTATAACAGGTTTTTGTTGACCATCTTCAAGGAATGCATACTCCAAGTGATCTGGAAGCGCCTTGAGCTCAGTTTTTGTGTTATGCATGCTGAACACGTCGAGTCCAGTAAGGGGACTCGTCGAGTCCTGGGCAGAATTCGCGATATCTTGGGATTCTTCAAATGGACTCGGCGAGTAGGTCGTGTCTACTCGGCGAGTAGGCTGTTCAGTGGTCTTTATTAATTCATTATAATCAGCTTCTTCCAGCAGTCTCTCTATTTCCAGTAGGTCTTTTTCAGCATCAAGTTCTTCATCAAAGATGATGGTCGACTTGTTTGGTTCTTCATTATCCCATTCCTCCATCAATTCATCCAACATATCAATTGAAAATGCCGTGTCATCACTATTCCTTGCATGCTTCATGGCTTGATCAACTCCGAAAGTGACTGATTCGTCCCCTACCCGAAGGGTAAGTTTAGAATCTCACATGTCAACTATAGCGCTTGCGGTGTTAAGGAAAGGTCTTCCAAGGATGATCGGGACTTGAGGATCCGCTTCCATGTCCAAAATTATAAAATCCGCGGGGAACATGAACTTATCCACCTTTACCAAAAGATCTTCACAGATTCCTCGTGGGAATGTAACCGTTTTATTTGCTAAGTGGATTGCCATGCGAATGGGTCTTGGCTCGGGGAGATCTAACTTTTTGAAAAATGAATAAGGCATGAGGTTTACACTTGCCCCCGAATCAGCTAGTGCATATATGGTGGCCAAGTTTCCAAATTGACAAGGCAAGGTTAAACTTCCCGGATCTCCTTTCTTCTTTGGAAGTATGTTCAACATGGCAGCTGAGCAGTTCTCGTTTAGGACCACCTTCTTCACTTCTTCCATCTTCCTTCTATTAGTTAGAAGCTCCTTGAGAAATTTAGCGTATTTTGGCATTTGGGCAACCGCTTCTATGAATGGTATGTTGATTTGAAGAGCCTTTATGTGTTCTAGAAAGCTTCTGGTAGTTTTCTTCATTCTTTTCTTTTCTAGCTCGGGCTGGATATGGCAGTGGAGGCTGGTATTGCTTAACAGGAGTTTGACTTTTCTGATCAGGTGGCGGACTTGTCGAGTCCATATCGTGGACTCGGCGAGTAGGGTCTGGGCTCAGCTGGTTCTGATCTTGATTCTGCCCTTCTGTCTCCTTCTCTTGCACCGGCTTCGGATCTGCGTTCTGAATAGGGGCCAGAGGAATAATTATCTTCCCACTCCTAGTTGTCACAATATTTATATGTGCGCCTTTCGGATTGTTTTCGGTGTTACTAGGAAGTTCTCCCGGTGCTCTTTGATTCATTTGTTGGGCAAGTTGTCCCAGCTGCTTCTCAATGTTCTGAATAGATGCTTGCTGATTCCTTAATATTGTTCTTGTATCTTGTATTGCAGCATCGTGTTCATTGTGTCTTTTTTCGGATGCAGCTACAAATTTAGTGAGCATTTCTTCTAGATTTGGTTTCTTTTCTTGTACCGGCTCCTCCTTTTGGTAAAAACCCCTTGCCTTTTGTCTAAATTTCTCCTCCCTCGCTTTCTTGTACTCATCATAAGGGAGCCATTCTTTCTTGGGTTTTTGCCAATCGTCATGAAATCTATCACCACTAGAATAGCATACTTGCACCTTCTTATTCCCATTCTCGTCCAAATCACAATCTCTAATTAGATGAGGCACATTGCAATTCTCACATCCTACCCGAATAACATGGATTGTTTGATCCATTTTATCCATCCTGCTATCCATGGTTTTCAACATTGCCATAACTGCCGACAAATCTTCAGAAGCTGCATAAGACGATCCCTTGGTCATATCATTCCTTGGATTGTGGTATTCTCTAGAATGCTTAGAGAATTCTTCAATTAGTTATTTGATCACCGGGGGTGCCTTCTTTGTGAGGGGTCCTTGCGAGTCAAGGAGCTGTCGAGTTGCAACATTGACTCCATCATAGAAGATGGAGACTTCTTGTTCGCTATTAAGGTCATGGTGTGGGCAATTCCTTAGTAGACTTTTGTACCTCTCCCACGCCTCATAAAGGGACTCTCCGGGTTGTTGTTCAAAGTTGGCTATAGCTTTCTTCAACTTGGTTATTTTAGAAGGTGGGCAAAACTGGTCAATGAATTCTTCTTTCATCTTGGCCCATGTAGTGATGGATCCGGGAGGGAGTGACTTGAGCCAATCCTTTGCAGCACCCTTGAATGTAACCGGAAGCATACGAAGCAGCTGGGTTTCACGAGGCACATTTGGAACATTAAAGTAATAAGCTACATCATTGACTTCATCCAAGTGTTTATAAGCATCTTCGTGGTCTTTTCCGTAAAATGGGATCTCCTTGAGTTGAGCAAGTATGTGACCCTTGAGCTCAAAAGTGGCAGTCGCGGGAATTGCGGGTTGCACAAGTCCCGGGCCGGTGTCATCTCGTATCCTCTTCTTCCATTCGCCCATGGGAACTTCATCGATGTTCGCCATGGTGTTGTCAAAGTCACCTTCTATATCGCTACCTTCTCCGAACTCGCTTTCTTCCCTTTCGGACTCGTTCACGGTGTCTTCCTTGATTGGGTCTTCGTTTGCCAAGGAAGAGGTGCTGGATGCTCCTGATTTACTGCTTTTCTTCTTGCTAAAAACGGATTTGAGATTCTTCAAAGGTGAGTTCTTTGAAGAAGCGGATTCTCCAACGGTTTTTCCTTTGTTCTTCCTCAAAGCGGACTCCAGGCCTTCAAGTGGAGGAACCAAAGACGTATTGGATCCTCGGGTCATGTAACAACTGCAACCAAAGTAAGAAAAGCGCGTAAAACGAACAAAAATTAAATAAAAATAAAAAATGCAAGACTGCGATGGACTCGCCGAGTAGCTTCGACTGCACTCGGCGAGTTCAAGGCAGAAACAGAAAAGTTTAATTAAAATTCTGAAACAAAAAACTATTAAAACTAAACCTAATAACTATATTACCTAAAAATAACTCTGTGCAAGATAAATCTCACACAAAGGATCGATAAAACTAGAAATTAGTGCTAATTTTTGAACCGTTCCCCGGCAACGGCGCCAAAAACTTGTTGTGTGTAAAATGCACTGGTTTTATTCCTACTCTAAAAATATAGTTTTAGCACACAAAGGCAGTGAACCTGTCTTTTAGTGGTATAGTTGAATAAGTAGGGTGTCGAACTCAGGGAACGGAAATTAAACTAATAACTAATTTTAACTAAACAAGTAATAAAAGTAAAGGGTTTTCTCTAGTTTTACAAGACTAGAAACTTAAACACACCACCTAACACGTAATTAACTAATCAATTAAAGCAAGTAAAAATTCACCAAATTCAATAAAAGGGTTTCTGTTTGGGTCCAACCAATTCACTCCTATGGTTAATTTTATGATAAAGTAATAAATTAATTGTTATTGGTTACCAACTATAGTGATTAGATTCGCATTCGCTATTACCAACCCTTAGGAAATTAATCAATTCAAGCAGTGATCAAGTGTTTAAACTAATTAACTCCCTAGTTCAATTATTTGGATTAAATAAGATTTGTAATTGGTTAATCAAATTAGTAATTCAACTAACCTCTTGTTTGTTGGTTTCTCAAACAAGCTCACACATTAATTTACCCATTCTCTAATTAATCCTAGTTTCATATTCAATAATCCTAGGCGTATAGTAAAGTGTTCACTTAAATCATATGAGGTTAACAATTAAGAGATGTTCATGCAGCCTAATTGTCTTCCTATTAACAGAAAATAGTTATGGTTAATGCATAAGGGTCTTTAACAAACTTAATTTAATAAAATCACCAGTAATCAATCAATCAAAGTATAAATCAAACCATAGGAGTAACTTGGTTTTTCCTAAACAGAAACTACGAAAATTCAGCTCATGATTACAGTAGAAACAAGCTCAAAAACGAATTTAGTTGATATAGACATGATTCACTTCTAAGATTAAGTAGAAAATTTAACCTAATCCGCCTTGAGTCTTCAAAAGATCAAAGATTAGGGTTCTTCAGGTCTCCAAAGGTTTCCTCAGTCGCAAGTTATCGTCCAAGAAAATCAGAAAAGTCCCCAATTCGGAATAAGATCCTTTATTTATACTTATCTCAAAACAGGGGCACCTCGGCGAGTAGGTCTCCAACTCGCCGAGTACCTTTGAGAAATCCGTGTACGGTAAGGATTTTGGATATTACTTCGCGAACATTCTTCGGAACTCGCCGAGTAGCTGCGTGGATTCGCCGAGTAGCTCCAGGTTTTCTCTTCTTTCTTCATTCTCCAGCTTCTGATTGCTTCTCCTTCTTCCTTTTTTTTGCTCCAAGCATGTCTTCTGGACTGAAAATATAATTTAGACATTATTAAGTACCTTTTGTCCATATTATGCAAATAATTAGCTAATAATTGATAAAACATCTATACTAAACATATGGCTAAATATGCACATATCACTCGTCGAGTTCCTGGTGTTAGTGGCCGTAACTCCTCGGCCTACTCGGCGAGTTTTCCCCTTACAACTCGATGCGTTCATACGTGTCCAAAGGTTGGGAAAACCCTAGCCAATGACTACAGGGTATGATCGTACACTCAATAGGTGTCAACCGACACGTCTCACTAGATCCTTAATCGAATTTACACGAAGAGAAACATATAAAGCACATTCCAGACCCAATGACATTGTAGGTGAACGACGAAGGCCCACTAAACATGTACGTCATTTATGGGCTCATAAGGAACGAGATTATATAACCTGGGCCCAAAATATATGTAAAAGGACAACTAAGGCCCATTTCACATGTATGATATTTATAGGCCCAAATAGCACGCAAGGAGTATCCAAGGTCCGTCGAGCATGTAGATGGGTCAACAAGGCCCAATAAACATGAAAAGAGTATTCAGGACCTATCAAGCATATAATTGGGTCACTAAGGCCCGATAACATGAGAATGAAAAAATTAGCCCATTTGTTACCTTATTGCTTGTTTTCATTCAATTATTTACCGAAATGGCATAAAAGGCCCACTTTTTCTAAAAATAACATTTTTAACTCGCTTCTGTCAAAAATATCATTTTTTGCTTGATCTTTGTAAAAATGTACATTTTCAGCCCAATTATAGATAATTTCATCTTTTTGGCCCAAATTTTAATAACATCACATTTTTAGTCCCTCTTATCAAAAATTTACATTTTTGGCACAACTTTTTTGAAAATGACATTTAAGCCCATAAAAGTCCAAAAGTACATATATTTGGCCCAAAGCCGTGAGAAGTCCAAAAAAGGCCCATTTATTTAAATGTTTACAATTTTAGTCCTTGTTGTTAGATTAATGTCTAAGTCCATAACTATATTTGGTATGTACTTGACCCGACCCGGCATGGTCCATTTGGGTTGCACTTCACCGGCACAATTTATATGGATAGTTTTTTTAGAATAGTATATTTATGATTTATATTAATATATTATAAGTTCTAATATATTAATATGGAATCATATTATTTAATTAGTATTGATCAAGAATTAATTTAGAATTAATTAAGTGATCAAAAAGAACTAATTAAATATGGACTCTTATATATATGGAATGGGCCAAGTTCATTTAGGTTGGGCTAAGCTTTCATGGATGGTCCATGGAGCTTTTAACCCATGGATCCTATGTAAATGAAAGATCATGGGTATTAGGGTTTACATGGATGTAACCCTAATCCTCCATAATATATAAAGGGGTCCTTGGCTCACAAAATTGGCACAAGTGTGTGAAAATAAGAGTGGGCCGATTTTAGTGTGCATACATATTCTCTCAAGTTCTTCCAAGGTGTTTTGGTGATTTGTGATTCCATTTGAGGCTTCCACACTATTGGGGCTAAGCTCTTAAAGCTTGAAGACATCAAGCTACATCAAAAGGTATGTCATCTAACTAGAACTTTGTAGTATAGGTGCTTCATAATATGCTAGTTAGGATGAAACCTTGGAATAGTTAATATTTGCATGTATAATAGAGAAAACATAGATCCAAGGTTTATAGGGTTGCATATACACATAGGATGTTGTAGTATACTAAAACCCAACAGTGGTATCAGAGCCAGGTTGTTTTCTGTTATATTGATGCAAATGTTTTATTTTCAAGTTGAAAAAAAAGGAAAAAAAAACATGACGTTTGTCAAATTTTAAGATAATTACTTGTTTTGTGAAAAACGAATTATTTGTAAAATTTGAATCATTTGTTATATGAATTGAATTAGGTCAAATTTAGTAAAAGATAAAATGATATGATTATTTTATTAGTTTTAAAAGTTTGATCTAAATGTTTTAAGGAGTTACAAATTTTGTCATAAAATTTTGGAGCTCAAAAGTTTTTTTTAAAGTTGTGATCTTAAGGGTTTTTGAAACTTCCATAAGTTATGGATATGAAAGTTTTTTTTAAAAAAAAAATTGATTCAAAGTTTTTATGGAGTTACAAAATTTGGTGTTAATGTTTTAAAGAATTCCATAACTTGTTCTTAAGTTATGGAACATGGAAAGTTTCATCATAAAACACCATTAATTCCATAAGTTATGGAATCCAAAGGTTTTCAAGAATTACAAAACTTGCCCTCAAGTTTGGAATTTGAGAAACGTTTTTTATGAAAAAAAAAATTGAATTCTAAAACTTTTGGGTTCATAACTTAAACAATTAATTAAATGGTTTTAATTTTGAGTTTAATAATTGGAATTATGATGTTTTGTTGAATAGTTCAAATTAACTCTTATGGACTTTATTAATAGTTAATTAAAGCGTTTAATTAAAAGAGTATTATTAAATCCATAAATATATGGTTTGAGTTTAATTAAATTAAAAGTCTAGTTTAATTAATAGATTAAACCACCAAGTATTTTAAATGTCTAAAATACACCCTTATACTATTATAATATTAAAAGTTTAATATATTATATGTATAAGAGCAAGTCGTCTTACCATTAGTAGGCCTCATTCACGAAGCCGGTCTATAAGGGGGGTATAAGGTTACTGCCTATAAAATGGCAGTTTAATGGGTGTCCACTCTCACTCACCGCTTCCTTGACCGGTGGAGGGTCGTTAGCCGAACAGGTAGGACAAGGACTATAATTCTCCCTTCATTATAAGTATAATGATAAATACTAAGTAACTAAACACTTATAAATTCCCAATCTTAGTTACTTAGGAAAATGTGAATAAGGTGCTAATCCATGAAATTACACTTTGCACTTTGTTTAAGCTGTTAGTGGAGCGTGTGTGGTTAACCGGCACACTAACCTGGACTTAACAAGGTAGGCAAAGGGTAACTTAATGTTTATCATAGTATCATTGGAGCGTGTATGGTTAACCGGCACATCGATTGAGGGGTAAATATTAAGGGTACCAAGTATATTTGCATGGTTACTTCACACCTTGTTTTGTGATCCTCGTCATCCCAGTCACAAAACCTGAAGGGCACACTCGAGATTGAAACATGCCATTAAAAAGTTCAATCAACTTTACGTGAATTTCGTTTATCTTGGTGGAAATTGGTGAATCGTCATTCACCTACCTTCAAATATTTTATAGCTTGGATTACGGCATCCCTCTTCCAAGTTATAAAATAGTTTGTTGGGTCCTAGCCTTAATATATCATATTAGGTGTTATATTAAGGACTTAAATCAACTTTACTTGAATTTCTCCCATTATTGATGTCTGGTTTAGACAACAATGATCTTCCCAAACCAAGCTTTCCTAATGAATATGACTTCCCGAGTTTGGCTCATGGAAGTCATACCTCTCTTCCTCCACCTCCTCCAATTATTCTCCCTAACCCACAAGTTCAAGGTCACTCAAGCCCTAATGGCAAGCAAGGTCTATGTGTGATCACATCTTAGAGATGAAGTCACATATTGACAAGCCGGGAGAGTTGGGTGTCAAAATCTTGAGAAAGTTGGATGTTCAATCACTTTCTAAGTCACATAGTGAGTTCCTTTGGGACTACTATGAAACAGACTATGACATGAACCTTAATGATCATATCTATTTGCTTGGTGCTGCTGAATCAGCAATGATTTGGAACGATAGTAAAGCAAATTTGATTAGAAGTTCAACTTCCCAAAAACTTTATGGACAGTGACAATGGTGACACTGGAAATCCAGAAAAAGCATTCTCTTCCCAATGGAAAGGGATTGGCCATAGTCAACCCGGTTGACCAAATGGTAAAGAGAAAGGCTAAGTCTGAGATAGTCCCATTACCAAAGGGTCCATATGATTATTTTGCCAAAGGAAGGGGCGTTGATTGCAAAGCTGCCAAATTTACCTAAGGATGTTAAAGTCAATAAGTTTGACTCTACATCAGGTAGAGCCCATTATCTAACTCTGTTAAGTTCTATTCTGAGATCCTCATTACATGATGTGACTGGGTCACATGTTGATGTTTTAAGAATCAAAGAATAGAGAGAAATCTTAAAGGAAGTATATGCTGATTCTGATCGCGAAGGTGGATTTCGATCGCATCAGAATTTTGAGCAGTTGCTTAAGAAGTTATGATATCTTGCTAAGGAATAGATAACAACAATTTTCCATGTGGATTGTAAGGATAAGTTTTTCCATAAAGTTTTAAAATAAAAGAAAATTGTGTAATTTTATTTATTTGAAGTATCCTTACAATGGCATTTGTGAAAAATTGTTGCTTATATGATTCCACTGACAGCAATATTGGAAAATGGATTTGATTCTTTCATTTGTGGTAGTGTCTAAATTTACCAAATCAGGAAAGTTCCTCATCACCCAAGTTTCAATTGGACCGAAACTTGGAATCATGCAAGTTCAATAGTATGATGAATGAGAACTTTCAAGCATTGGAAAATCAAGACTAATTACTTGTTCACATGGATGTGTGAGTCAAGTGAAGGACTAAAGGGATCGAGTACACATTCTTGTGCACTGGTCATGTCCACCACAAAGCTCGTTAAGACTATTTGATTTACTAAAGTTTAGTAAATATGGTTATACTTACAAGTTTAAGTATAATTCTGAAACATTGGAAAAGTCTCAATGTGTGGCAGAACGAATGGGAAGAATCAAATTAGGCAGAAAGATAAAAGTTTCTCAAATCTGAAAAGATGGGAGAGTACTTTAGTATCATGTTTGTGATCATCTTAATGATTTAGAAATCATATCATAATTAGTCCTCTAAAGGTCATCTTAGTGCATTCTTATGACTAAGAAGAGGAGTCATGAATTGTTGAAATGGTTAGATCAGGAAGATGAGTCATACTTCGTTCCAAAACAATTCTTAGAGTCATACTCCAAGATTGTAACTTGAGTGACATATCTTAAAGAAAGGTTTAAAACACTTGTCAAATGTAAGAGTAAAAGTGTCCTACTCTTGTACATTTGAAATTGGTAAGTTGTGATGTTTTAGATAAAACAAAGACCAACTAAGGCCAATTGTGTGAAGTGTTTGTCTTGATAAAGAATCTGCACTATCTCTTGAATATTTGGCAAGATAGTCTTATATGTCAAGAGGATAGTGGGAGTCTTAAAGATCCTAAAAAAAAATTCAAGAACTAATCAAGAATAAAACCCGAGGTTCTTCACTAGCACACGACTTGAGGTTTATAACCTATCGTGTTGACATATTCTGTGCCCATTCCAGTTAAAGTTGGCTTTGCATAGGAGTTATGAAAGTTCTCAACTGGTTGCATAACAACTTGGAAGCAATGGCAGGCCCTGTACTGCCAGGTGGCAAGAAGTTAAGATTGTATAAGTTCAGTCCATATGAGTTTGGATTTGTCATTATCCTTGTCTTGTGACTATGGTTTTGACGATTCACATGGATAAGAACACATACACCATAAAATCTAAGGGTCATAAGGTTTCTCTCCGATTCATGAAAATGATGGTGAGGAAACACTTCCACCAAGTAGATTTGAAGTAGATGGCAAAAGGTCTAAACAATTGAGACTATGATTAAGGCATCCCTTTTCATAGTTCTGAAATTGTTTAGACACACATGCATGCTATCTAAGGAAAGGTGTATGATTTTGATAAAGTTTTATCAAAGCATCTCGTATCAGAAATCTGAACTTTGGTAAGAAAGTCAATAAAGTATTGATTTCTAGAAGTCCAGCTGATTTCTGAGTACATGTCAAAGCTAGTGGGAGCATAAGTGTTATGCTAATAATCATCATGTTAGTGGGAGCGTGATAATTATTGTTAGTGTTGCAAGTTAGCAATGTTAATTATAGAAAACAAAAGTTTCAATTCGTGAGGCTGCAGGGATTGAAAAAGTTGTTTTGCTATAATTAAGGGAGAGGATATAGATATACTTCATTTCAGTTCTAAAGGCTTAGATTGAGACCTTAATCATCTTTAGTCAAGAATATATATATGAATTTCATGTTGGATTGGTTCAACTTAAGGAAATTCTATATATTGTGTTCTCAAAATTCGATTATGATTACGGCATCCCTCTTCATAGTCAAATTTTGAAAACATGGCAAATAAAAATATTGTAGCAAAAGACTGGTCTAGAATCATGTCTTATGTGAGACATCATGAATCGTGTACCATTTGCTTTGGGTACAGGATCGATTGCATGTGCTATAATATTTGTCATTTCTAAATTTTTCCAAATGCCCAGAGGCATTAAGAAGGGAAAAGGTCTAGAAATTGGATATGACTAAAATAATTAAGCAATTGTCGAGGACAATCTGAGGTTTACCAAAGATTGGTTGCTCAGGGACAGTTGGAAGTATAGTGCTAATTTTGGAAGGACCATATTGACATATTCTGAAAAGAGGCATCTCTTATTCAGAAGTGATAGTCAAAATGAGAATATGGAGTTGTCTCCATAGGTGGAAGTTATCTGTGTAAGATTAGAAAACTTAATGCAAGAAGCATGTCCAAAGCAATGTACTTTGAATATGAGACTTAGTTTCCATGGAGTTGATCTCCATTGGAATACCTTATAATGATTGTTGACAAGTCTTTGTGACTTTGTACATATTCAGTACAGGAGGGTCAGTGCATATAAGTTTAAAATCTAAACAGATTTCGATAAATGATAGGAATTTGAAATTCTCACATTTTTCGATAAGGATTTGGGAGCGTGAAATTAGAATCATTGAAATTATGTTCAATTGGTTTATTTCACAAAGTAAGGATCATAGACAAACATAGAGTGCATACTTGGTGTATGGCAAAGCTATTGTTTAAGAAAAACATAGTGTACATGCTTGGAGCATGGGACAACTAGTGTTTTTAATTCAAGTATAAAGTTGATAAAACCGAAACAATGAATAATGAGTAATCAGTATGGTGATAAATAAAAGTGTTTATTTATATTCATAGGGTTTGATACCATATTTGATTCATTTATTCTTGTGTTTCACTTTGCATGTTTTGACTTCCAGAATAACTAAGTCGCTCTTCCTGAATGATTAAGTTATTCAAACCATCCACAGTCGGTCATATGTTGGAAGTAGATATGAATCAAGACTGTCATGGGTTGGTTTGTAGAGGTCCAAGTTGGTGGACAAAGTGGTGCTACAACACTCATGAATGCTCATAAGTTCTGAGTATTGGATTCAACCCGCGCTCATTTGAATCACTTCATGGATTTTATCACGAGTGATCATGAGACGATAATATCTTATATTCTTCAAACCTAGAGATATGAGTTGTTACTATGAGTTGGTTATACATTGATTGCACGAAAACGCATTTGGTAACTCGATGTTATAAAACATGCATTTGTGTATGATTCAACAAGTAGTAGAACAAGCCATATGAGTCGAAGTTTATCCATTCCTTTTACCTTCGGGATAAAAGCGATATCTGTGGGCCCATCGATGATTTAGCGATGACACATGTGAGTGCTTGGCCAAGCCAGGACTGATTTGATTTGTTCAATCAGTCAGTCATCATAAATCGAAAATCGGGAAACAACAAATGGACAGAGAGAATGATTATAATCCATGTCTCAGTCCATATGATATCTAGAATGGAGGAATATATGATCCCTTATCTAATGGACAAGTCCTTGACAAGGTCAGAGTTCGACAACGGCTTTAGGAGCTACGATTGCCAGTTAGGTTTTGAGGTCATACTCAATAATAGTTTTAGACTTATCCAAGTGGGAGACCGTTGGATTAATGTCTAAGTCCATAACTATATTTAGTATGTACTTGACCCAACCCGGCATGGTCCATTTGGGTTGCACTTCACCGGCACAATTTATATGGATAGTTTTTTTAGAATAGTATATTTATGATTTATATTAATATATTATAAGTTCTAATATATTAATATGGAATCATATTATTTAATTAGTATTGATCAAGAATTAATTTAGAATTAATTAAGTGATCAAAAAGAACTAATTAAATATGGACTCTTATATATATGGAATGGGCCAAGTTCATTTAGGTTGGGCTAAGCTTTCATGGATGGTCCATGGAGCTTTTAACCCATGGATCCTATGTAAATGAAAGGTCATGGGTATTAGGTTTTACATGGATGTAACCCTAATCCTCCATAATATATAAAGGGGTCCTTGGCTCACAAAATTGGCACAAGTGTGTGAAACTAAGAGTGGGTCGATTTTAGTGTGCATACATATTCTCTCAAGTTCTTCCAAGGTGTTTTGGTGATTTGTGATTCCATTTGAGGCTTCCACACTATTGGGGCTAAGCTCTTAAAGCTTGAAGACATCAAGCTACATCAAAAGGTATGTCATCTAACTAGAACTTTGTAGTATAGGTGCTTCATAATATGCTAGTTAGGATGAAACCTTGGAATAGTTAATATTTGCATGTATATTAGAGAAAACATAGATCCAAGGTTTATAGGGTTGCATATACACATAGGATGTTGTAGTATACTAAAACCCAACACTTGTAGGGTCTCAATTATTGCAACTAACCATGTTTAGCAAAAATAATCCTTTTTGACCCCTAATAACCGTGAGTTGCATAATTAAGACCCATCTTTTGTGAAAATTGGCATATTTAGCCCATTAAAACCGTAAAGGCCCATATAGAAGCCTATTTGTGAAAATTTTGCACTTTTGGCCCCTTTAAGACCATGAATGTCATAAGGATTCATTTTGATTTAAAAATGACTCTTTTGGTCCTCTAAAAAAACCGTGAGTTACATAAGAACCTTACTTTTTATTTATTTTGTCATAAATGGCCCTTTATGCGATTTTGGTTAGTTTTCACACATTTTTAACATGTTTAATCCTTTCCACCACATAGTATGTCAAATCAGATGGTTTAGTTAACAAACATCACCAAATCTGGTAATTATTTCGTGGTTGGAAAAATCTAACTTGTTTTCACCAAATAATCACAACACATAACATGAAAACACACATATACATGCATAAACACATAGATCTACACAAAACAACTTGTATTCTCCCCCAAAACATAGTAAAAATCGAGAATAGGGGGTATGAACTCACTTTGCTTTGGATATTTCGGTTCTTGGTGAGGAAATGAGAAGATCTCGGCCCTAGATGTTTCCTTGAGAAGATTTTCAAGATCTATGAAGTTCTAAGAGCATGGATCATGAAATGATGTGGGTTAAGGAGAGATTTTTAGTGTAAAATTGAAGTTAGACCATAGAGTTAAACAAGAACTTACCAAGAGTGATGAGCTTTGATGAGGAGTTCTTGATATTTCACAAGACACACTCGAAATTTTGGAGATAAGATGAGTAAATTCTTGATGTTCTAGAGAGATTTTTGGTGTAGTTGAAACGAAAGAAGATGAGAGTGGTGAAACACACTTTGGCCGAGGGATAAGAAGAAGAGAGAAGAAGGAGGGAAATGTTGAAATGATGTTGCATGGGTGTATGTGATTATCTTGATATTTGTTGTGTTTAAGCATTGAAGTCCACCATACAAAGATTAGGTGGCACTTAGTTTGTCATCTTGTTATTTTTTTTATATATATTGGACCAAGAATGAGATAGGGTGAGAAGAAATGTAGGGCTAGAATTGAATATACTTGAAACTACAAGGTCCAAGGTGGAGGTTTTCGGCCCATTGTGCTCTCTTAGGAGTTTACGGCCCATTGGGCCCTCTTAGGGGTTTACAGCCTAAAAGAGTAAACATAATGGGTTTTAGGCCCATTTAGGTTCAAGAAAACATTTATGGCCCATTAAGGCCCATAAAAATGAAGTGAGTCATTTTAGGCCCAACATGGCCCAAAATACTTTAGCTTAATGAATGTGGGTCCAATTAGAGCCCAAATAGGGTTCCTTGGCCCAACATACCCAACTTGAAAGTTTATTGGCCCATTAGGCCCAATAAGAGGATCCTAGTCCATAATAAATTTGAACCAGATTTTTTTAGGGTTTCAGATCCATAGTTAAGTATATGAGATGTATTGTATTAGGTTTTGAACTTCACTCGGGAGTTTTGATTCAAATGGATGATTTTGATTTAGCATAGAGTATGATATCCACTTAGAGTACAAGTCTTACAATAGTTGATGTTTACATGAAAACAAAATTTCCTAGCTGAAAATACTAGTTGTGACATCATCCCCCCGTTAGAGGGAATTTCGTCCCGAAATTCTTTCGAAAGGTAGGATCATGAACGAGAGAATAAGTGAGGATACTTCTGCTTCATCTGGTCTTCGCGTTCCCAGGTGAATTCCGTTCCACGCTTAGCGTTCCATCGAACGTTCACAATCGGAATGCGACTTTGTTTCGTACGCTTCACTTCCCTATCCATTATCTCGACCGGTTCCTCGACGAATAGGAGATTCTCATTTATTTCAATCTCTTCTAGAGGAATGATGAGGGTTTCATCTGATAACCACTTCTTCAAATTCGAGACGTGGAACACATGTTGTACGTTGCTAAGCTCTGTAGGTAGCTGCAACTTATAGGCCACCGGACCAATTCGGGCAAGAATCTCGAACGGTCTGATGTATCATGGATTTAGTTTTCCCCGTTTCCCAAAACGGATCATCCTTTTCCAGGGAGAGACCTTTAATAGTACCTGATCTCCGAATTGGAATTCCAGGGGTTTTCGTCGTTTGTCAGCGTAACTCTTTTGTCGGTCACGCGACGCTTGAAGTCGGGCTTTGATTTGGATTATCTTCTCTGTAGTTTCTTGAATGATTTCTAGTCCTGTAAGGGTGTTGTCTGGTGATTTCCCTTTTCCTAGCTGGGTGTCACCCACCTCAGCCCAGCAGAGAGGCGATCTGCGTTTGTGACCATATAAGGCCTCAAAAGGAGCAACCTTTATGCTTGTGTGATAGCTGTTGTTGTACGAGAATTCAATCAAGGGCAAGTGAGTATCCCGTGACTTGTCGAAATCGATCACGCATGCTCGAAGCATGTCTTCGAGTGATTGGATGGTTCGTTCACTTTGGCCATCGGTTTGAGGGTGGTAAGCAGTGCTCATGTCTAGTTGTGTCCCCATAGCCTTCTGGAGTGACTGCCAAAATCGAGAAGTAAATCTACTATCACGATCCGAGATAATAGATATTGGCACTACGTGAAGTCTCACAATCTCTTTGATATAAATTCATGTTAATCTTTCCATCTTGTACGATTCTTTTATTGGTAGGAAATGAGCGGATTTGGTTAACCTATCGGCAATCACCCAAATAGCATCCAATCCGTCTGCTGTCTTAGGTAATTTGGTTATGAAGTCCATGGTAATCCTTTCCCATTTCCACTCGGGTATTACTGGCTTTTGTAATAACCCCGCGGGCTTTTGATACTCCACTTTCACTTTGGCGCAAGTGAGACACTTGCCCACGTAAGTGGCGATCTCTTCCTTCATATTTGGCCACCAATAATGTTGCTTAATATCCAGGTACATCTTTTCCGAACCTGGGTGGATGGAATATCGCGTTTTATGAGCTTCGTTCATGACTATCTCTCTGAATCCCCCAAGTTTAGGCACCCAGATTCTATTCATGAAGTAGTAAATTCCATCCTCCCTGGCTTCAAAGTTTTTATCCATCCCACGTAGTGTTTCATTCGTGACGTTCTCCGGTTTCGATGCATCTGATTGGGCTCCCTTGATCTGTGAGGTTAGGTGGGAGTGGATGGTTATTGATAAGGTTTTCACCCGGCGACCTGAGTATTCTTTCCTGGTCAGGGCATCGGCTACCACGTTAGCCTTGCCTGGGTGGTACTTGATCTCGCATTCATAATCATTTAGCAGCTCAACCCACCTACGCTGCCTCATGTTCAGCTCTTTTTGGTTAAGAATGTGCTGGAGGCTTTTGTGATTGGTGTAGATGGTGCACTTTGTACCGTAGAGGTAGTGCCTCCAAATCTTTATGGCGAAGACCACAGCTCCCAGCTCGAGATCATGGGTGGTGTTATTTACTTCATGCGTCTTCAATTGCCTGGATGCGTAAGCTATCACCTTTCCACGCTGCATGAAGACACAGCCTAATCCTTGGTTCGAAGTCTTCGGTTCCCTCTGGTAAGGATAGCACTGGTGCACTACAGAGGGCTCGCTTCAAGGTTTGGAAGGCAGCTTCTTGCTTTTCCGTCCAGTTGAAAGACACACCTTGTTTTGTCAATGTGGTGAGGGGTTTGGCTATCTTGGAAAAATTCTGGATAAACCTTCAGTAGTAGCCTGCGAGACCCAAGAATTGTCGAATTTCTGTGGGTGTCTTTGGGATCGCCCAGCCTTCAATGGCCTTGATCTTGGAAGGATCTACGTGAATCCCTTCCTCACTGACTACGTGACCCAAAAAGTTTACACTGCGAATCCAGAACTCGTATTTGGAGAGTTTTGCATATAATCGCTCAGCTCTTAGAGTTTCCAGGATTTGACGGAGATGTTGACCATGCTCCTCTTCGCTTCGGGAGTATATAAGAATATCGTCGATGAAGACGATCATGAATTTATCAAGGAAAGGGCGGCAGACTCGATTCATGAGGTCCATAAATGCTGCGGGGGAATTTGTTAGATCGAAGGGCATCACAACAAATTCTTAATGGTCGTATCGAGTTCAGAAAGCAGTTTTTGGAATATCCTTTACTCGGACCCGAAGTTGATGATAACCGGATCTTAGATCTATTTTGGAGAAGTAACTAGCTCCTTGAAGCTGGTCAAATAGATCGTCAGTCCGAGGGAGTGGGTATCAGTTTTTGACAGTGAGTTTGTTTAATTCCCTATAATCGATGCACATTCTGAAAGATCCGTCCTTTTCTTGACAAATAAGAACGGAGCTCCCCAGGGTGAGAAGCTTGGTCTGATGAATCCTTTGCTCAACAACTTGCTTAGTTGGCTGGATAACTCATGTATTTCGGCGGGAGCTAGCAGGTAGGGTGATTTATCAATTGATGTGGCTCCTGGTATTAGGTCGATTCGGAATTCGACCGTCTCTCTGGGGGTATTCCCGGAAGGTCTTCTGGAAATACATCTGGGAAGTCGCATGCCACTGGGATGTCTTTAATGTTTACTTCTTCTTTGGTTTTATCCACAACATGAGCAAGGAATGTGTAGTTTTTCTTGTGCCGTCACTTTTGTGCCTTGATGCACGAGATAAGACGAAGATTGGAACCAGGTTTATCACCATAGATTATTCGGGTTTCATGATTGGGGAGGTGAAGGAGAACGGCCTTCTCGCGACACATAATATCAGCATGGTGGGGGCTTAACCAATCCATGCCAATTATCACATCAAAACTCCTAATATTTACTGGCATTAAATCTATTTGAAATGAATGGTTGTTTAGTGTTAATGTGCACCCTACGTAAACATCTTTGGTTGTTTCGGTTTTCCCATTAGACATCTCCACCGTGAAGGTTTCGTTGAGATTCTGGGGTTGTTGGTTTAGTGAGTGTTTGAATTTGTTACTAACAAAGCTTCCCTCGCCTCCACTATCGAATAAAATGCATGCGTAATTATTGTTAAGTGGGAACGTACCAGTCACAATCGTCGGGTCCTGAACTGCTTCACCTTGACCCATTGTCAATACCCTTCCTGACATGCCTGCCCCCTCGTTGTTGGCTTTGGGGCAATCGCGTTTGAAATGACCAGTTCCTGCACACCCATAACAAGTGTAACTGGCCCCAGAATTGTTGTTGTTGTTATTGTTGTTGTAATTGTTGTTGTTGTTGTTGTTTGGTTGTTGGTTCTGTTGAGGCTGAGTTCTACAGTATCTTGCGGTATGAACCTTTCAATTGCAACTCGTGCAATGCATCTCCCTGCATTCTCCATGGTGGTGAAAACTGCATTTGCTACACTTGGGTAGGGTCCCTGAGTATTGTATGGAAGCAGTTGGTGTAGATGAGACTGGAGCATGTGGTGTTGAGGTGGCCTGAGCAGTAGCAGCGCGGACTGCTACTGTTTGTTGCTTCTTTGATGACTTTGAGTTTTGTTGCCCTTTTCTCTTGTTGTTCTTGCCTTTCTTGTCATCACTTTCCTTTTTAACTTCAGCTTCTCCTGCTTTGGCACCCTTCTTGTTTCCATGGTCGTATAACTTCTTGGCTAGCCTTTTAGCACTGTCATACGTTCCAGGGTTTGCTGCGATTACATTTCCTTAAATCGGAGAGGTCAATCCCCATATGAATCTTTCAATCTTTTTCCCTTCAAATGTGATCATCCCTGGACACAAGAGTGACAACTCACCGAACCTTGAGATGTATGCATCAATGTTAGAGTTTTGGACTGTGAGATTCCACAGTTCTTGCTCCAACTTTTGGATTTCTCCCCTTCGGCAGTACTCGGCCATCAACATTTCCTTGAGCTCCTCCCATGGCATAGCATTTGCCACAGGGAGTGTCATGGCCTCCACGTGTCCATTCCACCAAGAGAGAGCTTGATCGACGAATGTGCAAGCCGCAAACTTCACCTTGCACTCCTCGGGACATCTGCAGATCTCGAATACCAATTCCACTTTTTCTAACCGCCTTTTTCAGAGTTATCACGCCTCCCGACTCGTTAATGGTTCGAGGCTTAGCGTTTGCAAAGTCTTTGTAGGTACAGGCTCTGGTAGGTCCTTGGTTCACCCCATTGTTTGATCTTCCGACCCTTTGCCCATTACCCCCACTGTTGTTCTCGTGGTGAATATGAGCCAGTGCTGCTGTAAATGAAGCTAAAACTGCTGCTGAGTTCATTTCTAGTGGAGGCGGTGGTGGTGGTGGTGCGTTGCGGTTTCCGCATGTCTGTCTTCGAGGCATCTGTCTGTCATGGAACAGAAAAATGTTGAGTATCTAATGTATTTTAGTTTCACGATTTCTTGATTATAGAATAGTTTCGGTGATTCGGTTGTGTATAAGCAAGTGAGTGCATAAAATCAACATGTAATAATAGTAATAGAGCACATAACAGATAACAACATCATGAGAAAATATATAACCGTTTTCATTAATGATAAACTTTTCAGTACATGAAAATTTGCCTACATAAGGCATACAATACATGAAGTGAAATAAAATCTGACAGAGTAACGACTACATGAGTAGTGTAATCACTTAATCATGTAGTCGATAGTACATAGAGTAGTACATAAAATAAAATCATAACGGTCGTAAGTGAACGGGTACTAGCTGCGACGAGAAGGGTCTGGTGGTGCTGACGACGAGGTGGATGCACCCTGGAGTCTGGCCAGGTGATGCTCGGTGGCCCGAAGTCGGGCTTCCAATGCTGTCTGTCGCGCCTGGTAGTCCCTAACTACCTCATGTGTCATCCTTTCCGCGCGCTCAACCGCGGCTCTCATGGCAACCATTTGGCTAGCGGTTGCATGTGCCTGCTCGCCAATGTCGCATGTCCTCCTTACTATTACAGGCAGGGCTCGGTCTGTAGGTCCACTGTGACTTAAGTCGTAGTAGTCCCGGTTCATACCAAATGGGGGTCGCACTCCTTGCTGGCGGCTCCACCTCCAGATCTCGTGTGCCCACGGGGGTGTGGGACCATTGGGGCCTATCCTGTATGGGGGTACCCTGGCCATGTACGGCGGATCGATGACTTCGGACTCCGCATCCGAGTCATCTGTGTCACTGCCATCAGCTTCCTCCTCATCTGAGTCAGCTACCGGTTCTGCCAGTCCTCCTATAGGTTCTTCCTCTGGCTCTTCCTCTGTCTCTTCCTCTGGTTCTTCCTCTGGCTCCAACCATCCACCATTCCCCTGGTTGGGGAAGTAGGGATCACCTGGATGGTGGAATCCGGCCATAGTGTCTGCACGAGGGGTGAGAAACGTGTAAATAGGGTATATAGATAAGATTTCAAAATACTCCTATAGTATTTTAATTGTTTATGTTTGAGTTCCCTAAAGCTTTTGGATACAAGGTAAGTTTCTAGATTCATTTCCCAACATTATCACTCCCGAACACATGTTGGTCGTATTTTGAACAAATATAGTTGATCAGGCTATATTTACCACCAATACGACTACATAACTGTCCGGGTTTAACCACAGTGTTCAATTTCCTCCAGAGACTTTTAGGGTTATGATATTAATGCGCACCTAGGTATGACTTTATTCAGAGTGTTTTAGTCCCATTGTATTAATAGTTGCATATCATGTATGATTAGATATGCCAGTTCACTATAAACAATGCTCTGATACCAATCTGTCACACCCCCGAACCAAACGGCGGAACCGTCCGGGGGCATGGTGTGACTTCATCCTTGTAGTATCATCACATAGTATATAATTGAAACATAACATCATCATCATCACACATGTAATATAACAACATACATTGTTTACATTGAGTATTGTGTTTGAATATTACATGCCAAAATAGTTAAAGTATGATGAAACAAAATATCCATTAGTTTATTCTGCCCAACCTGCTTCAACGGTTTCCTGAGAATACAAGTTAATTTAAAAAGGTCAACATAAAAATGTCGGTGAGTTCATAAGCATGTTTGAGAAAATGATTTGTATAACTTTGTAATCACAAGAAAATCCTATATTTTCTTAAAGTAGTTTAGTATGTGTCTCCGATCTTGTATTAATGGATATGTGTTATTTTTAATAGAATGCCAAAAGTGAATGAAGAGAATGTAAAGAGAATGTAAAGAGAATGCCCCAGACAACCCTATGTTGTCTGTAAAAGAGAATGATGGTATATCAACCCCCGAGGTTGAGTACCGGCGCGGGTATGTTCCCGAGTAATCCAAAGAGAAAAGTGAATGGTCTCCCGTAAATTTCATAATGTTTATTCCTCTAAGTGAGTCGTTATAACCATACTAGATAATGACAATTTCGCCTGTCTTGGCGTTTATGGACGCCGACGGAATAGAATAAGGTTTTCGTCACCCTAGACTAGATTAGTCTAACTATAGCGAACAGCTCAGGTGTGGGGTGTCATCCCCGTATAGATCTATACACAAACCCCTGCTCTCCCTCCAAGAGACTCTGGTTATAACTACATGCTACGATCGTACACTCAATAGGTGTCAACCGACACGTCTCACTAGATCCTTAATCGAATTTACGCGAAGAGAAACATATAAAGCACATTCCAGACCCAATGACCATGTAGGCGAACGACTAAGGCCCACTAAACATATACGTCATTTCTTGGCTCATAAGGAACGAGATTATATAACCTGGGCCCAAAATATATGTAAAATGACAACTAAGGCCCATTTCACATGTATGATATTTATAGGCCCAAATAGCACGCAAGGAGTATCCAAGGTCCGTCGAGCATGTAGATGGGTCAACAAGGCCCAATAAACATGTAAAGAGTATTCAGGACCTATCAAGCATATAATTGGGTCACTACGGCCCGATAACATGAGAATGAAAAAATTAGCCTATTTGTTACCTTATTGCTTGTTTTCATTCAATTATTTACCGAAATGGCATAAAAGACCCACTTTTTGTAAAAATAACATTTTTAACTCGCTTCTGTCAAAAATATCATTTTTAGCTTGGTCTTTGTAAAAATGTGCATTTTCGGCCCAATTATAGATAATTTCATCTTTTTGGCCCAAATTTTAATAACATCACATTTTTAGTCCCTCTTATCAAAAATTTACATTTTTGGCACAACTTTGTTGAAAATGACATTTAAGCCCATAAAAGTCCAAAAGTACATATTTTTGGCCCAAAGCCGTGAAAAGACCAAAAATGGCCCATTTATGAAAATGTTTACATTTTTAGTCCTTGTAGGGTCTAAATTATTGCAACTAACCATGTTTAGCAAAAATAATCCTTTTTGACCCCTAATAACCGTGAGTTGCATAATTAAGACCCATCTTTTGTGAAAATTGGCATATTTGGCCCATTAAAGCCGTGAAGGCCCATATAGAAGCCCATTCGTGAAAATTTTGCACTTTTGGCCCTTTTAAGACCATGAATGTCATAAAGATTCATTTTGATTTAAAAATGACTCTTTTGGTCCTCTCAAAAAAAACCGTGAGTTACATAAGAACCTTACTTTTTGTTTATTTTGTCATAAATGGCCCTTTATGCGATTTTGGTTAGTTTTCACACATTTTTAACATGTTTAATCCTTTCCACCACATAGTATGTCAAATAAGATGGTTTAGTTTACAAACATCACCAAATATGGTAATTATTTCGTGGTTGGCAAGATCTAACTTGTTTTCACCAAATAATCACAACACATGACATGAAAACACACATATACATGCATAAACACATAGACCTACACAAAACAACTTGTATTCTCCCCCAAAACATAGTAAAAATCGAAAATAGGGGGTATGAACTCACTTTGCTTAGGAGATTTCGGTTCTTGGTGAGGAAATGAGAAGATCTCGGCCCTAGATGTTTCCTTGAGAAGATTTTCGAGATCTATGAAGTTCTAAGAGCATGGATCATGAAATGATGTGGGTTAAGGAGAGATTTTTAGTGTAAACTTGAAGTTAGACCATAGAGTTAAACAAGAACTTACCAAGAGTGATGAGCTTTGATGAGGAGTTCTTGATCTTTCACAAGACACACTCGAAATTTTGGAGATAAGATGAGTAAATTCTTGATGTTCTAGAGAGATTTTTGGTGTAGTTGAAATGAAAGAAGATGAGAGTGGTGAACACTCTTTGGCCGAGGGTTAAGAAGAAGAGAGAAGAAGGAGGGAAATGTTGAAATGATGTTGCATGGGTGTATGTGATTATCTTGATATTTGTTGTGTTTAAGCATGGAAGTCCACCATACAAAGATTAGGTGGCACTTAGTTTGTCATCTTGTTATTTTTTTATGTATATATTGGGCCAAGAATGAGATAGGGTGAGAAGAAATGTAGGGCTAGAATTGAATATACTTGAAACTACAAGGTCCAAGGTGGAAGTTTTCGGCCCATTGGGCCCTCTTAGGGGTTTACGACCCAAAAGAGTGAACATAAATGGTTTTAGGCCCATTTAGGTTCAAGAAAACATCTATGGCCCATTAAGGCCCATAAAAATGAAGTGAGTCATTTTAGGCCCAACATGGCCCAAAATACTTTTGCTTAATGAATGTGGGTCCAATTAGAGCCTAAATAGAGTTCATTGGCCCAACATACCCAACTTGAAAGTTTATTGGCCCATTTGGCCCAATAAGAGGATCCTAGTCCATAATAAATTTGAACTGGAATTTTTTTAGGGTTTCAGACCCATAGTTAAGTATATGAGATGTATTGTATTAGGTTTTGAACTTCACTCACGAGTTTTGATTCAAATGGATGATTTTGATTGAGCATAGAGTATGATATCCACTTGGAGTACAAGTCTTAAAATAGTTGATGATTACATGAAAACAGAATTTCCTAGCTAAAAATGCTAGTTGTGACATCGTGTCTCGTCGGCTTTAACTTCCACGAAGCATAATCAATCAATCGTCCTCTCTACATGATGACTACCCCCAAATCGGTGATGGATGCATCACAGAATACCACAAAGTCCTCAATTCCCTCCGGGAGGGTCAATACCAGGGCCTCGCATAATCTATGCCGAAGAGTCTCAAATGTCGGCTGCAGCTCAGGGCCTCTTTGGAAATCCACCTCCTTCCTCGTTAGACGAGCGAGAGGTACCCAAATCTTGGATAAATCCTGAATAAATCTCCGATTGTATCCTGCCAAACCCAAGAAACTCCTGATATTTGAGAGAGATTTCAGAACCTCCCACTGCATCACGGCCTCGATCTTTGCCGGATCGACCAAAATCTCATCCTGGTTAACGAGGTGCCCAAGGAACTGAACCTCTCATAACCAAAACTCGCACTTCGAGAACTTAGCATAAAGCTGTCCTCGCCTAAAAACCCCCACAAGCTCGCAAAGATGCTCCTCATGCTACTCTCTGGTCTTAGAATACACCAAGATAACATCAATAAACACAATAACGTAACGATCGAGCATCGACCTGCATACCCGATTCATCAAATCCATAAACACCGCACGCACATTTGTGAGACCAAATGGAATCACCAAAAACCCGTAATGCTCATAACGAGTCTGAAACGTGGTCTTCTCCACGTCCTCCTCTCTCACTCTAACCTAATGATACCAAGACCTTAGATCAATCTTGGAGAACCAAGATGCACCCTGCCACTGATCGAAGAGGTCATCAATCCGCGGAAGGGGATAACGGTTATTCACCGTAAAATTGTTCAACTCCCGGTAATCAATGCACATCAGGTATGAACCATCCTTCTTCCTGGCAAACAGTATCGGCGCTCCCCACGGAGAATTGCTCGGCCTGAAGAACTGCTTGCCTAACAGTTCCTACAGCTGGGATGACAACTCCTGCATCTTAGATGATGTCAAACGGTATGGCGCCTTGGAAATTAGGGCTGCACCTGGCACAAGGTCAATCCTAAACTCGACCTGCCTCTCGGGAGGCACCCCGGGTAACTCCTCCGGAAACACGTCTGCAAACTCCCTGACAATCGGGACCTCTGAAATCGAAACCTGATCCCCAACATACGTATCCACCACATAAGCCAAGTAACCTGCACACCCATGCTGAATATACTGACGAGCCATGGCTAACGAACCATCCTGGTGTCCTCTCCATAGATAACCAGTTCTCCCCCACTTGGGGTTCGAACTACCACTTGCTAGCCCTCATAATTAATCATGGCACCAAACCAGCTCAAACAATCCATATCCACAATCACGCAAACATCCCCCATGGGAATAGGGATCAGATTGATCGGATAAGGCACCCCAAAGATCTCCAATACACAACCTTGATACACTGATGATGCAGAAACCCCGTGTTTGGCGATATAAACCCGCAACGGACACTTTAACTCCCCAATAAGCATATCAAACTCTCTACTGAACGAACGAGATACAAAGGACCGACTCGCACTAGAGTCAAACAACACAAGAGTAGGCAAAGAGTTCACTAGAAACGTACCTAACAGAGGCACATATATAAGCATAATACAAAACATAATAAACAAGATAATTGATAGAAACATACCAGTCACAACATCTGGAGCTGCCCTAGCCTCCTCAGCAGTGAGCTAAAAAGCTCAACCTCGAGCCCTCGGGGGCTCCACCCTCCCCTGGAACCCATTGGTGATCCTCAAAGTAGCTGGCGTCGGGGCCTACCCCAGCTTGGAGGCGAGCAATGGACAGTTGACTTTAACATGGCCAACCTAATCACAATGATAGAAAATCTTGGAGCTCGGAGCTAGGGTCGGCGGATGACAATCCCTCGCATAATGCCCCTCCTTGCCACATTTGTGGCACACACCTGTTGATCGACAGGCCCCATCATGAACCTTACCGCATTTCCTACAAGTGCAGCCTCTCTAGCTCCCAGATCTAGAATCAGCAGCCTTGAATCGCTTCGGCATTGGCTGCGACTGCGCCGGGGACGGTCTCTGATCTCTTGTCTGCAACTCTATCTCAATCTCATGCCGTCGTGTGGCCTCCTGTATCTCCCACAAGGTATCATAACGCTGGGTGGAAAGAAACTGTCGGATATCTGAGCCTGCTCGGAAGTAAACTCAGGAAAAAACATGGCTCTCTCTGTAAACATCCTGTTGATCCCCGTCACCGACTCAGTACACTGCCTCAAGTCCAAAAACTCCTGGGCCAACCTCTCACGCTCCACCCGCAGAATATATCTGGTACGGAACATCTCCGACAACTGCTCCCAAGACACCGCAACTCTCTATTCAGAAGAATACGATCCTGTAACAAGTCTCCACCAATCCTTCGCTCCGGACCTCAGAAGCTTCAGAGCGTACCTGATCTTCTTGTCAGCTGGGCAGGAGCGGGTGAAAAAGCATCCCTCAACATCAGATAGCCACCTCATGGCTATGATCGGGTCCTGAACTCCATCAAAAGTCGGGGGCTTAGTATTATCGAAGTCCCGATACTGAAAAACCTACCTGACACCAATCCCTGCGGCCACGACAAATGTGTTGGCTACAGCAGTAGCAGCCTCAGACAAAGCAGCATATTTGTCATCAAAGAACTCCATCATCGCGTTCTTGATAGACCCAAAAAGCTCTGTTATCTGCCCCCAGACAATAGTCACAACCTACTCATGGATAATCTCGTGGATGCGGTCCTCAGTCACAGCTGGTCCATCTTGGTTGCCAGCTCCTAATCCTGACTCGGATCCTGTCTCGAAACGTCTCGTCACCACCATACTGATAATAAATCAAGGAGATATCAGATAACACACATATCAATAGCGGAACCAACTCCCAACAAAGCCCTAAGGGTTGTGACTTCCCTGTTACACGTACGGGTCATGTGCTTGTAGTAGTATGCGCCCATACTACCTTCCACACCTACCCGTATTTGTCTCAGAGGATCATCACAACAGACCTAACAAAACATAATATCATACTCATTCACTCAATCCTCACTCCCTAGAGGAAGGCTAAACATCACGAGACTGGCCGGCTAATCCCGCACAACTCATCCATGAAACCTCAACCAACCCTGCAACACTCGTGTATGCTAATCATACATAACACTGGACCCTATAAACAGTCGAATATCTGATCCTACCCTAAGCCCTTCATCAAACAAGAACAGGACATAAGGCCAAACCATACATTCTCAGGCTATAGAATCTTAGTTATATATGACCATGACGCATACACTAAGCAATTACAGTAATGATGTCAATTCCATATAAGGAAGAACCCTAGGCTATCAGGCATCATATAATCAGGCAATTCTATCATGCAAGTTCCTGAAGATCCCTAGCCTATCACTAGCATGTTGTTCTAACATATCACAATATCAAATATTAGTGTGGTAATTTGGGGTCTACTTACTGGCACCGGTTGATCGTACATATCGCATCCTCCTTGATTATTTTGAAAACATTTTGAAAATCGTTTTTAAAATCTTTTTCCCTAGTTTGGACTGGATTCATACGAGTGTTCCTCCAATTCACTCAAACCAAGGCTCTCATACCAACTTGTAACATCCACACAATTCATGAAAATTTTAAACTTTTAAAATCATTCCATAAATCATCATTGTTTACAATTTAGTTTTCAAAACATGTTTAATATCAGAGTTTTCCCAAAATCATAAATCAAAAGATGAGGAGGTGCACAATCATGCCTTCGCCTTCCCGCGATCATTTGAGGGACCCGAAACATAATCCAAAACTGTAAGCCCAAAGCTTAGTAAATTTCCCCCAAAGTACCATCACAACACATAATCATAATAATAACAACAAGCAGTGTAACGCCCCAATTCTCAGGTATTGATTTAAATAAGAATTTCTTTGATTTCAAGGTCTACTCGACGAGTTGGTTGCCCTACTCGTCGAGTAGCAGCGGGTTAGTCCAAGTAATTTAGTGACCTACTCGCCGAGTCCAAGAAGGGACTCGACGAGTAGGAGCTGGCAGATGAAACCCTAAATCCCGGGGTTTTGCACCCTATTTAAAGAATCATAAGCCTCCTTCAGCGTCTTTACAGTCCCTTGAGAGCTTAGCAAAACCCTAATACGGTGTGTGTGTGTGTACTCCATTGTGTTTTAAGCTTTGGAAGAGGATTCTTGGGGAGAAGAGCTTGGGGAAAACAAGGGGATTGAAGCAAGGAACTCGTGGGAATCAAGATCTACTTCAGTTGGCATCTTTTGGGAAGGTATTAAGCTGTTATCCTAATCCCCTTTTCATTCTAGATCTATTTTGGGTGGATTTTAGGGCTTTCTAGCTTATTAGGAAGCCTTTCTTATGTTTGAGCTAAGATCTGAGGTTGCAACCTCATATCAGAACTCTCTTGGGTCTCTAAGCCCATAAAGCTTCCAGATTTTGCAAGAATGAGACTCTCCTAAGGTGTAAAGCTCCATTAGAAGCTTAGATTGCAAGAATGAGTCTCTAAGCCCATAAAGCTTCCAGATTTTGCAAGAATGAGACTCGGCGAGTCCGATGAAGATTGCCTTGCACTCGGCGAGTCAGTCGAATGACTCGGCGAGTCGGCTAGGGTTTTCCCAACCTTTGGACACGTATGAACGCGGCGAGTTGTAAGGGGAAAACTTGACGAGTTGGCCAAGGGGTTTGCGGCCACTGACACTAGAAACTCGACGAGTCACTCAAATGAATCGGTGAGTTGGCAAGTTATGTCAGGAACTCGGTGAGTAGCTGAGAGTACTCGACAGGTTGAGGTCAACATGGACTGTTGACCTTGATAGTTGACTTTGATCTTGACCAACGGTTGACCAGTTGACTTCTGGGGGTATTTTGGTAAATTGAATATTGGTAAATATAGGTGTTGGAGTTGGAGCTACTTTTGGAAGAGTTTGACACTACCTTCCGAGCTACTTGCGAGGTGAGTTATCCTCACTATATCAACAGGGTCTAAGGCACCAATGCCGGCCCTTTATCTATTTGTATCTGGATTATGGTATGACATGATTGTTGATTACATCCTGGTAGTTAGGATGGTGGTATGCTTATGCTTAGTGACCTGGTTAGGTCCGTTTCCTGGTTATAGGATGATGTTATGTTAGTGATATGTTAGATCGGTTTGACTGTTATATGATATGAGTTAGCGTGTGATATTATGTGCAAATGTTGTTTGATTGGGGGTTGGGTTGAGGCGGACCTGCTTTGTGCTGAAGGTCAACATACCCAGGGCGGTCTGGATAGACTACAGGCCTAGGAGGGCATGTCAGTCAGACCGAAGGCCCGACGAGCGGTCCGGATAGGCTGTAGGCCCTGCGAGGCGGTCCAGACGTGCCGAAGGCTCGGAGAGCGGTCCAGATGAGCTGAAGGCCTTCGAGGCGGTCCAGTCAGGCTGAAGGCTCATTATGCATGCTGATGGTTTATATGTTATGATTATGATTGTATGGCATTGGTATTTTGGGGGTAACTCACTAAGCCTTCGAGCTTACATTTATCGATTATTGTTTCAGGTACTTCTGATGATCGCGGGAAGGCAAAGGCGTGATCGTACCGCTCCTCACATTTCATGATTTTATGACTTGATTCTGGGATACTCTGACAATATGCTATTTTGAAAACAAGTTTGTAATAATCATATGTTTTAAATGTTTTGAAAAAGTTTTAATTTGGCATGAAATTTTCGGGTGTTACAAGTTGGTATCAGAGCCTTGGTTTGAGTGAATTGGAGGAACACTCGTGTGAATCTAGTCTCAAATCAAGGAAAAGATTTTAAAATGATGTTTAAATGTTTTCGAAATAATAAAAGGAGGATACAGAGTGCACGATCAGCCGAAGCCAATAAGTAGACCCCAAAATACCATACAGTTATTTGATATTGTGATATGTTAGAACAACATGCTAGTACTAGGCTAGGGATCTTCAGGAATTGCATGATAAAATTGCCTGATTACATGATGCCTGCTAGCCTAGGGTTTCCTTTATAGGAAATTTACATCATTACTGTAGTTGCTTAGTGTATGCATTACGGCCGTACATAACTAAGACCTTATAGCCTGGGAATGTTTGGTTTGGCCTTATTTCTTGTTCTTGTTTGATGAAGGGCTTAGGGTAGGATCAGGTATTCGAATGTCTATAGGGTCCAGCGTTATGTATGGCTAGCATACACGAGTGCTGCAGGGTTGGTGGAAGTTTCATGGTCGGGTGAGTTGTGAGAGGCCGGGAGGCCAGTTATGAGATATTTAGCATTCCTATAGGAGTGAGGGTGAGCGCTCGCTATGTTTTGTACATTGTTAGGGTGTTGTGGTGATAGTTGAGACAAATATGGGTAAGTTTGGAAGGTAGTATGGGCACGTACTACTGAAAGCACAGGACCCATACGCATAGCAAGGAAGTCACAACCCCTAGGGTTTTGTCGGGAGTTGGTTCCCAGTTCTTTGTATGGATTATTTGATACCTTATGTTATGTATCAGAATGGTGATGACGAGACGCTTTGTGATTGGATCCGGTTCGGGATCAGGATCAGGAGACAGAGGCCAGGAGGGGCCAACAGCACCTGAGTCGGTGGTGTAGATGGGTACAGAGGAGTTGGATACCAGGATCCGGGAAATTCTGCATGATGAGGTTGCTGCTTTGTTCCGGGCCGAGTTACCGGAGATGTTCGGGTCTATTAAGACCGCTTTGTCATCATCCTTCCTCATGTTGATCGTGCTAGCAATGAGGCGGTGGATGAGAGTAGAAGATGTCGAGAGTAGGAACTTTGTCATCATCCTTCCTCATGTTGATCGTGCTAGCAATGAGGCGGTGGATGAGACGATGGATAGGAGAATGGATATGGCCTTCCTGAGTAGAAGAGGGAATATAAACCCGATTTGCAATACTATTCCACCAAGTGGAGGCAACGACTTCCTCGGGAAGATCCTTATGACATTGCTCCAAAAATGTTTCAAAGTCCTCCGACATAATGACGTTTTGATCATAAAGACCTACCCTCCAAGCAAGTTCTGCTACGCTGCACTGGCGCAGCTCCCCTCCAAGGCAAAAAGTGAGAACATTTGGATCATAGTATTCACTACCACCCCGGAATGAGATAGTAGCAAAGAATTCCCAACACAGTTCTGCAAACACGGGTTCTTGTATTTTGAACAGCTACAACCACCCATCACAGATTATTGTTGTTCCTCCCACTTCAAAAGATTTCACCAAATAAGGTGTCAACTCCTCTTCCAACCCAGTTTTACCCAACCAATCCCAATCAACTGCATTGGGGAGGTGAATCTCTTTCTGTTTCAGCACCTCCAATCTGTTTTTCGCCCTAACTTGCGAAGATCTTGAAGTAATTTGTGGAAAGGCAAGCCATGGAATGTCTCCATAACTTCCTCCTCTAGAGCTCTGACCTCTTCTAGACATGATTTCTGCAGAACAACATCAAGAAAACAACAGCAAACAAAACCCCGAAATTAAAATTAACCATAACAGGTTTATCATGTCATTTCCTCGCCGAGTTCATGAACTACTCGGCGAGTAGGATGAATTGCGATTGCAGATTTCGATCGGTCCATATTGTGTCCATCAAAACACATATATTTGCACAGGGGTTTGCTGTTCTAAGTCCTTTAAGCATAAATCCACAAGAAATTTTGTCCAAATCCTCCTAATTCAACCTAAAATCGGAACCCTAGATTTGGAGTAAACCCCCAAATCCGGATTTTAGCAAAATAGGAACTAAAGACTGTTAAGGTTGTGACCTTTAGCAAGAATACAAAGGAAAAATCATACCTTTTGCTTTGTAGATGAAGATTCAACAAGAAATCAAAGGAATGGCTTGAGAGAAAACTGAATGGTCGGCGAGTATGATTGGGAGGCGGCTGGTGAAAATGAATAGGGTAAAAGAAACCCTTATTTATAGATTGTAAAAATCCGATTAAATGCTTGTACTCGTCGAGTAGGAACACCTACTCGCCGAGTAGAAACGCGTGTTCGCGATTTTTCGTGGATTTCAGAAAGTACTCGCCGAGTAACTTATGAACTCGGTGAGTTCATCATTCAGTTTGAAAAAAACTCGATTTTTTTTAAAGCCACCACCCCAGACTTTGAGCATTGCTTGCCCTCAAGCAATCATTTTAAGCATAATTTCAGAAGAAGATTGAAAAGAAAATAGATCCTAAAAGCGAAAAACAAAAAGAAAAATAAAGGGAAAAGAAATGCAAACTCTAAACTCGGGTTGCCTCCCGGAAGCTCTTCTTTTTAAGGAGTCGTTAGCTGGACTCCTTCCCGCTCTATGTTTCTGCCATGCCTTCCAGCAGCAGCCCTTCTTCAAGTTCTTCATTCCTCGGGATTCCTTCTTCATATTTTTTCACCCTATGTCCATTAACTTTGAAAGGAGTGCCATCTCTTGATAATAACTCGATAGCTCCATGTGGAAAAACTTTCTTCACTATAAATGGACCATCCCATCGTGACTTTAGCTTGCCCGGAAAGAGTTTGAGCCTTGAATTAAAAATTAACACTTTTTGCCCTTCGTGAAAGTCTTTATTACCCTTGATTCTTTTGTCATGCCAATTCTTGGTTTTTTCTTTATAAATCAAGGAACTAGTGTAAGCCTCATTTCTAACTTCTTCAAGAGCATTCATTTGCATCAACCGGTTGTTTCTAAGTTCAGCTACATCAAAATTGCACATTTTTAAAGCCCAAAAAGCTTTATGTTCTATTTCTACCGGTAAATGACATTGCTTCCCATAAACTAGCCTATATGGTGTAGTACCAATAGGTGTTTTGAAAGCTGTTCGGAAGGCCCAAAGTGCATCATCTAACCTATCCGACCATTCCTTTCGATTGCTACCCACCGATCTCTCCAAAATTCTTTTTAATGCTCTATTCGTCACTTCAGTTTGCCTACTAGTTTGTGGATGGTAAGATGTAGAGAATTTATGGGTTACCCCATATTTTCTTAACACTTTTTCTAATTGATCATTAGCAAAATGAGTGCCCCGGTCACTTATAAGAGCTTTAGGAACTCCAAATCTTGAGAATAACTTTTTTAGAAAGCGCACCACCACCCGAGCATCATTAGTTGGTAATGCTTGTGCCTCCGCCCATTTGGATACATAATCAACCGCCACTAAAATATATTTGTTCCCTTTTGACATTGGAAACGGCCCCATGAAATCGATCCCCCATACATCAAACACTTCACACACTTGAATACTATGTTGTGGCATCTCGTTTCGGGATGATATGTTTCCCGCTCTTTGGCATGCATCACACTCTTTGACATATTGGTTAGCATCTTTAAAAATTATGGGCCAATAAAACCCAATATCAAATATCTTCTTAGCCGTGTAATGTGCTCCATGATGTCCACCGGTGGGCCCGCTATGGCAATGCTCCAAAATTTCTCGGCTTTCCTTCCCAAATACACATCTCCTTATGATCCCATGCGCACAGCTTCGGAAAAGATATGCTCGTCCCAAAAGTAGTATTTTATTTCTGAAACGAATTTCTTCTTTTGTTGGCGGGTAAAATCTTTTGGGATATACTTGGTAGCTAAGTAATTAGCTATATCTGCAAACCATGGCTCCTCCCCTGTGGTTACTAAAATGTACTCGTCCGGAAAGTCATCTCCAATTTTATCTTCTTCCAATGCTTCCAAATGCGGGTTTTCTAGTCTTGATAAGTGGTCGGCAGCTACATTCTCCATTCCCTTTTTATCGCGTATCTCGATATCAAATTCTTGTAGAAGTAGAACCCAACGTATCAATCTTGGCTTTGCATCCTGCTTGGTAAACAAGTACTTAATAGCAGAGTGGTCAGTAAAAACAGTGGTTTTAGATAAAATAAGATAAGGGCGGAATTTGTCAAAAGCATACACCACGGCTAGTAATTCTTTTTCAGTTGTGGTGTAATTTTCTTGGGCCGGATTCAAAGTCTTGCTTGCATAATAAATGGGTCGAAAGTGCTTATCAACCCTTTGGCCAAGTACAGCTCCTAATGCAAAGTCGCTCGCGTCACACATTATTTCAAAAGGTAGGTTCCAATTCGGGGCAATAATGATCGGGGCATTAGTTAATTTTTCTTTCAGAAATTCAAAGGCCTCTAAACACTCTTTAGTGAAATTAAATGGTGCATCTTTTAAAAGTAATTGTGTTAGAGGTCTAGTTATTTTAGAAAAATCTTCTATGAAACGGCGGTAAAAACCCGCGTGACCTAAAAAACTCCTAATGCCCTTTACATTAGTTGGTGGAGGTAATTTAGCAATTGTATCTATTTTTTCCCGATCCACCTCAATTCCCGCTTTGGATACCTTGTGGCCCAAGACTATACCCTCTTTAACCATAAAGTGACATTTTTCCCAATTGAGGACTAAATCGGTTTTTTCACACCTTGCGAGCATTAAATCCAAGTTAGCAAGACAATCATGGAAGGAAGATCCAAAAACAGAAAAATCGTCCATAAATACTTCCATGAATTTTTCCACCATGTCATGGAATATAACCATCATGCACCTTTGAAATGTCGCAGGTGCATTGCATAACCCAAAGGGCATGCGGCGATAGGCAAAAGTCCCACTCGGGCAAGTGAAAGTAGTCTTTTCTTGGTCAATTGGGTCTATGGGTATTTGGAAGTAACCCGAAAATCCGTCTAAGAAACAATAGTAGCTATGGCCGGACAATCTTTCAAGCATTTGATCAATAAAAGGTAAAGGAAAATGGTCTTTACGAGTGGCATCGTTTAGCTTTCGATAATCGATGCACACTCGCCAACCGGTTACCGTTCGGGAAGGAATAAGCTCGTTCTTCTCGTTTGTTACGACCGTCATCCCGCCTTTCTTGGGCACCACTTGAACAGGACTAACCCATGGACTGTCGGAAATAGAATAAATGATCCCCGCATCTAAAAGCTTGACTACTTCCTTCTTGACCACTTCTTGTATGTTCGGGTTCAGTCTTCTTTGGTGTTGCACTACCGACTTTGCTTCTTCTTCCAGGTTGATCTTGTGAGAGCAATAAGAGGGGCTTATTCCCTTGATATCGGTGATACTCCATGCAATGGCACTCTTTCTCTTTTTTAGGACATGAACTAATTCTTATTTTTCAGATTTGGAGAGGTCAGAAGCTATTATAACAGGTTTTTGTTGACCATCTTCAAGGAATGCATACTCCAAGTGATCTGGAAGCGCCTTGAGCTCAGTTTTTGTGTTATGCATGCTGAACACGTCGAGTCCAGTAAGGGGACTCGTCGAGTCCTGGGCAGAATTCGCGATATCTTGGGATTCTTCAAATGGACTCGGCGAGTAGGTCGTGTCTACTCGGCGAGTAGGCTGTTCAGTGGTCTTTATTAATTCATTATAATCAGCTTCTTCCAGCAGTCTCTCTATTTCCAGTAGGTCTTTTTCAGCATCAAGTTCTTCATCAAAGATGATGGTCGACTTGTTTGGTTCTTCATTATCCCATTCCTCCATCAATTCATCCAACATATCAATTGAAAATGCCGTGTCATCACTATTCCTTGCATGCTTCATGGCTTGATCAACTCCGAAAGTGACTGATTCGTCCCCTACCCGAAGGGTAAGTTTAGAATCTCACATGTCAACTATAGCGCTTGCGGTGTTAAGGAAAGGTCTTCCAAGGATGATCGGGACTTGAGGATCCGCTTCCATGTCCAAAATTATAAAATCCGCGGGGAACATGAACTTATCCACCTTTACCAAAAGATCTTCACAGATTCCTCGTGGGAATGTAACCGTTTTATTTGCTAAGTGGATTGCCATGCGAATGGGTCTTGGCTCGGGGAGATCTAACTTTTTGAAAAATGAATAAGGCATGAGGTTTACACTTGCCCCCGAATCAGCTAGTGCATATATGGTGGCCAAGTTTCCAAATTGACAAGGCAAGGTTAAACTTCCCGGATCTCCTTTCTTCTTTGGAAGTATGTTCAACATGGCAGCTGAGCAGTTCTCGTTTAGGACCACCTTCTTCACTTCTTCCATCTTCCTTCTATTAGTTAGAAGCTCCTTGAGAAATTTAGCGTATTTTGGCATTTGGGCAACCGCTTCTATGAATGGTATGTTGATTTGAAGAGCCTTTATGTGTTCTAGAAAGCTTCTGGTAGTTTTCTTCATTCTTTTCTTTTCTAGCTCGGGCTGGATATGGCAGTGGAGGCTGGTATTGCTTAACAGGAGTTTGACTTTTCTGATCAGGTGGCGGACTTGTCGAGTCCATATCGTGGACTCGGCGAGTAGGGTCTGGGCTCAGCTGGTTCTGATCTTGATTCTGCCCTTCTGTCTCCTTCTCTTGCACCGGCTTCGGATCTGCGTTCTGAATAGGGGCCAGAGGAATAATTATCTTCCCACTCCTAGTTGTCACAATATTTATATGTGCGCCTTTCGGATTGTTTTCGGTGTTACTAGGAAGTTCTCCCGGTGCTCTTTGATTCATTTGTTGGGCAAGTTGTCCCAGCTGCTTCTCAATGTTCTGAATAGATGCTTGCTGATTCCTTAATATTGTTCTTGTATCTTGTATTGCAGCATCGTGTTCATTGTGTCTTTTTTCGGATGCAGCTACAAATTTAGTGAGCATTTCTTCTAGATTTGGTTTCTTTTCTTGTACCGGCTCCTCCTTTTGGTAAAAACCCCTTGCCTTTTGTCTAAATTTCTCCTCCCTCGCTTTCTTGTACTCATCATAAGGGAGCCATTCTTTCTTGGGTTTTTGCCAATCGTCATGAAATCTATCACCACTAGAATAGCATACTTGCACCTTCTTATTCCCATTCTCGTCCAAATCACAATCTCTAATTAGATGAGGCCCATTGCAATTCTCACATCCTACCCGAATAACATGGATTGTTTGATCCATTTTATCCATCCTGCTATCCATGGTTTTCAACATTGCCATAACTGCCGACAAATCTTCAGAAGCTGCATAAGACGATCCCTTGGTCATATCATTCCTTGGATTGTGGTATTCTCTAGAATGCTTAGAGAATTCTTCAATTAGTTATTTGATCACCGGGGGTGCCTTCTTTGTGAGGGGTCCTTGCGAGTCAAGGAGCTGTCGAGTTGCAACATTGACTCCATCATAGAAGATGGAGACTTCTTGTTCGCTATTAAGGTCATGGTGTGGGCAATTCCTTAGTAGACTTTTGTACCTCTCCCACGCCTCATAAAGGGACTCTCCGGGTTGTTGTTCAAAGTTGGCTATAGCTTTCTTCAACTTGGTTATTTTAGAAGGTGGGCAAAACTGGTCAATGAATTCTTCTTTCATCTTGGCCCATGTAGTGATGGATCCGGGAGGGAGTGACTTGAGCCAATCCTTTGCAGCACCCTTGAATGTAACCGGAAGCATACGAAGCAGCTGGGTTTCACGAGGCACATTTGGAACATTAAAGTAATCAGCTACATCATTGACTTCATCCAAGTGTTTATAAGCATCTTCGTGGTCTTTTCCGTAAAATGGGATCTCCTTGAGTTGAGCAAGTATGTGACCCTTGAGCTCAAAAGTGGCAGTCGCGGGAATTGCGGGTTGCACAAGTCCCGGGCCGGTGTCATCTCGTATCCTCTTCTTCCATTCGCCCATGGGAACTTCATCGATGTTCGCCATGGTGTTGTCAAAGTCACCTTCTATATCGCTACCTTCTCCGAACTCGCTTTCTTCCCTTTCGGACTCGTTCACGGTGTCTTCCTTGATTGGGTCTTCGTTTGCCAAGGAAGAGGTGCTGGATGCTCCTGATTTACTGCTTTTCTTCTTGCTAAAAACGGATTTGAGATTCTTCAAAGGTGAGTTCTTTGAAGAAGCGGATTCTCCAACGGTTTTTCCTTTGTTCTTCCTCAAAGCGGACTCCAGGTCTTCAAGTGGAGGAACCAAAGACGTATTGGATCCTCGGGTCATGTAACAACTGCAACCAAAGTAAGAAAAGCGCGTAAAACGAACAAAAATTAAATAAAAATAAAAAATGCAAGACTGCGATGGACTCGCCGAGTAGCTTCGACTGCACTCGGCGAGTTCAAGGCAGAAACAGAAAAGTTTAATTAAAATTCTGAAACAAAAAACTATTAAAACTAAACCTAATAACTATATTACCTAAAAATAACTCTGTGCAAGATAAATCTCACACAAAGGATCGATAAAACTAGAAATTAGTGCTAATTTTTGAACCGTTCCCCGGCAACGGCGCCAAAAACTTGTTGTGTGTAAAATGCACTGGTTTTATTCCTACTCTAAAAATATAGTTTTAGCACACAAAGGCAGTGAACCTGTCTTTTAGTGGTATAGTTGAATAAGTAGGGTGTCGAACTCAGGGAACGGAAATTAAACTAATAACTAATTTTAACTAAACAAGTAATAAAAGTAAAGGGTTTTCTCTAGTTTTACAAGACTAGAAACTTAAACACACCACCTAACACGTAATTAACTAATCAATTAAAGCAAGTAAAAATTCACCAAATTCAATAAAAGGGTTTCTGTTTGGGTCCAACCAATTCACTCCTATGGTTAATTTTATGATAAAGTAATAAATTAATTGTTATTGGTTACCAACTATAGTGATTAGATTCGCATTCGCTATTACCAACCCTTAGGAAATTAATCAATTCAAGCAGTGATCAAGTGTTTAAACTAATTAACTCCCTAGTTCAATTATTTGGATTAAATAAGATTTGTAATTGGTTAATCAAATTAGTAATTCAACTAACCTCTTGTTTGTTGGTTTCTCAAACAAGCTCACACATTAATTTACCCATTCTCTAATTAATCCTAGTTTCATATTCACTAATCCTAGGCGTATAGTAAAGTGTTCACTTAAATCATATGAGGTTAACAATTAAGAGATGTTCATGCAGCCTAATTGTCTTCCTATTAACAGAAAATAGTTATGGTTAATGCATAAGGGTCTTTAACAAACTTAATTTAATAAAATCACCAGTAATCAATCAATCAAAGTATAAATCAAACCATAGGAGTAACTTGGTTTTTTCTAAACAGAAACTACGAAAATTCAGCTCATGATTACAGTAGAAACAAGCTCAAAAACGAATTTAGTTGATATAGACATGATTCACTTCTAAGATTAAGTAGAAAATTTAACCTAATCCGCCTTGAGTCTTCAAAAGATCAAAGATTAGGGTTCTTCAGGTCTCCAAAGGTTTCCTCAGTCGCAAGTTATCGTCCAAGAAAATCAGAAAAGTCCCCAATTCGGAATAAGATCCTTTATTTATACTTATCTCAAAACAGGGGCACCTCGGCGAGTAGGTCTCCAACTCGCCGAGTACCTTTGAGAAATCCGTGTATGGTAAGGATTTTGGATATTACTTCGCGAACATTCTTCGGAACTCGCCGAGTAGCTGCGTGGATTCGCCGAGTAGCTCCAGGTTTTCTCTTCTTTCTTCATTCTCCAGCTTCTGATTGCTTCTCCTTCTTCCTTTTTTTGCTCCAAGCATGTCTTCTGGACTGAAAATATAATTTAGACATTATTAAGTACCTTTTGTCCATATTATGCAAATAATTAGCTAATAATTGATAAAACATCTATACTAAACATATGGCTAAATATGCACATATCACTCGTCGAGTTCCTGGTGTTAGTGGCCGTAACTCCTCGGCCTACTCGGCGAGTTTTCCCCTTACAACTCGATGCGTTCATACGTGTCCAAAGGTTGGGAAAACCCTAGCCAATGACTACAGGGTATGATCGTACACTCAATAGGTGTCAACCGACACGTCTCACTAGATCCTTAATCGAATTTACACGAAGAGAAACATATAAAGCACATTCCAGACCCAATGACCTTGTAGGTGAACGACGAAGGCCCACTAAACATGTACGTCATTTATGGGCTCATAAGGAAAGGGATTATACAACCTGGGCCCAAAATATATGTAAAAGGACAACTAAGGCCCATTTCACATGTATGATATTTATAGGCCCAAATAGCACGCAAGGAGTATCCAAGGTCCGTCGAGCATGTAGATGGGTCAACAAGGCCCAATAAACATGAAAAGAGTATTCAGGACCTATCAAGCATATAATTGGGTCACTAAGGCCCGATAACATGAGAATGAAAAAATTAGCCCATTTGTTACCTTATTGCTTGTTTTCATTCAATTATTTACCGAAATGGCATAAAAGGCCCACTTTTTCTAAAAATAACATTTTTAACTCGCTTCTGTCAAAAATATCATTTTTTGCTTGATCTTTGTAAAAATGTACATTTTCAGCCCAATTATAGATAATTTCATCTTTTTGGCCCAAATTTTAATAACATCACATTTTTAGTCCCTCTTATCAAAAATTTACATTTTTGGCACAACTTTTTTGAAAATGACATTTAAGCCCATAAAAGTCCAAAAGTACATATATTTGGCCCAAAGCCGTGAGAAGTCCAAAAAAGGCCCATTTATTTAAATGTTTACAATTTTAGTCCTTGTTGTTAGATTAATGTCTAAGTCCATAACTATATTTGGTATGTACTTGACCCGACCCGGCATGGTCCATTTGGGTTGCACTTCACCGGCACAATTTATATGGATAGTTTTTTTAGAATAGTATATTTATGATTTATATTAATATATTATAAGTTCTAATATATTAATATGGAATCATATTATTTAATTAGTATTGATCAAGAATTAATTTAGAATTAATTAAGTGATCAAAAAGAACTAATTAAATATGGACTCTTATATATATGGAATGGGCCAAGTTCATTTAGGTTGGGCTAAGCTTTCATGGATGGTCCATGGAGCTTTTAACCCATGGATCCTATGTAAATGAAAGATCATGGGTATTAGGGTTTACATGGATGTAACCCTAATCCTCCATAATATATAAAGGGGTCCTTGGCTCACAAAATTGGCACAAGTGTGTGAAAATAAGAGTGGGCCGATTTTAGTGTGCATACATATTCTCTCAAGTTCTTCCAAGGTGTTTTGGTGATTTGTGATTCCATTTGAGGCTTCCACACTATTGGGGCTAAGCTCTTAAAGCTTGAAGACATCAAGCTACATCAAAAGGTATGTCATCTAACTAGAACTTTGTAGTATAGGTGCTTCATAATATGCTAGTTAGGATGAAACCTTGGAATAGTTAATATTTGCATGTATAATAGAGAAAACATAGATCCAAGGTTTATAGGGTTGCATATACACATAGGATGTTGTAGTATACTAAAACCCAACAGTGGTTTCAGAGCCAGGTTGTTTTCTGTTATATTGATGCAAATGTTTTATTTTCAAGTTGAAAAAAAAGGAAAAAAAACATGACGTTTGTCAAATTTTAAGATAATTACTTGTTTTGTGAAAAACGAATTATTTGTAAAATTTGAATCATTTGTTATATGAATTGAATTAGGTCAAATTTAGTAAAAGATAAAATGATATGATTATTTTATTAGTTTTAAAAGTTTGATCTAAATGTTTTAAGGAGTTACAAATTTTGTCATAAAATTTTGGAGCTCAAAAGTTTTTTTTAAAGTTGTGATCTTAAGGGTTTTTGAAACTTCCATAAGTTATGGATATGAAAGTTTTTTTTTTAAAAAAAATTGATTCAAAGTTTTTATGGAGTTACAAAATTTGGTGTTAATGTTTTAAAGAATTCCATAACTTGTTCTTAAGTTATGGAACATGGAAAGTTTCATCATAAAACACCATTAATTCCATAAGTTATGGAATCCAAAGGTTTTCAAGAATTACAAAACTTGCCCTCAAGTTTGGAATTTGAGAAACGTTTTTTATGAAAAAAAAAATTGAATTCTAAAACTTTTGGGTTCATAACTTAAACAATTAATTAAATGGTTTTAATTTTGAGTTTAATAATTGGAATTATGATGTTTTGTTGAATAGTTCAAATTAACTCTTATGGACTTTATTAATAGTTAATTAAAGCGTTTAATTAAAAGAGTATTATTAAATCCATAAATATATGGTTTGAGTTTAATTAAATTAAAAGTCTAGTTTAATTAATAGATTAAACCACCAAGTATTTTAAATGTCTAAAATACACCCTTATACTATTATAATATTAAAAGTTTAATATATTATATGTATAAGAGCAAGTCGTCTTACCATTAGTAGGCCTCATTCACGAAGCCGGTCTATAAGGGGGGTATAAGGTTACTGCCTATAAAATGGCAGTTTAATGGGTGTCCACTCTCACTCACCGCTTCCTTGACCGGTGGAGGGTCGTTAGCCGAACAGGTAGGACAAGGACTATAATTCTCCCTTCATTATAAGTATAATGATAAATACTAAGTAACTAAACACTTATAAATTCCCAATCTTAGTTACTTAGGAAAATGTGAATAAGGTGCTAATCCATGAAATTACACTTTGCACTTTGTTTAAGCTGTTAGTGGAGCGTGTGTGGTTAACCGGCACACTAACCTGGACTTAACAAGGTAGGCAAAGGGTAACTTAATGTTTATCATAGTATCATTGGAGCGTGTATGGTTAACCGGCACATCGATTGAGGGGTAAATATTAAGGGTACCAAGTATATTTGCATGGTTACTTCACACCTTGTTTTGTGATCCTCGTCATCCCAGTCACAAAACCTGAAGGGCACACTCGAGATTGAAACATGCCATTAAAAAGTTCAATCAACTTTACGTGAATTTCGTTTATCTTGGTGGAAATTGGTGAATCATCATTCACCTACCTTCAAATATTTTATAGCTTGGATTACGGCATCCCTCTTCCAAGTTATAAAATAGTTTGTTGGGTCCTAGCCTTAATATATCATATTAGGTGTTATATTAAGGACTTAAATCAACTTTACTTGAATTTCTCCCATTGTTGATGTCTGGTTTAGACAACAATGATCTTCCCAAACCAAGCTTTCCTAATGAATATGACTTCCCGAGTTTGGCTCATGGAAGTCATACCTCTCTTCCTCCACCTCCTCCAATTATTCTCCCTAACCCACAAGTTCAAGGTCACTCAAGCCCTAATGGCAAGCAAGGTCTATGTGTGATCACATCTTAGAGATGAAGTCACATATTGACAAGCCGGGAGAGTTGGGTGTCAAAATCTTGAGAAAGTTGGATGTTCAATCACTTTCTAAGTCACATAGTGAGTTCCTTTGGGACTACTATGAAACAGACTATGACATGAACCTTAATGATCATATCTATTTGCTTGGTGCTGCTGAATCAGCAATGATTTGGAACGATAGTAAAGCAAATTTGATTAGAAGTTCAACTTCCCAAAAACTTTATGGACAGTGACAATGGTGACACTGGAAATCCAGAAAAAGCATTCTCTTCCCAATGGAAAGGGATTGGCCATAGTCAACCCGGTTGACCAAATGGTAAAGAGAAAGGCTAAGTCTGAGATAGTCCCATTACCAAAGGGTCCATATGATTATTTTGCCAAAGGAAGGGGCGTTGATTGCAAAGCTGCCAAATTTACCTAAGGATGTTAAAGTCAATAAGTTTGACTCTACATCAGGTAGAGCCCATTATCTAACTCTGTTAAGTTCTATTCTGAGATCCTCATTACATGATGTGACTGGGTCACATGTTGATGTTTTAAGAATCAAAGAATAGAGAGAAATCTTAAAGGAAGTATATGCTGATTCTGATCGCGAAGGTGGATTTCGATCGCATCAGAATTTGGAGCAGTTGCTTAAGAAGTTATGATATCTTGCTAAGGAATAGATAACAACAATTTTCCATGTGGATTGTAAGGATAAGTTTTTCCGTAAAGTTTTAAAATAAAAGAAAATTGTTTAATTTTATTTATTTGAAGTATCCTTACAATGGCATTTGTGAAAAATTGTTGCTTATATGATTCCACTGACAGCAATATTGGAAAATGGATTTGATTCTTTCATTTGTGGTAGTGTCTAAATTTACCAAATCAGGAAAGTTCCTCATCACCCAAGTTTCAATTGGACCGAAACTTGGAATCATGCAAGTTGAATAGTATGATGAATGAGAACTTTCAAGCATTAGAAAATCAAGACTAATTACTTGTTCACATGGATGTGTGAGTCAAGTGAAGGACTAAAGGGATCGAGTACACATTCTTGTGCACTGGTCATGTCCACCACAAAGCTCGTTAAGACTATTTGATTTACTAAAGTTTAGTAAATATGGTTATACTTACAAGTTTAAGTATAATTCTGAAATATTGGAAAAGTCTCAATGTGTGGCAGAACGAATGGGAAGAATCAAATTAGGCAGAAAGATAAAAGTTTCTCAAATCTGAAAAGATGGGAGAGTACTTTAGTATCATGTTTGTGATCATCTTAATGATTTAGAAATCATATCACAATTAGTCCTCTAAAGGTCATCTTAGTGCATTCTTATGACTAAGAAGAGGAGTCATGAATTGTTGAAATGGTTAGATCAGGAAGATGAGTCATACTTCGTTCCAAAACAATTCTTAGAGTCATACTCCAAGATTGTAACTTGAGTGACATATCTTAAAGAAAGGTTTAAAACACTTGTCAAATGTAAGAGTAAAAGTGTCCTACTCTTGTACATTTGAAATTGGTAAGTTGTGATGTTTTAGATAAAACAAAGACCAACTAAGGCCAATTGTGTGAAGTGTTTGTCTTGATAAAGAATCTGCACTATCTCTTGAATATTTGGCAAGATAGTCTTATATGTCAAGAGGATAGTGGGAGTCTTAAAGATCCTAAAAAAAATTCAAGAACTAATCAAGAATAAAACCCGAGGTTCTTCACTAGCACACGACTTGAGGTTTATAACCTATCGTGTTGACATATTCTGTGCCCATTCCAGTTAAAGTTGGCTTTGCATAGGAGTTCTGAAAGTTCTCAACTGGTTGCATAACAACTTGGAAGCAATGGCAGGCCCTGTACTGCCAGGTGGCAAGAAGTTAAGATTGTATAAGTTCAGTCCATATGAGTTTGGATTTGTCATTATCCTTGTCTTGTGACTATGGTTTTGACGATTCACATGGATAAGAACACATACACCATAAAATCTAAGGGTCATAAGGTTTCTCTCTGATTCATGAAAATGATGGTGAGGAAACACTTCCACCAAGTAGATTTGAAGCAGATGGCAAAAGGTCTAAACAATTGAGACTATGATTAAGGCATCCCTTTTCATAGTTCTGAAATTGTTTAGACACACATGCATGCTATCTAAGGAAAGGTGTATGATTTTGATAAAGTTTTATCAAAGCATCTCGTATCAGAAATCTGAACTTTGGTAAGAAAGTCAATAAAGTATTGATTTCTAGAAGTCCAGCTGATTTCTGAGTACATGTCAAAGCTAGTGGGAGCATAAGTGTTATGCTAATAATCATCATGTTAGTGGGAGCGTGATAATTATTGTTAGTGTTGCAAGTTAGCTATGTTAATTATAGAAAACAAAAGTTTCAATTCGTGAGCCTGCAGGGATTGAAAAAGTTGTTTTGCTATAATTAAGGGAGAGGATATAGATATACTTCATTTCAGTTCTAAAGGCTTAGATTGAGACCTTAATCATCTTTAGTCAAGAATATATATATGAATTTCATGTTGGATTGGTTCAACTTAAGGAAATTCTATATATTGTGTTCTCAAAATTCGATTATGATTACGGCATCCCTCTTCATAGTCAAATTTTGAAAACATGGCAAATAAAAATATTGTAGCAAAAGACTGGTCTAGAATCATGTCTTATGTGAGACATCATGAATCGTGTACCATTTGCTTTGGGTACAGGATCGATTGCATGTGCTATAATATTTGTCATTTCTAAATTTTTCCAAATGCCCAGAGGCATTAAGAAGGGAAAAGGTCTAGAAATTGGATATGACTAAAATAATTAAGCAATTGTCGAGGACAATCTGAGGTTTACCAAAGATTGGTTGCTCAGGGACAGTTGGAAGTATAGTGCTAATTTTGGAAGGATCATATTGACATATTCTGAAAAGAGGCATCTCTTATTCAGAAGTGATAGTCAAAATGAGAATATGGAGTTGTCTCCATAGGTGGAAGTTATCTGTGTAAGATTAGAAAACTTAATGCAAGAAGCATGTCCAAAGCAATGTACTTTGAATATGAGACTTAGTTTCCATGGAGTTGATCTCCATTGGAATACCTTATAATGATTGTTGACAAGTCTTTGTGAATTTGTACATATTCAGTACAGGAGGGTCAGTGCATATAAGTTTAAAATCTAAACAGATTTCGATAAATGATAGGAATTTGAAATTCTCACATTTTTCGATAAGGATTTGGGAGTGTGAAATTAGAATCATTGAAATTATGTTCAATTGGTTTATTTCACAAAGTAAGGATCATAGACAAACATAGAGTGCATACTTGGTGTATGGCAAAGCTATTGTTTAAGAAAAACATAGTGTACATGCTTGGAGCATGGGACAACTAGTGTTTTTAATTCAAGTATAAAGTTGATAAAACCGAAACAATGAATAATGAGTAATCAGTATGGTGATAAATAAAAGTGTTTATTTATATTCATAGGGTTTGATACCATATTTGATTCATTTATTCTTGTGTTTCACTTTGCATGTTTTGACTTCCAGAATAACTAAGTCGCTCTTCCTGAATGATTAAGTTATTCAAACCATCCACAGTCGGTCATATGTTGGAAGTAGATATGAATCAAGACTGTCATGGGTTGGTTTGTAGAGGTCCAAGTTGGTGGACAAAGTGGTGCTACAACACTCATGAATGCTCATAAGTTCTGAGTATTGGATTCAACCCGCGCTCATTTGAATCACTTCATGGATTTTATCACGAGTGATCATGAGACGATAATATCTTATATTCTTCAAACCTAGAGATATGAGTTGTTACTATGAGTTGGTTATACATTGATTGCACGAAAACGCATTTGGTAACTCGATGTTATAAAACATGCCTTTGTGTATGATTCAACAAGTAGTAGAACAAGCCATATGATTCGAAGTTTATCCATTCCTTTTACCTTCGGGATAAAAGCGATATATGTGGGCCCCTCGATGATTTAGCGATGACACATGTGAGTGCTTGGCCAAGCCAGGACTGATTTGATTTGTTCAATCAGTCAGTCATCATAAATCGAAAATCAGGAAACAACAAATGGACAGAGAGAATGATTATAATCCATGTCTCAGTCCATATGATATCTAGAATGGAGGAATATATGATCCCTTATCTAATGGACAAGTCCTTGACAAGGTCAGAGTTCGACAACGGCTTTAGGAGCTACGATTGCCAGTTAGGTTTTGAGGTCATACTCAATAATAGTTTTAGACTTATCCAAGTGGGAGACCGTTGGATTAATGTCTAAGTCCATAACTATATTTAGTATGTACTTGACCCGACCCGGCATGGTCCATTTGGGTTGCACTTCACCGGCACAATTTATATGGATAGTTTTTTTAGAATAGTATATTTATGATTTATATTAATATATTATAAGTTCTAATATATTAATATGGAATCATATTATTTAATTAGTATTGATCAAGAATTAATTTAGAATTAATTAAGTGATCAAAAAGAACTAATTAAATATGGACTCTTATATATATGGAATGGGCCAAGTTCATTTAGGTTGGGCTAAGCTTTCATGGATGGTCCATGGAGCTTTTAACCCATGGATCCTATGTAAATGAAAGGTCATGGGTATTAGGTTTTACATGGATGTAACCCTAATCCTCCATAATATATAAAGGGGTCCTTGGCTCACAAAATTGGCACAAGTGTGTGAAACTAAGAGTGGGTCGATTTTAGTGTGCATACATATTCTCTCAAGTTCTTCCAAGGTGTTTTGGTGATTTGTGATTCCATTTGAGGCTTCCACACTATTGGGGCTAAGCTCTTAAAGCTTGAAGACATCAAGCTACATCAAAAGGTATGTCATCTAACTAGAACTTTGTAGTATAGGTGCTTCATAATATGCTAGTTAGGATGAAACCTTGGAATAGTTAATATTTGCATGTATATTAGAGAAAACATAGATCCAAGGTTTATAGGGTTGCATATACACATAGGATGTTGTAGTATACTAAAACCCAACACTTGTAGGGTCTCAATTATTGCAACTAACCATGTTTAGCAAAAATAATCCTTTTTGACCCCTAATAACCGTGAGTTGCATAATTAAGACCCATCTTTTGTGAAAATTGGCATATTTAGCCCATTAAAACCGTAAAGGCCCATATAGAAGCCTATTTGTGAAAATTTTGCACTTTTGGCCCCTTTAAGACCATGAATGTCATAAGGATTCATTTTGATTTAAAAATGACTCTTTTGGTCCTCTAAAAAAACCGTGAGTTACATAAGAACCTTACTTTTTGTTTATTTTGTCATAAATGGCCCTTTATGCGATTTTGGTTAGTTTTCACACATTTTTAACATGTTTAATCCTTTCCACCACATAGTATGTCAAATCAGATGGTTTAGTTAACAAACATCACCAAATATGGTAATTATTTCGTGGTTGGAAAAATCTAACTTGTTTTCACCAAATAATCACAACACATAACATGAAAACACACATATACATGCATAAACACATAGATCTACACAAAACAACTTGTATTCTCCCCCAAAACATAGTAAAAATCGAGAATAGGGGGTATGAACTCACTTTGCTTTGGAGATTTCGGTTCTTGGTGAGGAAATGAGAAGATCTCGGCCCTAGATGTTTCCTTGAGAAGATTTTCAAGATCTATGAAGTTCTACGAGCATGGATCATGAAATGATGTGGGTTAAGGAGAGATTTTTAGTGTAAAATTGAAGTTAGACCATAGAGTTAAACAAGAACTTACCAAGAGTGATGAGCTTTGATGAGGAGTTCTTGATATTTCACAAGACACACTCGAAATTTTGGAGATAAGATGAGTAAATTCTTGATGTTCTAGAGAGATTTTTGGTGTAGTTGAAACGAAAGAAGATGAGAGTGGTGAAACACACTTTGGCCGAGGGATAAGAAGAAGAGAGAAGAAGGAGGGAAATGTTGAAATGATGTTGCATGGGTGTATGTGATTATCTTGATATTTGTTGTGTTTAAGCATTGAAGTCCACCATACAAAGATTAGGTGGCACTTAGTTTGTCATCTTGTTATTTTTTTTATATATATTGGACCAAGAATGAGATAGGGTGAGAAGAAATGTAGGGCTAGAATTGAATATACTTGAAACTACAAGGTCCAAGGTGGAGGTTTTCGGCCCATTGGGCTCTCTTAGGGGTTTACGGCCCATTGGGCCCTCTTAGGGGTTTACGGCCTAAAAGAGTAAACATAATGGGTTTTAGGCCCATTTAGGTTCAAGAAAACATTTATGGCCCATTAAGGCCCATAAAAATGAAGTGAGTCATTTTAGGCCCAACATGGCCCAAAATACTTTAGCTTAATGAATGTGGGTCCAATTAGAGCCCAAATAGGGTTCCTTGGCCCAACATACCCAACTTGAAAGTTTATTGGCCTATTAGGCCCAATAAGAGGACCTAGTCCATAATAAATTTGAACCAGATTTTTTTAGGGTTTCAGATCCATAGTTAAGTATATGAGATGTATTGTATTAGGTTTTGAACTTCACTCGGGAGTTTTGATTCAAATGGATGATTTTGATTTAGCATAGAGTATGATATCCACTTAGAGTACAAGTCTTACAATAGTTGATGTTTACATGAAAACAAAATTTCCTAGCTGAAAATGCTAGTTGTGACATCATCCCCCCGTTAGAGGGAATTTCGTCCCGAAATTCTTTCGAAAGGTAGGATCATGAACGAGAGAATAAGTGAGGATACTTCTGCTTCATCTGGTCTTCGCGTTCCCAGGTGAATTCCGTTCCACGCTTAGCGTTCCATCGAACGTTCATAATCGGAATGCGACTTTGTTTCGTACGCTTCAATTCCCTATCCATTATCTCGACCGGTTCCTCGACGAATAGGAGATTCTCATTTATTTCAATCTCTTCTAGAGGAACGATGAGGGTTTCATCTGATAACCACTTCTTCAAATTCGAGACGTGGAACACAGGTTGTACGTTGCTAAGCTCTGTAGGTAGCTGCAACTTATAGGCCACCGGACCAACTCGGGCAAGAATCTCGAACGGTCTGATGTATCGTGGATTTAGTTTTCCCCGTTTCCCAAAACGGATCATCCTTTTCCAGGGAGAGATCTTTAATAGTACCTGATCTCCGAATTGGAATTCCAGGGGTTTTCGTCGTTTGTCAGCGTAACTCTTTTGTCGGTCACGCGACGCTTGAAGTCGGGCTTTGATTTGGACTATCTTCTCTGTAGTTTCTCGAATGATTTCTAGTCCTGTAAGGGTGTTGTCTGGTGATTTCCCTTTTGCTAGCTGGGTGTCACCCACCTCAGCCCAGCAGAGAGGCGATCTGCGTTTGTGACCATATAAGGCCTCAAAAGGAACAACCTTTATGCTTGTGTGATAGCTGTTGTTGTACGAGAATTCAATCAAGGGCAAGTGAGTATCCCGTGACTTGTCGAAATCGATCACGCATGCTCGAAGCATGTCTTCGAGTGTTTGGATGGTTCGTTCACTTTGGCCATCGGTTTGAGGGTGGTAAGCAGTGCTCATGTCTAGTTGTGTCCCCATAGCCTTCTGGAGTGACTGCCAAAACCGAGAAGTAAATCTACTATCACGATCCGAGATAATAGATATTGGCACTACGTGAAGTCTCACAATCTCTTTGATATAAATTCATGTTAATCTTTCCATCTTGTACGATTCTTTTATTGGTAGGAAATGAGCGGATTTGGTTAACCTATCGGCAATCACCCAAATAGCATCCAATCCGTCTGCTGTCTTAGGTAATTTGGTTATGAAGTCCATGGTAATCCTTTCCCATTTCCACTCGGGTATTACTGGCTTTTGTAATAACCCCGCGGGCTTTTGATACTCCACTTTCACTTTGGCGCAAGTGAGACACTTGCCCACGTAAGTGGCGATCTCTTCCTTCATATTTGGCCACCAATAATGTTGCTTAATATCCAGGTACATCTTTTCCGAGCCTGGGTGGATGGAATATCGCGTTTTATGAGCTTCGTTCATGACTATCTCTCTGAATCCCCCAAGTTTAGGCACCCAGATTCTATTCATGAAGTAGTAAATTCCATCCTCCCTGGCTTCAAAGTTTTTATCCATCCCACGTAGTGTTTCATTCGTGACGTTCTCCGGTTTCGATGCATCTGATTGGGCTCCCTTGATCTGTGAGGTTAGGTGGGAGTGGATGGTTATTGATAAGGTTTTCACCCGGCGACCTGAGTATTCTTTCCTGGTCAGGGCATCGGCTACCACGTTAGCCTTGCCTAGGTGGTACTTGATCTCGCATTCATAATCATTTAGCAGCTCAACCCACCTACGCTGCCTCATGTTCAGCTCTTTTTGGTTAAGAATGTGCTGGAGGCTTTTGTGATTGGTGTAGATGGTGCACTTTGTACCGTAGAGGTAGTGCCTCCAAATCTTTATGGCGAAGACCACAGCTCCCAGCTCGAGATCATGGGTGGTGTTATTTACTTCATGCGTCTTCAATTGCCTGGATGCGTAAGCTATCACCTTTCTACGCTGCATGAAGACACAGCCTAATCCTTGGTTCGAAGTCTTCGGTTCCCTCTGGTAAGGATAGCACTGGTGCACTACAGAGGGCTCGCTTCAAGGTTTGGAAGGCAGCTTCTTGCTTTTCCGTCCAGTTGAAAGACACACCTTGTTTTGTCAATGTGGTGAGGGGTTTGGCTATCTTGGAAAAATTCTGGATAAACCTTCAGTAGTAGCCTGCGAGACCCAAGAATTGTCGAATTTCTGTGGGTGTCTTTGGGATCGCCCAGCCTTCAATGGCCTTGATCTTGGAAGGATCTACGTGAATCCCTTCCTCACTGACTACGTGACCCAAAAAGTTTACACTACGAATCCAGAACTCGTATTTGGAGAGTTTTGCATATAATCGCTCAGCTCTTAGAGTTTCCAGGATTTGACGGAGATGTTGACCATGCTCCTCTTCGCTTCGGGAGTATATAAGAATATCGTCGATGAAGACGATCATGAATTTATCAAGGAAAGGGCGGCAGACTCGATTCATGAGGTCCATAAATGCTGCGGGGGAATTTGTTAGATCGAAGGGCATCACAACAAATTCTTAATGGTCGTATCGAGTTCAGAAAGCAGTTTTTGGAATATCCTTTACTCGGACCCGAAGTTGATGATAACCGGATCTTAGATCTATTTTGGAGAAGTAACTAGCTCCTTGAAGCTGGTCAAATAGATCGTCAGTCCGAGGGAGTGGGTATCAGTTTTTGACAGTGAGTTTGTTTAATTCCCTATAATCGATGCACATTCTGAAAGATCCGTCCTTTTCTTGACAAATAAGAACGGAGCTCCCCAGGGTGAGAAGCTTGGTCTGATGAATCCTTTGCTCAACAACTCGCTTAGTTGGCTGGATAACTCATGTATTTCGGCGGGAGCTAGCCGGTAGGGTGATTTATCAATTGATGTGGCTCCTGGTATTAGGTCGATTCGGAATTCGACCGTCTCTCTGGGGGTATTCCCGGAAGGTCTTCTGGAAATACATCTGGGAAGTCGCATGCCACTGGGATGTCTTTAATGTTTACTTCTTCTTTGGTTTTATCCACAACATGAGCAAGGAATGTGTAGTTTTTCTTGTGCCGTCACTTTTGTGCCTTGATGCACGAGATAAGACGAAGATTGGAACCAGGTTTATCACCATAGATTATTCGGGTTTCATGATTGGGGAGGTGAAGGAGAACGGCCTTCTCGCGACACATAATATCAGCATGGTGGGGGCTTAACCAATCCATGCCAATTATCACATCAAAACTCCTAATATTTACTGGCATTAAATCTATTTGAAATGAATGGTTGTTTAGTGTTAATGTGCACCCTACGTAAACATCTTTGGTTGTTTCGGTTTTCCCATTAGACATCTCCACCGTGAAGGTTTCGTTGAGATTCTGGGGTTGTTGGTTTAGTGAGTGTTTGAATTTGTTACTAACAAAGCTTCCCTCGCCTCCACTATCGAATAAAATGCATGCGTAATTATTGTTAAGTGGGAACGTACCAGTCACAATCGTCGGGTCCTCAACTGCTTCACCTTGACCCATTGTCAATACCCTTCCTGACATGCCTGCCCCCTCGTTGTTGGCTTTAGGGCAATCGCGTTTGAAATGACCAGTTCCTCCACACCCATAACAAGTGTAACTGGCCCCAGAATTGTTGTTGTTGTTATTGTTGTTGTAATTGTTGTTGTTGTTGTTGTTTGGTTGTTGGTTCTGTTGAGGCTGAGTTCTACAGTATCTTGCGGTATGAACCTTTCAATTGCAACTCGTGCAATGCATCTCCCTGCATTCTCCATGGTGGTGAAAACTGCATTTGCTACACTTGGGTAGGGTCCCTGAGTATTGTATGGAAGCAGTTGGTGTAGATGAGACTGGAGCATGTGGTGTTGAGGTGGCCTGAGCAGTAGCAGCGCGGACTGCTACTGTTTGTTGCTTCTTTGATGACTCTGAGTTTTGTTGCCCTTTTCTCTTGTTGTTCTTGCCTTTCTTGTCATCACTTTCCTTTTTAACTTCAGCTTCTCCTGCTTTGGCACCCTTCTTGTTTCCATGGTCGTATAACTTCTTGGCTAGCCTTTTAGCACTGTCATACGTTCCAGGGTTTGCTGCGATTACATTTCCTTAAATCGGAGAGGTCAATCCCCATATGAATCTTTCAATCTTTTTCCCTTCAAAAGTGATCATCCCTGGACACAAGAGTGACAACTCACCGAACCTTGAGATGTATGCATCAATGTTAGAGTTTTGGACTGTGAGATTCCACAGTTCTTGCTCCAACTTTTGGATTTCTCCCCTTCGGCAGTACTCGGCCATCAGCATTTCCTTGAGCTCCTCCCATGGCATAGCATTTGCCACAGGGAGTGTCATGGCCTCCACGTGTCCATTCCACCAAGAGAGAGCTTGATCGACGAATGTGCAAGCCGCAAACTTCACCTTGCACTCCTCGGGACATCTACAGATCTCGAATACCAATTCCACTTTTTCTAACCGCCTTTTTCAGAGTTATCACGCCTCCCGACTCGTTAATGGTTCGAGGCTTAGCGTTTGCAAAGTCTTTGTAGGTACAGGCTCTGGTAGGTCCTTGGTTCACCCCATTGTTTGATCTTCCGGCCCTTTGCCCATTACCCCCACTGTTGTTCTCGTGGTGAATATGAGCCAGTGCTGCTGTAAATGAAGCTGAAACTGCTGCTGAGTTCATTTCTAGTGGAGGCGGTGGTGGTGGTGGTGCGTTGCGGTTTCCGCATGTCTGTCTTCGAGGCATCTGTCTGTCATGGAACAGAAAAATGTTGAGTATCTAATGTATTTTAGTTTCACGATTTCTTGATTATAGAATAGTTTCGGTGATTCGGTTGTGTATAAGCAAGTGAGTGCATAAAATCAACATGTAATAATAGTAATAGAGCACATAACAGATAACAACATCATGAGAAAATATATAACCGTTTTCATTAATGATAAACTTTTCAGTACATGAAAATTTGCCTACATAAGGCATACAATACATGAAGTGAAATAAAATCCGACAGAGTAACGACTACATGAGTAGTGTAATCACTTAATCATGTAGTCGATAGTACATAGAGTAGTACATAAAATAAAATCATAACGGTCGTAAGTGAACGGGTACTAGCTGCGACGAGAAGGGTCTGGTGGTGCTGACGACGAGGTGGATGCACCCTGGAGTCTGGCCAGGTGATGCTCGGTGGCCCGAAGTCGGGCTTCCAATGCTGTCTGTCGCGCCTGGTAGTCCCTAACTACCTCATGTGTCATCCTTTCCGCGCGCTCAACCGCGGCTCTCATGGCAACCATTTGGCTAGCGGTTGCATGTGCCTGCTCGCCAATGTCGCATGTCCTCCTTACTATTACAGGCAGGGCTCGGTCTGCAGGTCCACTGTGACTTAAGTCGTAGTAGTCCCGGTTCATACCAAATGGGGGTCGCACTCCTTGCTGGCGGCTCCACCTCCAGATCTCGTGTGCCCACGGGGGTGTGGGACCATTGGGGCCTATCCTGTATGGGGGTACCCTGGCCATGTACGACAGATCGATGAATTCGGACTCCGCGTCCGAGTCATCTGTGTCACTGCCATCAGCTTCCTCCTCATCTGAGTCAGCTACCGGTTCTGCCAGTCCTCCTATAGGTTCTTCCTCTGGCTCTTCCTCTGTCTCTTCCTCTGGTTCTTCCTCTGGCTCCAACCATCCACCATTCCCCTGGTTGGGGAAGTAGGGATCACCTGGATGGTGGAATCCGGCCATAGTGTCTGCACGAGGGGTGAGAAACGTGTAAATAGGGTATATAGATAAGATTTCAAAATACTCCTATAGTATTTTAATTGTTTATGTTTGAGTTCCCTAAAGCTTTTGGATACAAGGTAAGTTTCTAGATTCATTTCCCAACATTATCACTCCCGAACACATGTTGGTCGTATTTTGAACAAATATAGTTGATCAGGCTATATTTACCACCAATACGACTACATAACTGTCCGGGTTTAACCACAGTGTTCAATTTCCTCCAGAGACTTTTAGGGTTATGATATTAATGTGCACCTAGGTATGACTTTATTCAGAGTGTTTTAGTCCCATTGTATTAATAGTTGCATATCATGTATGATTAGATATGCCAGTTCACTATAAACAATGCTCTGATACCAATTTGTCACACCCCCGAACCAGACGGCGGAACCGTCCGGGGGCATGGTGTGACTTCATCCTTGTAGTATCATCACATAGTATATAATTGAAACATAACATCATCATCATCACACATGTAATATAACAACATACATTGTTTACATTGAGTATTGTGTTTGAATATTACATGCCAAAATAGTTAAAGTATGATGAAACAAAATATCCATTAGTTTATTCTGCCCAACCTGCTTCAACGGTTTCCTGAGAATACAAGTTAATTTAAAAAGGTCAACATAAAAATGTCGGTGAGTTCATAAGTATGTTTGAGAAAATGATTTGTATAACTTTGTAATCACAAGAAAATCCTATATTTTCTTAAAGTAGTTTAGTATGTGTCTCCGATCTTGTATTAATGGATATGTGTTATTGTTTAATAGAATGCCAAAAGTGAATGAAGAGAATGTAAAGAGAATGTAAAGAGAATGCCCCAGACAACCCTATGTTGTCTGTAAAAGAGAATGATGGTATATCAACCCCCGAGGTTGAGTACCGGCGCGGGTATGTTCCCGAGTAATCCAAAGAGAAAAGTGAATGGTCTCCCGTAAATTTCATAATGTTAATTCCTCTAAGTGAGTCGTTATAACCATACTAGATAATGACAATTTCGCCTGTCTTGGCGTTTATGGACGCCGACGGAATAGAATAAGGTTTTCGTCACCCTAGACTAGATTAGTCTAACTATAGCGAACAGCTCAGGTGTGGGGTGTCATCCCCGTATAGATCTATACACAAACCCCTGCTCTCCCTCCAAGAGACTCTGGTTATAACTACATGCTACGATCGTACACTCAATAGGTGTCAACCGACACGTCTCACTAGATCCTTAATCGAATTTACGCGAAGAGAAACATATAAAGCACATTCCAGACCCAATGACCATGTAGGCGAACGACTAAGGCCCACTAAACATATACGTCATTTCTTGGCTCATAAGGAACGAGATTATATAACCTGGGCCCAAAATATATGTAAAATGACAACTAAGGCCCATTTCACATGTATGATATTTATAGGCCCAAATAGCACGCAAGGAGTATCCAAGGTCCGTCGAGCATGTAGATGGGTCAACAAGGCCCAATAAACATGTAAAGAGTATTCAGGACCTATCAAGCATATAATTGGGTCACTACGGCCCGATAACATGAGAATGAAAAAATTAGCCTATTTGTTACCTTATTGCTTGTTTTCATTCAATTATTTACCGAAATGGCATAAAAGACCCACTTTTTGTAAAAATAACATTTTTAACTCGCTTCTGTCAAAAATATCATTTTTAGCTTGGTCTTTGTAAAAATGTGCATTTTCGGCCCAATTATAGATAATTTCATCTTTTTGGCCCAAATTTTAATAACATCACATTTTTAGTCCCTCTTATCAAAAATTTACATTTTTGGCACAACTTTGTTGAAAATGACATTTAAGCCCATAAAAGTCCAAAAGTACATATTTTTGGCCCAAAGCCGTGAAAAGACCAAAAATGGCCCATTTATGAAAATGTTTACATTTTTAGTCCTTGTAGGGTCTCAATTATTGCAACTAACCATGTTTAGCAAAAATAATCCTTTTTGACCCCTAATAACCGTGAGTTGCATAATTAAGACCCATCTTTTGTGAAAATTGGCATATTTGGCCCATTAAAGCCGTGAAGGCCCATATAGAAGCCCATTCGTGAAAATTTTGCACTTTTGGCCCTTTTAAGACCATGAATGTCATAAAGATTCATTTTGATTTAAAAATGACTCTTTTGGTCCTCTCAAAAAAAACCGTGAGTTACATAAGAACCTTACTTTTTGTTTATTTTGTCATAAATGGCCCTTTATGCGATTTTGGTTAGTTTTCACACATTTTTAACATGTTTAATCCTTTCCACCACATAGTATGTCAAATAAGATGGTTTAGTTTACAAACATCACCAAATATGGTAATTATTTCGTGGTTGGCAAGATCTAACTTGTTTTCACCAAATAATCACAACACATGACATGAAAACACACATATACATGCATAAACACATAGACCTACACAAAACAACTTGTATTCTCCCCCAAAACATAGTAAAAATCGAAAATAGGGGGTATGAACTCACTTTGCTTAGGAGATTTCGGTTCTTGGTGAGGAAATGAGAAGATCTCGGCCCTAGATGTTTCCTTGAGAAGATTTTCGAGATCTATGAAGTTCTAAGAGCATGGATCATGAAATGATGTGGGTTAAGGAGAGATTTTTAGTGTAAACTTGAAGTTAGACCATAGAGTTAAACAAGAACTTAACAAGAGTGATGAGCTTTGATGAGGAGTTCTTGATCTTTCACAAGACACACTCGAAATTTTGGAGATAAGATGAGTAAATTCTTGATGTTCTAGAGAGATTTTTGGTGTAGTTGAAATGAAAGAAGATGAGAGTGGTGAACACTCTTTGGCCGAGGGTTAAGAAGAAGAGAGAAGAAGGAGGGAAATGTTGAAATGATGTTGCATGGGTGTATGTGATTATCTTGATATTTGTTGTGTTTAAGCATGGAAGTCCACCATACAAAGATTAGGTGGCACTTAGTTTGTCATGTTGTTATTTTTTATATATATATTGGGCCAAGAATGAGATAGGGTGAGAAGAAATGTAGGGCTAGAATTGAATATACTTGAAACTACAAGGTCCAAGGTGGAAGTTTTCGGCCCATTGGGCCCTCTTAGGGGTTTACGACCCAAAAGAGTGAACATAAATGGTTTTAGGCCCATTTAGGTTCAAGAAAACATCTATGGCCCATTAAGGCCCATAAAAATGAAGTGAGTCATTTTAGGCCCAACATGGCCCAAAATACTTTTGCTTAATGAATGTGGGTCCAATTAGAGCCTAAATAGGGTTCATTGGCCCAACATACCCAACTTGAAAGTTTATTGGCCCATTAGGCCCAATAAGAGGATCCTAGTCCATAATAAATTTGAACTGGAATTTTTTTAGGGTTTCAGACCCATAGTTAAGTATATGAGATGTATTGTATTAGGTTTTGAACTTCACTCACGAGTTTTGATTCAAATGGATGATTTTGATTGAGCATAGAGTATGATATCCACTTGGAGTACAAGTCTTAAAATAGTTGATGATTACATGAAAACAGAATTTCCTAGCTAAAAATGCTAGTTGTGACATCGTGTCTCGTCGGCTTTAACTTCCACGAAGCATAATCAATCAATCGTCCTCTCTACATGATGACTACCCCCAAATCGGTGATGGATGCATCACAGAATACCACAAAGTCCTCAATTCCCTCCGGGAGGGTCAATACCAGGGCCTCGCATAATCTATGCCGAAGAGTCTCAAATGTCGGCTGCAGCTCAGGGCCTCTTTGGAAATCCACCTCCTTCCTCGTTAGACGAGCGAGAGGTACCCAAATCTTGGAGAAATCCTGAATAAATCTCCGATTGTATCCTGCCAAACCCAAGAAACTCCTGATATTTGAGAGAGATTTCAGAACCTCCCACTGCATCACGGCCTCGATCTTTGCCGGATCGACCAAAATCTCATCCTGGTTAACGAGGTGCCCAAGGAACTGAACCTCTCATAACCAAAACTCGCACTTCGAGAACTTAGCATAAAGTTGTCCTCGCCTAAAAACCCCCACAAGCTCGCAAAGATGCTCCTCATGCTGCTCTCTGGTCTTAGAATACACCAAGATAACATCAATAAACACAATAACGTAACGATCGAGCATCGACCTGCATACCCGATTCATCAAATCCATAAACACCGCACGCACATTTGTGAGACCAAATGGAATCACCAAAAACCCGTAATGCTCATAACGAGTCTGAAACGTGGTCTTCTCCACGTCCTCCTCTCTCACTCTAACCTAATGATACCAAGACCTTAGATCAATCTTGGAGAACCAAGATGCACCCTGCCACTGATCGAAGAGGTCATCAATCCGCGGAAGGGGATAACGGTTATTCACCGTAAAATTGTTCAACTCCCGGTAATCAATGCACATCAGGTATGAACCATCCTTCTTCCTGGCAAACAGTATCGGCGCTCCCCACGGAGAATTGCTCGGCCTGAAGAACTGCTTGCCTAACAGTTCCTACAGCTGGGATGACAACTCCTGCATCTTAGATGATGTCAAACGGTATAGCACCTTGGAAATTAGGGCTGCACCTGGCACAAGGTCAATCCTGAACTCGACCTGCCTCTCGGGAGGCACCCCGGGTAACTCCTCCGGAAACACGTCTGTAAACTCCCTGACAATCGGGACCTCTGAAATCGAAACCTGATCCCCAACATACGTATCCACCACATAAGCCAAGTAACCTGCACACCCATGCTGAATATACTGACGAGCCATGGCTGACGAACCATCCTGGTGTCCTCTCCATAGATAACCAGTTCTCCCCCACTTGGGGTTCGAACTACCACTTGCTAGCCCTCATAATTAATCATGGCACCAAACCAGCTCAAACAATCCATATCCACAATCACGCAAACATCCCCCATGGGAATAGGGATCAGATTGATCGGATAAGGCACCCCAAAGATCTCCAATACACAACCTTGATACACTGATGATGCAGAAACCCCGTGTTTGGCGATATAAACCCGCAACGGACACTTTAACTCCCCAATAAGCATATCAAACTCTCTACTGAACGAACGAGATACAAAGGACCGACTCGCACTAGAGTCAAACAACACAAGAGTAGGCAAAGAGTTCACTAGAAACGTACCTAACAGAGGCACATATATAAGCATAATACAAAACATAATAAACAAGATAATTGATAGAAACATACCAGTCACAACATCTGGAGCTGCTCTGGCCTCCTCAGCAGTGAGCTAAAAAGCTCAACCTCGAGCCCTCGGGGGCTCCACCCTCCCCTGGAACCCATTGGTGATCCTCAAAGTAGCTGGCGTCGGGGCCTACCCCAGCTTGGAGGCGAGCAATGGACAGTTGACTTTAACATGGCCAACCTAATCACAATGATAGAAAATCTTGGAGCTCGGAGCTAGGGTCGGCGGATGACAATCCCTCGCATAATGCCCCTCCTTGCCACATTTGTGGCACACACCTGTTGATCGACAGGCCCCATCATGAACCTTACCGCATTTCCTACAAGTGCAGCCTCTCTAGCTCCCAGATCTAGAATCAGCAGCCTTGAATCGCTTCGGCATTGGCTGCGACTGCGTCGGGGACGGTCTCTGATCTCTTGTCTGCAACTCTATCTCAATCTCATGTCGTCGTGTGGCCTCCTGTATCTCCCACAAGGTATCATAACGCTGGGTGGAAAGAAACTGTCGGATATCTGAGCCTGCTCAGAAGTAAACTCAGGAAAAAACATGGCTCTCTCTGTAAACATCCTGTTGATCCCCGTCACCGACTCAGTACACTACCTCAAGTCCAAAAACTCCTGGGCCAACCTCTCACGCTCCACCCGCAGAATATATCTGGTACGGAACATCTCCGACAACTGCTCCCAAGACACCGCAACTCTCTATTCAGAAGAATACGATCCTGTAACAAGTCTCCACCAATCCTTCGCTCCGGACCTCAGAAGCTTCAGAGCGTACCTGATCTTCTTGTCAGCTGGGCAGGAGCGGGTGAAAAAGCATCCCTCAACATCAGATAGCCACCTCATGGCTATGATCGGGTCCTGAACTCCATCAAAAGTCGGGGGCTTTGTATTATCGAAGTCCCGATACTGAAAAACCTACCTGACACCAATCCCTGCGGCCACGACAAATATGTTGGCTACAGCAGTAGCAGCCTCAGACAAAGCAGCATATTTATCATCAAAGAACTCCATCATCGCGGTCTTGATAGACCCAAAAAGCTCTGTTATCTGCCCCCAGACAATAGTCACAACCTACTCATGGATAATCTCGTGGATGCGGTCCTCAGTCACAGCTGGTCCATCTTGGTTGCCAGCTCCTAATCCTGACTCGGATCCTGTCTCGAAACGTCTCGTCACCACCATACTGATAATAAATCAAGGAGATATCAGATAACACACATATCAATAGCGGAACCAACTCCCAACAAAGCCCTAAGGGTTGTGACTTCCCTGTTACACGTACGGGTCATGTGCTTGTAGTAGTATGGGCCCATACTACCTTCCACACCTACCCGTATTTGTCTCAGAGGATCATCACAACAGACCTAACAAAACATAATATCATACTCATTCACTCAATCCTCACTCCCTAGAGGAAGGCTAAACATCACGAGACTGGCCGGCTAATCCCGCACAACTCATCCATGAAACCTCAACCAACCCTGCAACACTCGTGTATGCTAATCATACATAACACTGGACCCTATAAACAGTCGAATATCTGATCCTACCCTAAGCCCTTCATCAAACAAGAACAGGACATAAGGCCAAACCATACATTCTCAGGCTATAGAATCTTAGTTATATATGACCATGACGCATACACTAAGCAATTACAGTAATGATGTCAATTCCATATAAGGAAGAACCCTAGGCTATCAGGCATCATATAATCAGGCAATTCTATCATGCAAGTTCCTGAAGATCCCTAGCCTATCACTAGCATGTTGTTCTAACATATCACAATATCAAATATTAGTGTGGTAATTTGGGGTCTACTTACTGGCACCGGTTGATCGTACATATCGCATCCTCCTTGATTATTTTGAAAACATTTTGAAAATCGTTTTTAAAATCTTTTTCCCTAGTTTGGACTGGATTCATACGAGTGTTCCTCCAATTCACTCAAACCAAGGCTCTCATACCAACTTGTAACATCCACACAATTCATGAAAATTTTAAACTTTTAAAATCATTCCATAAATCATCATTGTTTACAATTTAGTTTTCAAAACATGTTTAATATCAGAGTTTTCCCAAAATCATAAATCAAAAGATGAGGAGGTGCACAATCATGCCTTCGCCTTCCCGCGATCATTTGAGGGACCCGAAACATAATCCAAAACTGTAAGCCCAAAGCTTAGTAAATTTCCCCCAAAGTACCATCACAACACATAATCATAATAATAACAACAAGCAGTGTAACGCCCCAATTCTCAGGTATTGATTTAAATAAGAATTTCTTTGATTTCAAGGTCTACTCGACGAGTTGGTTGCCCTACTCGTCGAGTAGCAGCGGGTTAGTCCAAGTAATTTAGTGACCTACTCGCCGAGTCCAAGAAGGGACTCGACGAGTAGGAGCTGGCAGATGAAACCCTAAATCCCGGGGTTTTGCACCCTATTTAAAGAATCATAAGCCTCCTTCAGCGTCTTTATAGTCCCTTGAGAGCTTAGCAAAACCCTAATACGGTGTGTGTGTGTGTGTGTACTCCATTGTGTTTTAAGCTTTGGAAGAGGATTCTTGGGGAGAAGAGCTTGGGGAAAACAAGGGGATTGAAGCAAGGAACTCGTGGGAATCAAGATCTACTTCAGTTGGCATCTTTTGGGAAGGTATTAAGCTGTTATCCTAATCCCCTTTTCATTCTAGATCTATTTTGGGTGGATTTTAGGGCTTTCTAGCTTATTAGGAAGCCTTTCTTATGTTTGAGCTAAGATCTGAGGTTGCAACCTCATATCAGAACTCTCTTGGGTCTCTAAACCCATAAAGCTTCCAGATTTTGCAAGAATGAGACTCTCCTAAGGTGTAAAGCTCCATTAGAAGCTTAGATTGCAAGAATGAGTCTCTAAGCCCATAAAGCTTCCAGATTTTGCAAGAATGAGACTCGGCGAGTCCGATGAAGATTGCCTTGCACTCGGCGAGTCATTCGAATGACTCGGCGAGTCGGCTAGGGTTTTCCCAACCTTTGGACACGTATGAACGCGGCGAGTTGTAAGGGGAAAACTTGACGAGTTGGCCAAGGGGTTTGCGACCACTGACACTAGAAACTCGACGAGTCACTCAAATGACTCGGTGAGTTGGCAAGTTATGTCAGGAACTCGGTGAGTAGCTGAGAGTACTCGACAGGTTGAGGTCAACATGGACTGTTGACCTTGATAGTTGAATTTGATCTTGACCAACGGTTGACCAGTTGACTTCTGGGGGTATTTTGGTAAATTGAATATTGATAGCAAAGGACATTGGTAAATATAGGTGTTGGAGTTGGAGCTACTTTTGGAAGAGTTTGACACTACCTTCCGAGCTACTTGCGAGGTGAGTTATCCTCACTATATCAAGAGGGTCTAAGGCACCAATGTCGGCCCTTTATCTATTTGTATCTGGATTATGGTATGACATGATTGTTGATTACATCCTGGTAGTTAGGATGGTGGTATGCTTATGCTTAGTGACCTGGTTAGGTCCGTTTCCTGGTTATAGGATGATGTTATGTTAGTGATATGTTAGATCGGTTTGACTGTTATATGATATGAGTTAGCGTGTGATATTATGTGCACATGTTGTTTGATTGGGGGTTGGGTTGAGGCGGACCTGCTTTGTGCTGAAGGTCAACATACCCAGGGCGGTCTGGATAGACTACAGGCCTAGGAGGGCATGTCAGTCAGACCGAAGGCCCGACGAGCGGTCCGGATAGGCTGTAGGCCCTGCGAGGCGGTCCAGACGTGCCGAAGGCTCGGAGAGCGGTCCAGATGAGCTGAAGGCCTTCGAGGCGGTCCAGTCAGGCTGAAGGCTCATTATGCATGCTGATGGTTTATATGTTATGATTATGATTGTATGGCATTGGTATTTTGGGGGTAACTCACTAAGCCTTCGAGCTTACATTTATCGATTATTGTTTCAGGTACTTCTGATGATCGCGGGAAGGCAAAGGCGTGATCGTACCGCTCCTCACATTTCATGATTTTATGACTTGATTCTGGGATACTCTGACAATATGCTATTTTGAAAACAAGTTTGTAATAATCATATGTTTTAAATGTTTTGAAAAAGTTTTAATTTGGCATGAAATTTTCGGGTGTTACAAGTTGGTATCAGAGCCTTGGTTTGAGTGAATTGGAGGAACACTCGTGTGAATCTAGTCTCAAATCAAGGAAAAGATTTTAAAATGATGTTTAAATGTTTTCGAAATAATAAAAGGAGGATACAGAGTGCACGATCAGCCGAAGCTAATAAGTAGACCCCAAAATACCATACAATTATTTGATATTGTGATATGTTATAACAACATGCTAGTACTAGGCTAGGGATCTTCAGGAATTGCATGATAAAATTGCCTGATTACATGATGCCTGCTAGCCTAGGGTTTCCTTTATAGGAAATTTACATCATTACTGTAGTTGCTTAGTGTATGCATTACGGCCGTACATAACTAAGACCTTATAGCCTGGGAATGTTTGGTTTGGCCTTATTTCTTGTTCTTGTTTGATGAAGGGCTTAGGGTAGGATCAGGTATTCGAAAGTCTATAGGGTCCAGCGTTATGTATGGCTAGCATACACGAGTGCTGCAGGGTTGGTGGAAGTTTCATGGTCGGGTGAGTTGTGAGAGGCCGGGAGGCCAGTTATGAGATATTTAGCATTCCTATAGGAGTGAGGGTGAGCGCTCGCTATGTTTTGTACATTGTTAGGGTGTTGTGGTGATAGTTGAGACAAATATGGGTAAGTTTGGAAGGTAGTATGGGCACGTACTACTGAAAGCACAGGACCCATATGCATAGCAAGGAAGTCACAACCCCTAGGGTTTTGTCGGGAGTTGGTTCCCAGTTCTTTGTATGGATTATTTGATACCTTATGTTATGTATCAGAATGGTGATGACGAGACGCTTTGTGGTTGGATCCGGTTCGGGATCAGGATCAGGAGACAGAGGCCAGGAGGGGCCAACAGCACCTGAGTCGGTGGTGCAGATGGGTACAGAGGAGTTGGATACCAGGATCCGGGAAATTCTGCATGATGAGGTTGCTGCTTTGTTCCGGGCCGAGTTGCCGGAGATGTTCGGGTCTATTAAGACCGCTATGGTGGAGTATTTCGATGAGCGCTATGCAGCCCTCACTGAGGCGGCTGCCGCAGCATCTACAGTAGCTGTATCGGCGGCAGGGTTGGGAGCCGGTCGGGATTTTCACTACAGGGACTTCGATAACACGAAGCCCCCTACTTTTGATGGGACTCAGGACCCCATCAAAGCCATAAGGTGGCTGTCTGATGTTGAGGGATGTTTCTTCACATGCTTATGTCCTACTGACCAGAAGGTCAGATGTGCCCTGAACTTGCTAAGGTCCGGGGCAAAGGACTGGTGGAGGTTGATGACTGGGTCGTATTCAGACGAGCAGAGAGCTACTGTTACGTGGGAGCAGTTCAGGGATATGTTTCGCGCTCGATAAATTCCTCGGGTTGAGCGGGAATGGTTGTCACAGGAGTTTTTGAGTTTGAGACAGGAGGGGGAGTCGGTGACGAAGATCACCTGGATGTTCACAGAGAGGGCGATGTTCTGCCCAGAGTTTGCATCGGAGCAGGCCCAGATGACATGTTATCTGAGCATGCTCAAGACTGACATTCGCCAGTTTGTTGCCACACAGCGATGTGATACTCTGTTGGAGTTGCAGGAGGCCGCTAGGCGACGTGAGTTGGAGATTGAGCTGCAGTTGAGGGAGCAGCGACAGGCACCGGCACAGTCACAGCTGGTGCCAAAGCGGTCTAAGATCGTTGATTCTAGGATTGGGGGCCAGCAGGTCCGCACTTGTGGAAAGTGCGGCAAGGGTCATTCGGGAGCCTGTCGAGCAAGTAGTGGGTGCCACAAGTGTGGTAGGAGGGGCACTATGCGAGGGACTGTCGCCAGTCTGCCCCTGCATCAGATATGAGGATATGCTATCATTGTCATCAGGTTGGTCACGTGAAGACCAACTATCCGCAGCTCGCAGCTAGGCCGGCGCAGGTTCCAGCGCCGGCTACATTGAGGATTACCGATGGGAGGCCAGTTAGGGCAGAGCCTCAGAAGGCTCAGGGGCGTGCCTTCCAGCTTACAGCAGAGGTGGCTAGGGCAGCACCAGATGTGGTTGCGGGTATGTTTCTATCATTTATCTCATGTATTATATTTGTCTTATGCTTATCCGTTGTACCTGTGGTTAGGTACGTTGTTAGTGACCTCCTTGCCTGGTTTGGTTTTATTTGACTTGGGGGCGAGTCAGTCTTTTGTATCTCAAACTTTTAGTAGGGAGTTTGGTGTGCCAGTGGGCGAGCTAGAGTGTCTGTTGCGAGTCTCTATCGCCAACGAACACGGAGTTTCTGCTTCTTCGGTCTATCAAGGGTGCGAGTTGGAGATCTTCGGAGTGTCCTTTCTGATTGATTTGATACCGATTCCCATGGGGGAGGTGTGCATGATCGTAGGGATGGATTGGCTTAGCCGTTTTGGTGCCATGATAGATTGCGAGGGCCAGAGAGTGGTAGTTCGAACCCCAAGTGGGAGAGAACTGATTGTTTATGGCGAGGGCACTATAGTGGGTTCAGGGTTTTGTTCAGCCGCCAGGGCTCGGCAGTACATTCAGCACGGGTGTGCAGGTTATCTAGCGTATGTGGTTGATACGCGGGCCAGGGAGCAGGTTTCAGTTTCGGAGGTTCCGGTGGTCAGAGAGTTTACCGATGTGTTTCCGGAGGAGTTACCCGGAGTACCTCCGGAGAGGCAGGTCGAGTTCAGGATTCACCTGGTGCCAGGTTCGGCCCCTATCGCCAAGGCTCCATACCGGTTGGCACCACCAGAGATGCAGGAGCTGTCATCACAGCTGCAAGAACTGCTGGGCAAGCAGTTCATTCGACCTAGCAGTTCCCCATGGGGAGCACCGATCCTCTTCGTCAAGAAGAAGGACGGTTCGCACCGGATGTGCATTGATTATAGGGAGTTGAACAAGTTGACGGTGAAGAACCGTTACCTACTCCCGAGGATAGACAACCTCTTCGATCAGTTGCAGGGTGCATCTTGGTTCTCTAAGATTGATTTGAGGTTGGGATATCATCAGGTCCGGGTCAGAGAGGAGGACGTGGAGAAAACCGCATTTCGAACTCGTTATGGTCATTACGAGTTCGTGGTGATGCCCTTTGGGCTCACCAACGCGCCGGTGGTATTCATGGACCTGATGAATCGGGTCTGTAGACCGATGCTAGATCGCTCGGTCATTGTGTTCATAGACGATATATTGGTGTATTCCAAGACCCGAGAGCAGCATGAGGAGCATCTGTGGGAATTATTGGGCGTTTTTTTTCTGAGGCGAGAACGGCTTTATGCCAAGTTCTCGAAATGCGAGTTTTGGTTATGAGAGGTCCAGTTCCTGGGGCACCTCGTTAACCAGGATGGGATTTTGGTCGACCCGGCCAAAATCGAGGCGGTCATGCAGTGGGAGGTTCCGAAATCTCCCTCAGACATCAGGAGCTTTTTAGGATTGGCAGGGTACTACCGGAGATTCATACAGGATTTCTCCAAGATTGCAGTACCCCTCACTCGTTTGACGAGGAAGGGGGTGGATTTCCGAGGGGGCCCTGAGCAGCAGAGAGTGTTTAAGACCCTCAGACAGCGTCTATGCGAGGCTCCAGTCTTGACTCTCCCGGAGGGAGTTGAGGATTTTGTGGTGTTTTGTGATGCGTCCATCACGGGACTAGGAGCGGTCCTCATGCAGAGGGGACTGGTGATAGCTTATGCATCACGGCAGTTGAAGCCGCATGAGATGAGATACCCTACGCATGATTTAGAGTTGGGAGCGGTGGTATTCGCTCTCAAGATATGGAGACATTACCTATATGGGGTCCGTTGTACCATTTACACGGATCATAAGAGCTTGAGACATATCATGGATCAGCCGAACCTGAACATGAGGCAGAGCAGGTTGCTGGATGTAGTCAAGGACTACAATTGCGAGATCCTGTACCACCCAGGTAAAGCGAATGTGGTTGCGGATGCCTTGAGCCGCAAGTCAGCTGGGTCTTCCACCCCAGCAATATGTATGAGGATAGCTGTAGATTCTCCGCTTGTTAGTTTGATTAGAGAGGCCCAGGTTGAGGGAATGCGACCGGAGAATTGGAAGCTGGAAAGGATCAAGGGTGAGAATACCCGGTTTGTGCAGGATAGCCGAGGATTATTGACCCGGTGCGGTCGGGTATGGGTTCCAATGTCTGGTGGGGTCAGACAGACAGTCATGGAGGAGGCTCATAAGTCTCATTTCTCCATTCACCCGGGGGCCACCAAGATGTACAGAGACTTGAGTTTAAGTTACTAGTGGCCATGTATGAAGCGAGAAATCGCTTGGTATGTTGAGAGGTGCTTGACCTGCAGGATGGTCAAGGCCGAACATCGGAGGCCGCATGGTAAGTTACAGCCTCTAGAGATTCCCATGTGGAAATAGGAACATATCACGATGGATTTCATTACCAAGTTGTCGAGGACAGCGAAGGGATTTGATGCTATATGGGTCATCGTGGATCGATTGACCAAGAGCGCCCATTTCTTGGCTATTCGGGAGAGTTCGTCGGCCGAGAAGTTGGCCGACATGTACGTTCGCGAGATCGTGTCTCGCCATGGGGTTCCTGTCTCCATTGTCTCCGTTTCTGGCAGAAGTTCCACGAGGAACTGGGCACGCGGCTGCACTTTAGCACAGCATTCCATCCGCAAACTGACGGTCAGAGCGAGCGGACCATTCAGACCCTCGAGGATATGTTGAGGGCGTGCGTCATTGACTTCGGTGGGAGTTGGGATTCCCACCTACCGCTTGCGGAGTTCGCCTACAACAACAGCTATCATTCCAGCATTGGCGCCCCGCCTTTCGAGCTGTTGTATGGACGGAGATGTCGCACCCCGGTTTGTTGGGGTGAGGTGGGACACAAGGTGATGGGACGGACGGAAGTAGTCTTGCAGACTACTGAGAAGATTCAGCAGATTAGGCAGCGATTGCAGACCGCTCAGAGTCGGCAGAAGAGTTACGCCACCAGACGCCGATCTGAGCTAGAATTTCAGGTGGGTGATACGGTTCTCCTGAAGGTCTCACCCTGGAAGGGTGTGATCCGCTTCAGGAAGAGGGGGAAATTGGGTCCCCGTTACATTGGGCCATTCAGGATCATTGCCAGGGTTGGCAAGGTGGCTTACAGGCTAGAGCTACCGGAGGAGCTTAGTCGGATCCACATCACTTTCCACGTTTTGCAGTTGCGAAAGTGCATTATGGATCAGGAGGCAGTGGTGTCGCTGGATGATATTCAGGTCGATGAACGCCTGAATTATGTGGAGAGGCTTGTGGCCATACTGCAGAGGAAGATGAAAGTTCTGAGGAACAAGGAGGTGCCTTTGGTGAAGGTACAGTGGGAGCATCGTAAGGGGGACGAGTGGACGTGGGAGCCAGATGTAGAGATGCTGGAGCACTATCCGGAACTGTTCGCCGCGGCAGACTTCGAGGACGAAGTCTAGTTCAAGTGGGGGAGAATTGTAACGCCTCGATTCTCAGGTATTGATTTAAATAAGAATTTCTTTGATTTCAAGGTCTACTCGATGAGTTGGTTGCCCTACTCGTCGAGTAACAGTGGGTTGGTCCACGTAATTGAGTGACCTACTCGCCGAGTCCAAGAAGGGACTCGACGAGTAGGAGCTGGCAGATGAAACCCTAAATCCCGGGGTTTTGCACCCTATTTAAAGAATCATAAGCCTCCTTCAGCATCTTTACAGTCCCTTGAGAGCTTAGCAAAACCCTAATACGGTGTGTGTGTGTGTGTGTGTGTACTTCATTGTGTTTTAAGCTTTGGAAGAGGATTCTTGGGGAGAAGAGCTTGGGGAAAACAAGGGGATTGAAGCAAGGAACTCGTGGGAATCAAGATCTACTTCAGTTGGCATCTTTTGGGAAGGTATTAAGATGTTATCCTAACCCCCTTTTCATTCTAGATCTATTTTGGGTGGATTTTAGGGCTTTTCTAGCTTATTAGGAAGCCTTTCTTATGTTTGAGCTAAGATCTGAGGTTGCAACCTCAGATCTGAACTCTCTTGGGTCTCTAAGCCCATAAAGCTTCCAGATTTTGCAAGAATGAGACTCTCCTAAGGTGTAAAGCTCCATTAGAAGCTTAGATTGGTCATTTAAAGTCTCTAGGGCCTTGCATGCACGTAAAGTTTGCAACTTTATGTGGTAAACATGCCTTAGAAGCTTGGATCTGCAATATGGAGCCGCTACATGGCCTAAAAAGTACCTGTATGGATAAAGGTCTGAAGAGACTCGGCGAGTTGCATAGTCAACTCGACGAGCCACATGAAGATGGTCATGTACTCGACGAGTTGGATGAACAACTCGGCGAGTCTGATGAAGATTGCCTTGGACTCGGCGAGTCAGTCGAATGACTCGGCGAGTCGGCTAGGGTTTTCCCAACCTTTGGACACGTATGAACGCGGCGAGTTGTAAGGGGAAAACTCGACGAGTTGGCCAAGGGGTTTGCGGCCACTGACACTAGAAACTCGACGAGTCACTCAAATGACTCGGCGAGTTGACAAGTTATGTCAGGAACTCGGCGAGTAGCTGAGGGTACTCGACGGGTTGAGGTCAACATGGACTGTTGACCTTAATAGTTGACTTTGATATTGACCAAGGGTTGACCAGTTGACTTCTGGGGGTATTTTGGTAAATTGGATATTGATAGCAAAGGACATTGGTGAATATAGGTGTTGGAGTTGGAGCTACTTTTGGAAGAGTTTGACACTACCTTCCGAGCTACTTGCGAGGTGAGTTATCCTCACTATATCAACAGGGTCTAAGGCACCAATGTCGGCCCTTTATATATTTGTATCTGGATTATGGTATAACATGATTGTTGATTACATCCTGGTAGTTAGGATGGTGGTATGTTTATGCTTAGTGACATGGTTAGGTCCGTTTCCTAGTTATAGAATGATGCTATGTTAGTGATCTGTTAGATCGGTTTGACTGTTATATGATACGAGCTAGCGTATGATATTATATGCACATGTTGTTTGATTGGGGGTTGGGTTGAGGCGGACCTGCTTTGTGTTGAAGGTCAACATACCCAGGGCGGTCCGGATAGACTACATGCCCAGGAGGGCATGTCAGTCAGACCGAAGGCCCGACGAGCGGTCCGGATAGGCTGTAGACCCTGCGAGGCGGTCCAGACGTGCCGAAGGCTCGAAGAGCGGTCCAGTCAGACTGAAGGCTCATTATGCATGCTGATGGTTTATATGTTATGATTATGATTGTATGCGTTAGTATTTTGGGGGTAACTCACTAAGCCTTCGAGCTTACATTTATCGATTATTGTTTCAGGTACTTCTGATGATCGCGGGAAGGCAAAGGCGTGATCGTACCGCTCCTCACATTTCATGATTTTATGACTTGATTCTGGGATACTCTGACAATATGATATTTTGAAAACAAGTTTGTAATAATCATATGTTTTAAATGTTTTGAAAAAGTTTTAATTTGGCATGAAATTTTCGGGTGTTACAAACAGCATGCATACAAAGCCCTCAGTCTGACTGGAACGCCCCATTGGCCTACAGTCTATCTGGTACGCTCATAGAACCTTCAACATGACTGGTACGCCTCACTGGGCCTTCAGCCTATCTGGAACGTTCTTTGGGCCTTCGGCCTAACTGGTACGCCCTACCGGCCTACTGTCTATCTGGGACGCCTTAGGTCTCTTGGCCTTGAGCACATAGCAGGACCGCCTCAACCCAACATACCATCACATATCAACATCTACCATATCAAACCCTAGATAGCATATACAGACAGTCATACAGATCAAATAGATCACTAAGCATAACTTCATCCTATATACCAGGATATAGATCTAATAGATCACTACAACATAAAAGTATGCGATAAACCAGGATAACAATCCAAAGGGGCTGGCATTGGTGCCTTCAAACCGAAAGTACAATGAGGAAACTCACCTCGCAAACTGAACATAACTGATGAGGTCCGACTCTGAATCTCAAATCTCTAAACGATACCTATTTCCACCAAATGACCAATTCCATTAAAATCCCAAAATACCCTCAAGGTCAAACTTGGTCAAACTTAACTCGTCAAACACACTGACTCAACCGAGTCAACCCAGCCTAGTGAACTCAACAAGGGCTGACTCATGCAAGTACGCAGGGCGTACCCCAGAGGTACGCTTAGCGTACGCGAAGCCTCGCAGAAGACCACCTTCGGGGTGGTTGATCGAGTATGTGGGGTGTAACCTCGCAACCCTAGAAACTTCATTAAGTGCTTAATGACTTAATCACTCAAGCCCATACTTCATTCTACGGTCCAAAATCACCCTAGAGTCATAGAGTTTCCAACTTTATGACTTTACAAGTCCACAAGGTGCTTAACATAAGGTCTTAATCCATTAGGACCTTCTACAAGATGCATGAAACAATTCTAGCAATTGGGACCTCATTTTTATGGCTTAGGACCCTTCCTAGGGCCTGGAAGGACAACTCAAAACGACCATAACAAACCATGCACAATATGGGACCTTAGGGACAAGAAAAACAACATAAAACACCTAAAAATAGGATAAGTGTCTTGAAGTGATTAAAACTTGCGAGTGATCTTTGTTTGTATCAGTGTGACTCAACGCTATCATTTGCTGCAAAATTCAACGTCGTAATTACCTTTTTAAATTTTCCCATAAAAGGCCTAAAATTGTTTCCAACTTTGCATTATTCATTACTATTCTCCCGATTTCTCTTTTCCTCCAACTTTATTTTTCTCTTCCTTTGTTTTCAAAAATGTCGAAGGATATGTATGTCATGGCTAATTCTTCAGTTACTCATCAACAATTTTCCACTCTTGACTCAAAATACTTCCTTAATGATAGTTTGTGGATTTAAATCTCTTCTCTCAGTGTTGCTATTTGAATCTATAACATTGTCAAGTTTGTTTTTAGTGATTTCTCTTCTTTGGATCCTGGAAGGTAAAAATTGTTGGAGTTTTTATTCAAAAAGTGTTTCATAAACAAAAAGACAGAAACGAAAGACTTTAATTTTGAACAAAATAAAACTAGTTGTATTCCCACCAAAAGATCATTTTGCAAGACTTAGAAATATTAAAACAACCATAGAAAGAAAATTATTAACAACCTTTGAAGACTTTGGTTTCTTTTGCAAATTAGGAAGTTGATGAAGATGGCAACAAGCTCCAAAGTAGAATCTCTCTAGATATATCTACCAACAATACTTCAACTTGATAAGATGTTAGTCTTCTTCTTGTAATTATAATACACTTAAGCCTTTAAGAGCAAAACAAGACTTTTTTTTTCTAAATGAGAGTTCAAGTAAAGTATCAACTTCTTCCTACTTTGATCTTTACACTTTAAGAGACAAAACTAGAGACAATATGGATATGGGAAGACATAAATTTCGTGGTTTTTGACTAGCTAAAGAATAGATACATGAAAACCTTTTAATCATCTTTATCCAAGTCCTTTCCCATTGAGTCCTGAGGTTTAAGACACCATGCCTCTAGCAACAAAAGGCTATAAGTGTAAGAACATTGCTTCATGATTAAATAAATGCAAGCATGTCTTTTTTCCCTTTATGGTCTCCTTAAATATTTTATAAAACGAAGAAGCTAGTTTTTCTATAAAAACTCTTCTAATTTTTATAACTTATAAAACATATAAATCCATATAAGACAACCCCCCCCCCCCATTTCATCCAAAAAAATGTACATGACATAATAAATCATACCTTATGATATATTTTGATACTTAGCATTGAAAATTAATATTTCCATGAAATAAATACTTTTCACTTAATTACAAGATATATATTTATTTTTCAAGACTCACGTTCTTTTAAATAATATATTTGCATCAAGATGTTGTTAGTGTGACCCTTTAAGATCATATTATCTAGAAATATCATTCTATAATTACTCTTGGGTATATAGATCTTTCAATATCCCACTTACAAAAGACTCATAATAAATTGATATAGATAGTGGTGAACGTCTAGCAACATTTCACTTTGCCTGGTAATATATGACTTAGTTCTATTCTATCAACATCTGATTCCCAAAATCTTAAATCCTCAATTTATGTATAAGGTAAGTTTATCAGCTATCCCTTTATCACATATATTCTGTTGAACATGAGACTTGGATCGCAATCAGTCTCATTTGGAGTTCAACTTTGGGTAATATGTGTTAGATGTCTATCCCTTAACACATAACATGAACAAATCCCATTTTGCCTACATAAATCTCTCTCATAGTTCATACCATACCTGAAAATGGCTTTTATAACTACCCGGTTAAGGATCAGCAGCTGACCATATCTAAGCATAGCATTCCCTCTACTTAAGTCCCTTTATGTATCTCAAGTGTTAAGGATACAAAGATAGTATCTTTTAATCAATTATCACTCATAACTGCGATCTATGAGTTTATCTTGATTCGGGTCCGTTTAATACTAGTTCTCTAAAAAATACATATGAAACTTGGTTACAACCACTTGCCTACTTTGATATATACTGAGAGTCAACCAAAAAAATCATATTAGTCTTACTTCATAACTGCTCCCACAATTATAACCGACTATGAACTATTAGAATAATAAGATTATTCCTGGATTAAACATGTTATTATATAACACAACAAGTATTGACGTGATGATCATATCCCAATATATGAAAGCAATATAATAGTTGTTGTCTTAATGTTCCAATCTCCAAATACTAAATTCAAATCATAATCTTATTTCTAGAATAATAAAGTCCTATATTTGAAGTATGACCAATCATACTTAGCTTAAAAGAATGACTTTATTAATGGGTCCGAGTAGATTTAATTTGTGTGGATTTTATGAATACTATCATGTCAATATTTGACTCTACTCTAATTATAGTTAAATATCTTAGAGAATATGATTGGTATTCTTACATGACATAGATTATCGCAGCTTGATTACGTATACTCTCTAAGTCACTAAGATTTCCATGTAATCCTTGAATGGCATAAATAAACATAGTTTTTCAATGAACTCATTCATCCAATCAATTTTGATTTCAAATTCTAAAGTACTAGTGTATTATTATTTAGTAGATTGTGATGTTTTGCTTAGACCTCATTCCTACAAAACTTACTCTTCATTCCATAATGAAGACATAATCCAATTATAATTGATAGTTATATATGTGTGTTTCAAAGTTAGCATCTTTTGTAGCTCTTTACATAAGAATCTTCTTCTAAAATGATTATCTCATAAACATTATCTTAGTTCTTCTGAAGTACTTTTAGAATTTTCTTATAGTGATCCAGTGACTTAACCATTATTCAATTTGTATCTCATGATATGTTCATATATTAATCATATACCTAGTCTTGTGCATAATATGGCATAAATAATGGGTTCATTTGCCAATCGAACTGAATATATATTATTACATCTAGCTCAAACCTATGTGCTAGGTCCTTTTGATACAGACACAAAAATGGTGTCATTTGACAATGCCAAGAATCTTCCAAAGGAATCTTTTGTATCTTGATCTATTGCAAGATATTGTCAATATATGCAAAAGATTTAAAATTTTTAAACATTCATGTTTATCTATCTCCATTAACGGAGCTTATATAGGGCCAAGGGGGGTTGTGCCCCCCCCCTCCTATTTTTTTTTAATAATTAGTCCATAAGTATTAAAAAAAAGTTACATATTATGTCCAAAACTATAAAAATTGACTTTGGACCCCCTGCTCTTCAATTTTTGTACATATTCTATTCCCCCCCCCCCCCAAATCAAAACTTCAAGCTCCATCACTATCTATCTCTATATATTTTACATTCCAAGAATTTATCTCGTCATTCCTAAATCTTTCATTTTAGAAACACCTTCCGAGTCAAGGTGAAGCGACCTTGAATAGTCGGAATGTTATTTCAAATGACTAAGTATATCTCAGTAATACAATATTAGGAATATCACTATGTTCCCACTAGTTCTTAGTAAACACATATGTTCTTTTCATTTTGATATAAAATCATACCTTGAATCTTCATATTAAAATAACTATTCCAACCTTGAGATGTTTGCTTTATATCCATAAATGGATCTTCAACATTACATATTTTATTAGAGGATAACATGGATTAAGAAAACCTCCATGCCAAGCTATATAGATATCTTCTAGTAGATGTCTATTCAAGAAAAGCAGTTTTTCTTGAAATCTATTTTTCATATCTGATATTATGAATATGTAGTTATGATAAATAATATCTTTGTTGATCTAATCATAGCTACTTGTGAAAAAGGATTGATCATAGTCAATGTCATGAGTAGGATAAGGACCAAAATCAATGACACGAGTATGAGAAAGTTCCTTTATAACAAGTATTGCCAAATGTATATTGATTTCCATGTATGTATTCTTTCCAGAAGAATCTCTTATTTCTTCTAGCCTTGCTATTGAGAGGAAGACTAATCAAGTGCATACTTGATTATTGGAAATGGATTACATCTCAATGTTCATGACTCTAAGTTACTTATCAGACTCAAGATTTGATATAGCATTTTGGTAGTTGACGGATTTTCCACAAACCATCAAAAAGAACTCATCATTAAGAGATGCCACATTTCTCAAGTCAAAGATAATCTCTACCATTAATGCGAACATTTTGTGTTTGTGAATAACTAGTATTCAAATTCAACAATTCCTTGTTGAAACTAGTACCGACAATTGCTACATTAGGCTATGGTTCTTTAGATGCTTCAAGTTCCATGTGTCTCCCACTTTCTTTGTCATTAGAAGCTTGATTTCTATTAACTCAGCATTCAGAGGAATAAGAGACCTTATTCTTAGTGGGTTTGTATATAATAATATAATGCCCTTTTAGAATATTCTACAAACATGTAATTTGTTGGTGTTTGTATTCAAGATACAATTAATAGTGATTCAAAATATAAGCCCAAAAGATTAAAGGAGGATGTTTCTACGGATTAGAAAATAAACTATATCAAGTAGAGTTTAATTCATCTTTTATTATCACTAAGGCTTTATATGATATAACTAGTTTATATTTCAACTTTATATTTAAAAACTTCAACAAAGATTTCATAATTATGTTTTAACATGTAAAATATAATTATAACTACTATATTTGTTAATAAAGTTGATTTCGTATATTGTGTTTAATCTTAGACATTCATTATAAAAGGAAGTCATATATCATAGCGTATAGTTCCTTAATAATATTTTCTCTACACTTTAGTGAAAATATCATTAGGAATCTTTTATATATAAATAAGATTCACATATGTCAAATAAACTATATTATTTGCCTTCAAAGATCCTTTTCTTGAAGTAGGAATATGTGTATTTCATTTATATAATAAAGATAACAATGTCATAGATAAGTTTGATTTGAAACAAGTTTAAGTCAAAAGTGCTTGCATAAATAACTTAATTTTATTTATTAAAATTTTGATATTTACTTTACGATTTTATTATGAGATCTAGTCTCATAAATAGAAGCTAATCATTTCAGAATATGAATATTATCGTTATGAAAAACGATCAAGTAAATAATCAAACATTTGAAAGAAATAATTGTTATATATATATATATATATATATATATATATATATATATATATATATATATATATATATATAACATACATTGTTCCAAAACAAATATTGTTTTACAATACAAGTACATTATGTTCTAAGTCTAAATAATAAACTAAACTTCGATATTGAAGTTCCAACTTGCTTGTCCTCAGTTGGTTACTCTTCTGTAAATATCTGCAAGAAAGTTACAAATATTAGATTAACATTTAAGTACCAAGTACTTAAGTTTTATTTGAAAAGTATGAGTTCCATCTAGTAGATACTTGAAGTATTAGTCTCTTCCAAACTTTATTTTTTAGATAAGATGAGCAGTTCCTCTTCCAGTGTCCAGTTTCTCCACAAAAGAAACAAGATCCATCTATGTGTGCCTTGTTGGATTTCTTGGACTTAAAGGTGTTTAGTCCATAGAACATGAGCCTCTTAGATCACACAAAGTGACTTTTTTCCGCTTGCATTATTCCATTGTTTGAACTAGTTTAAAACAAATATCATTGTATTTATTGAAATATTGTTTAACCTACTATATCATCATACATATATTTAAATCATCCAAGATTTCCTAGAAATCTGGGATAACTTGTTCCTAGTATGATGTTAGAAGCTTCTTCGACATCACGATGATGCCTATAATAGGTTTCATGTTTTTGTCTATTGCTCAAAGCATGTTGTTTAGGACTAGGACTTTTAAGCGAACAATTTCACATCTATTCACGAGATTGTCTCTCAAGACATGAACACATTCATTAAGGTTGTATCTAGTGAATGTTATTTTTTTATTAAGTCATTAAAGAAAATGACAATTCATAGTTAGGAGAGTGGATTATATATATCTACAAAATTTATTTAGTATTTTCAATATTTAATCTTTAATAATTAATACCCTTTTAGTTTCCAAAAACATTAATTATCAAAGTCTAGGATCCAAGTTGAAAAACAAATAAACGGTTAGGTATTCTTTATCCTATTCATTTGAATCCAACCCGGTAGATATCGATTATCAATTATATTCTACTACATAATTCCTAGATTTATGGGATCACTAATAACAAATTTACTTTAACATGTTTGATCTCATTTATGCCTCAGAACTTTCTTGCTTAGGTATCCTTTATCACGAAAGATTTACAATGAAAACTTGTGTAATCGGCCTATAACTTGGTTATAAAAATCGCAAAAACACTCTGACCATCAAAAGATAATACCAAGCAGTTAGGTATCCTTTATCCCACTAGTGCATACAAGAGATGTGAAAGTCTTCAAAAAGGATTGCATAGATTTCAGGTTTGTAAAGGGTCTTTGATGTTTTTAAAACTCTAGTTTAAAAAACATATTATATCATGGCTATTGCATGTATCCAATAAGCCATGGTATACTTTAAACAAATCTTATTTTATGTAAAATCACATTTTATCAATGTTCTTTTATAAAATTAACGCAATCAAATTTTAATAGCTGGTATTAAGTTCTACATTTAAGCGCTTTAGAACATTTGTAAACATTTTAATAAAACTTCCTGTTATAAAATAGGTTTTGGAGTTTGATAAATTTATAAATCTCAATTTTAAACTTATATGATTTTAATCTCTAAATTTTATCGCTTTTTAGTTTTAATAAATAAAGTTTGTTTTATTTTAAAACTATTTTACCATATTATGTTAAAAAGGTAAATTTCATTAAAACCAAACTTCTTTATGATGTTTATTTACGTTCAAACATTATTTTGCATTTGAAAAACTAATTTATCAACCATAACATAATAATAACAACATAAGTATAAAACAACACAAACATGTTTAAACAATGTGCATAAACTAACCATCTAATGACATTTTGTGAGCCATCACAAAATGCCACGTCTATTCTTAAAAGGACATTTAAAGGGGCCAAAAATCTTATAGTAATGTTATTGTAGAAGCTCCCACATGAGAAAAAACATTTATTTCTTGAAAAAAGTTGATAAGTTTCTTGAAAGGTAATATTCCAGCAACATGCAAAACTTTTCAGAAAATGTTGCAAAAAGTGTTGCGTTAGGATCAACAGCCCTAAAGTAATCTACCAACAGTAACACTTTTAGCAACAATTTGCAGAAAGGTTGTTTATTCCTCTCCACACTTTAAACTTGCGAAAATTACACTTTTGATCTTCAAAAATGGCTCCATCTTCATATCTTGCTACATTTTTGTACAAAACAAATTATTCCTAAAACTAATCTATTACTTACAAAAATAAACAAAAAAAATAATATACTTAATCATTACATACCATATGAATAAATAAATATTACAACCATTGTGCAACAAATCAACACATGCAACACACAATGGTCCTTTCTAGTTTATGCACATCATATATATATATATATATATATATATATATATATATATATATATATATATACACACACACACACACATACACACATATACACATACACTCAAAATTATATAAAACAAATCTATGTTTTTCAATAACAACTTTTGTGACAAAAAATGCATATAAACTTTTGTCACCCAAAAATAACAATTGAAAAGTTATTAAAGAAAATATATATGGACTTTTCTTGCAAAGAGAGAAAATTATCCATGTTTTCCAAAAACAACGATTTCATCAACTTAACAAATAATTTAACTAATATTGCAAAAATGGATCTGATACCAATTGTTGGAGTTTTTATTCAAAAATTGTTTCATAAACACAAAGATAGCAACAGAAGACTTAAATTTTAAACAAAATAAAACTAGTTTTATTCACACCAAAATATCATTTTGCAAGACTTAGAAAGATTAAAACAACCATAGAAAGAAAAGTATTAACAACCTTTGAAGACTTTGGTTTCTTTTGGCAATTAGGAAGTTGGTGAAGATGGCAACAAGCTCCAAAGTAGAATTTCTCTAGATATATCCACCAACAATACTTCAACTTTATAAGATGTTAGTATTCTTCTTGTAATAATAATACTCTTAAGCCTTTAAGAGCAAAACAAGGTTTTTGTTCTAAACAAGAGTTCAAGTAAAGTATCAACTTCTTCCTACTTTGATCTTAACACTTTAATAAACAAAACTAGAGAGAATATGGAGATGGAAAGACATAAATTTCATGGTGTTTGACTAGCTAAAGAAGAGATACATTAAATCCTTACCCATTGAGTCATGATGCTTTAAGAGACCATGTCTCTAGCAACAAAAGGCTACAAGTGTAAGAATGTTGCTTAATTATTAAATAATTACAAGCATGTCTCTTTTTCCTTTTATGGTGTCCTTGAATATTTTATAAAAAGAAGAAGCTAGTTTTTCTATAAAAACTCTTCTAATTTTTATAACTTATAAACATAGAAATTCATATAAGACAAAAACCCTTTTTGGTTCAAAAAAGATGTACTTGGCCTAATAAATCATTCCTTATGATATATAATGATATATTACTTAGCATTTAAAATTAATATTTTCATGAAATAAATAATTTCCAATTAATTACAAGATATATATTTATTTTTCAAGAATCAAATTCTTATAAATAATATATTTGCATCAAGCTGTTGTTAGTGTGACCACTTAGGATCATATATTATCTAGCAATATCATTCTATAATTACTCTTGGGCATATAGATCTTTCCAAAATACCCTTGGTACTTTTGAGGTGAATAAATATATTGGTATCCTTGGGACCATGATTCCTTGCCCACCATGGACCGATTAGATGATCATTTTCACTTGGACTTAGATGATAATCCTTCTAATCCACATGTTCACTCTTTGAGGCTTAGGCTTTCCCTAAGCAGGGCTTTATCATCACAATATTAGTTGTGTGGGAACCTTTCTTGAGAAGAGGTATTATCTACCTACTGATCTTGAGCAAAGGGACGCGAAGAGGAAGAAGAAGATGCCCAAGGATGGAGAACCTTGATCATGTACCCCTCAGGTTTTGTATGCTAAAGTGGGCTTACACATATCCTCTTCATCTTCAGTGACTAGAAGATCCTCTTCATGATTTTAAGGTTTCTTTCCTTGCCAAAAAATAGGTTTGGCTCCTATTACTAACAATCATTCTAATGTTAAGGTAAGCTCTCAAATATTATGTATGTTGAGATTTCTTGTTTTGATGATGGAAGTGTTATTAAGAAGCGCGAGGAGGATGTTAGTCATCATATGGATTAGGTAAAAACTAATGAAATTGTTGTTTATGAAACTCATGTTGGTAGTCCGCTATATTATCAACCCATAGTTAAAGTTGGTTGTAAATGAGTAGTCCTCAAGGACCAATAATGTCACCCCTTGATGATCTATTTGTTGATGACCGCTACAACCCCGATTTTCCAACTGTACACTTTGGTGGGAATTACGAGGAGGAATTCAATCAGTGTGTTGTTGATGGTTCTACTAATAAGTTTGCTAGTTTCTATGATCATGTAGTGGGTTAATTACGAGGGTATCAAGCAGGTTGTCCAACATTTACTTAAATCTCTAGAGTTTTCCATAATGATTGTCGACTCTCAAGGTGCAACTATGAACTATAGAGCGCTAAAGGGGGAGGACACGTTATAGTATGATTTTGTGAAAGCTATGAAGGATGAGGACCTTTCGTATTTCGATCTTAATGTACACCAATGTTTAAAGGAAGGTTTTAAGTCATTAATTAATCATGACTTTAACATTTTTCTGAAAGATCTATTGGAAATTTTTTATAGTGATTATCACTTGAAATAAATTGAGAGTTTATTTATATTTGTTGAACAAACATTATCAAAATGTTTCATGTCAAGGATTGTCTAAGTCTAAAAATAAATGTATGTAGTAGCACATTTGGAAGTATCTGATAGCACCTTTAGAAGCAAGGAGTGAATTCACACTACCCATGAACACCTTCAGATAAGCCGATACCATATTCAACACACTAGTAGTGCATTGTTAATATCACAAGTTCATGTATTGCATTCTGAAGAAAGTAATGCATTTTGACTAGAAGGAATCTGTAACACCCAAATTTTCGAATAATTTTTCACAATTTTAAAACATACTTTCATTCATAAAATAATAATAAACATAATGTATCCACTGTCATCATAGAAAAACATATCCCAGAATCATATAAACAAAAGCTCCATGAGTGTGTACAGATCATGTCGGCGCATTCCCGCGATCATCACTGGTACCTGAAACACATACACAAAACTCTGTAAGCATAAATGCTTAGTGAGTTCCCCAAAATACCACATAAACACATATCAACCACTCAAGGCTGTAACTCTGATGACCCTCTTGTCGAATATCTCTGTGGGACCCTCTTGGTCCCATAACTCTGTGGACCCACTGGTCCTAACTATGTAAACTCTGAATCATGCATATCACATATCACATAGAATCATAACACATAAATAGCATACAAGATACACTGTCACATAGCTCTGATTACCACTCTAGGTAAAGTATAGTGAGAAGACTCACCTCGGGAATCTCGGTAAAATCTCGAAATCAGAATACTGCCCTAGTCTCCACCTAGTCACAATAATAAATTTCACTAAATAAATGTCTCTTCACAATTTGGATATTCTCTCATGCAAATCCCTAGAAGGGTAAAAGACCATTCTACCCCTCTACAGGCCCAAGGCCCATTTGTTGACAAACCCTAAAAGTCAACCCAAAAGTCAACTGTCCATTTTGACCAGACTCGCCGAGTGCATACGACGACTCGGCGAGTCCCATCGTCCCCACAAACTCTTCCCTTTCTAAGCCTCACTCGACTCACTGAGTCACCCCTCAACTCACCGGATCACCACTGGAGTCAGACCCCGGGGCAACCCGGTCCGACTCGTCAAGTCTACATATGGACTCGGCGAGTTTCCTCCATGGACTTGCTCATACAACCTCCTGAGGTCAGATCTGCTTAGCCAAATCATATATCTAACCCTTAAACACTCAAAAGTCACGTAAAGGTGTAACCTTTACGTGCATGCAACCCAATTCAAGCCTCAAATGGAGAAATAACACTAGAAATGGCAACCTAGTCTCCAATTGCTTATTTGCTTGCAAAAAGCTAGAAGGTAATGACTCTAGGGACCTCTCATGGTCCAGATCTGATGTCATAACCCCAAAGAGGACGTCATACTCACTAGATCTTTCATAAAATGAGGGTAAAAACCCTAAAATCAAGAAGTCCATCAATATAACACGAAATGGAAAGGTTTATACCTCCAAAGATGATATCACGAGATGATTAGCTCAGATCCAGTCCCCTTCACACTCTAGAGTTTTGCTCCTATCTTCCTTCAAGCAAAACCACACAAAAAGATGAAGAAATAGCCTCTTCTTGCCCTCAAACTCACTATCTCAGCTCTCTAGGGTTTCTCTGGAACAAGGTGGCCGCAAATGAAGGCCATAAAGGTCTTTAAATAGGCTCCCAAACCCGGGGATTAGGGTTTTCCTAATCAGCACCGACTCGGCGAGTCAGGTCCCGACTCGTCGAGTCCGTTCGCGAAAATGCGCCAATAGATCAGACTCTACTCGACGAGTTGAGGCATCAACTCGTCGAGTTCCTCAATAAAAAAATAAATAAATAATTAAATTAACATACCCGAACTCAGGATGTTACAATTCTCTCCCACTAGAATCAGACTTCGCCCTCGAAGTCTCGCTCTTCAAATTACTCTGGATACTGCTCACGCATCTCAATCTCTGGTTCCCATGTCAGCTCGGACCCCTTCTGATGCTGCCACTGAACCTGCACCAAGGACACCTCCTTGTTTCTCAAAACCTTGATTCTCCGATCCCGAATCGCAATTGGCCTTTCAACATAATTCAGGCTCGCATCCACCTGAATATCCTCTAACGGTACCATCGCCGATTCATCGGCAATACACTTCCTCAACTGAGACACGTGGAAGGTATCATGAATCTGACTCAACTCCGCAGGTAACTCCAAACGATACGCTACCCTGCCTACTCTCGTGATCACCCTGAATAGACCAATATACCGAGGCCCCAACTTGCCTCTCTTCCTGAACCGGATCACACCTTTCCAAGGTGACACCTTCAGGAGAACGAAATCACCAACCTGGAACTCGAGCTCTGAGCGATGCCTATCCGCGTAGCTCTTCTGACGACTCTGAGCCGTCAGCAACCTCTGTCTGACCTGTTGTATCTGCTCAGTCGTCTGAAGCACTATCTCCGTGCTACCTATCACTCGCTGTCCTACCTCTCCCCAACAGATGGGAGTTCGACACTTCCTCCCATACTGTTGGGTTTTGAGCATTCTAACACTTCCTAAGTGTACATGCAACCCTATTAAACCTTGGATCTATGTTTATCTAAGATACATGCAAAATATTATTTTCCAAGGTTTATAACTTATCTAGCATGGCATGGGGTACTTTTAACCATAAAAGAACTAGATGAATTACATACCTTTTGTTGATTGTTGATTCCTTGGAGTTTGAGAGCCAAGCACCAATAATGTGAATGCCTCAAATGGAAATCACAAATCACCACAAACTTGGAAAATGTATGAGAGAGTATACTAACTCTTGATTTTGGCCACCACACTTACACACACCTTAGTGTCTTTTTCATGCAACATAAGCTTGTTTATATAGTGTGCATGGTTAGGGTGAAACCCTAATAACCCATGTCTTTTCCTCTTCCAAGGATCCATGGGTTAAAAGCTCCATGGATCATCCATGGACTTCCATATAAGCTTAGCCCATTAACAAATGAGCATTAGCCCACACCATATAAATACAATAGCCCATGATTTAATTAGTCTTCCTTTTAATCACTAAATCAATTCATAATTAATTCAAGATTAAAACTAATTAAATAACATGACTTTATATTAATATATTATAACTTATAATATATTAATAAATCGTAAGTATACAATTCTCATAAAATTATCCATAAACAGTTTGGGTGAAGTGCAACCCAAATGGACCATGCCGGGTCGGGTCAAGTATATACCAAATAAGTTATGGACTTAGACACCTTATCCAACAGTCTCCCACTTGGATAAGTCTAATAACTGTATTTGCGTATGTTACTTCAGGAACCAACCAGCAATCGTAGCTCTCGAAAACTCTGTTGAACTATGAAGCGCCATTTTAGATAAGTGATCGTATAATCCTCTGTTCTCATGATATCAGCCGGACAAATACATGGAACAACGTCGTACTTATTGTCCAGCAGTTTGTTTCTCGATTTCCGATTTGTTTGACAAAGAACTAAATTGAACACATCAATTAGGTTCTGACCGGGACCGGTACATAGGTCAAAACAAAATCATCGAGGGGCCCAGATATCGCTTCTAATCCTCCAAGGACTAGAAGGAACAGATAAACTTCGACTCATATACTTGTTTCTACTACTTGTTGAATTATACACAAAGGCACGTTTTATAACATCAAGTTACTGATGCGTTTACGTGCAATCAATGCACAACCAACTCATAGGTAACAACTCATATCTCTAGGTTTGAAGACTTATATGATATTACCGTCTCACGATCACTCGAGATAAATTCCATGAAGTGATACAAGTGAGCGTGGGTTAATTCCAATACTCATAACTTATGAGTACTCATGAATGTTGTAGCAACCATTGCTATGTCTAAACACGTTTAGCCATCTACAAACTCGATTCATGACAGTCTTAATTCATACCTACTTCCAACATATGAATGACTGTGGAGTGTTTAAATAACTTAGTCATTCGGAAAGAATAACCTAGCTATTCTGGAAGTCAAAACATGCAAAGTGAAACACAATAATAATCGAATCCAATATGGTCGCAGAACCCTTTTGAATATAAATAAAACCACCTTTTATTTATCACCATATTGATTACACATTATTCATTGTATAATGTTTCAAATAATCAACTTAATACTTGAACAAAAAACAACAGTCGTCCCATGCTCCTAGCATGTACACTTTGTTTTTCTAAACAATAGTTATGCCATACTCCAAGTATGCACACTATGTTTGTCTATGATCTTTACTTTGTGAAATAGATCAATTGAACATGATTCCAATGATGCTCATTTCACAATCCCAAATCCTTATTGTAAATGTAAGAATTCCTAATTCCTACCATTTACCAAAAAACTGTTAGATTTTAAACTTATATGCACTAATCCTCTCGTAATGATTATGCACAAGGTCACCAAAACCTTGTCATCAGTCATTACAGAGGATTCCAAAGGAGATCAACTCTATGGAAACGAACTCTCATATTCAAAGTACATTGCTTTGAACATCCTTCTTGCATAAAAGTTTCTAATCTTACACAGATTGAACAACTTCCACCTATGGAGACATTTCCATAGTCCCATTTCGACTATCACTTCCGAACAAGAGTTACCTCTTTTCAGAATATGTCAATATGGTCCTTTCCAACAATTTACATCATACTTCCAACTGTCCCTGAGCAACCAATCTTTGGTGAACCTTAGATTGTCCTCGACAATTGCTTAATCATTTTAGTCATATCCGGTTCTATTCCTTTTTCCCTCTTAATGCCCTAAGCATTTGGAAAATTTAGAAAGGATAAATATTATAGCACATGTGACCGATCCTATATCCGAAGCATATGGGACACGATTCATGATGTCTCACATAAAGACCTGATACTAGATCAGTCTTTTGCTACAATATTTGTTATTTGCCATGTTTTCAAAAATCGACTATGAAGAGGGATGCCGTAATCATAATCGAATTTGAGAACGCAATATATATAGAATTTTCTTATGTTGAACCATTCCAACATAAAATTCATATATATATCCTTGACTAAAGATGATTAAAAACTCAATCTAAGCTTTTAGAATTGAAATGAAGTATAATTTCCTCTCCCTTAATTATAGCAAAACAACTTTTTCCACCTCTACAACTTTACAAATTGAAACTTTTTGTTTTTCTATAATTAACATTGCTAACTTGCAACACTAAACATAATAATCATGCTCCCACTAACATGATGATTATCAGCATAACACTTATGCTCCCACTAGCTCTGACATATTTCCAGAAATCAGCTGGACTTCTGAAATTTAGATTCGTACACCCTTTCTTAGATAGCTCACATGTGTGTCTAAACAATTTCCAGAACTATGAAAAGGGATGCCGTAATCATAGTCTTAATTGTTTAGACCTTTGCCATTTCTCACAAGTCCATGTTAGTGTGTCGGTTAACCACACACGCTCCACTAACGACTTTGAGAATGCAAACATCACAATTGCTATCTACTTAAAATCTTCTTAGTGAAAGCATTTCCTCACCATCATTTTCATGAATCGGAGAGAAACCTTATGACACTTAGATTTTATGGTGTATGAGTTCCTATCCATGTAAATTTGTCAAAACCATAATCACAAGACAAGGTTAGTAACAAATTCAGCCTTACATGGATTGAACTTGTTCAATCTTAATTTCTTGTCATCTGGTGGCATAAGGCCCACCAATGCTTCCAAGCTGTTATGCACACAGTTTAGAACTAACAAAACTCATATGCATAGTCAACTTAATAGGAACAGACACAGAAACAAGAATTATGTCAACTTAATAGGTTTCAAACCTTAAGTCGTGTGCTAGTGATAAAACTCAGGTTTTACTCTTGATTAAATCTTGAAATCCTTTCAGGATCTTTAAGACTCCCACTGTCCTCTTGACATATAAGTTTCCCTAGTCAAGAACCATTCCTTGACAAAACAAATATTCAAGGGATAGTGCAGATTCTTATTAAGATAAACACTTCACACAATTGGTCTTAGTTGGTCTTTGTCTTATCCAAGACATCACAACTTACCAATTTCAAATGTACAGGTGTAGAAAACATTTTACACTACATTTGATAAGTGTTTTAAACCTTACTTTATGTCACTCAATGTTACAATCTTTGAGTATGACTCTAAGAGTTGTTTTGGAACGAAGTATGATCCATCTTCTTGATTTTAACCATTCTAACAATTCATGACCCCTCATCTTAGTCATAACAATGCACTAAGATGTCCTTAGAGTATGAATTTGTGATATGGTTTCATAATCATTAAGATGATCATAAAAACATGTATGATCCATCTTCTTGATTTTAACCATTCCAACAATTCATGACCCCTCATCTTAGTCATAACAATGCACTAAGATGTCCTTAGAGTATGAATTTGTGATATGGTTTCATAATCATCAAGATGATCATAAAAACATGATACTAAAGTACTCTCCCATCTTTTCAGATTTGAGAAACCTTTATCTTTCTGCCAAATTTGATTCATCTCATCCGTTCTGACATACATTGAAACTTTTCCAATGTTACAGAATTATACTTAACCTTATAAGTATAACCATATTTACTAATCTCTAGTAAATCATGACGAATTGATCTTTGTGGTGGACCTTGACCAGCACACACCCAGTGTACCTAATTCCTTAGTCCTTCAATTGACTCACATATGCATGTGATCAATGAATTAGTCTCAATTTTTACAAAGATGAAAATTCTCATTCATCATACAATACAACTTGTATGATTCCAAGTTTCTGTCTAACTGAAGCTTGGGTGATGAGAACCTTTCTTCATTTGGTAAATTCAGACACTACCACATATGAGAGAATCAAACTCATATTTCCAATATTGCTAGAAACATACAAACATCAATTTCCATAAATGCCATTGTAAGGGGATATAATATAAAATAAACTAAACAAAACTTTTATTTCTTTATTAAAATGCGGAAAAATATTCCTTACAATGCATCTTCAAATGAAAACTATGATATTACATATTTCCTAGCAATCTATCATAACTTTTAAGTAGTAGCTCAAAAATCCGATCCTCGAACCATGCGATAGAAATCCATCTTCGTGATCAGATTCAGCACACTCTTATTTTAACCTTCCTTTTGCTCGATCCTGCTTAACATCAAGATGCAACCTAGTCACATCATGTAATAAGAATCAACAATTAGGAATTTTAACAAAGTTAGATAGTGGACTTACCTGAAGCCGAGTCAAACATTTTGTCTCTACTTGCTTTCAAACATTTCAGGTATTCAGGGCAGCTTCGCTTCCAATGTCCCTTCTCATGACAATAAAAAACATATAGACTCTTTGGGAATGGTACACGAGACAATCACAGACTTAGCCTTTCCCTTTACCTTTTGGTCAACCGGGTTGACCAAGGCCGATCCCCTTCCATTGGGACGAGAAAGCTTTTCTGGACTTCCAATGTTACCATTGTCCATGTCCATGGAAGTTTGAGAAATAGATTTTCCATCAATATTTGCTCGACCATTGCGCCAAATCATTGTTGATTCAGCAGCAACAAGCAAATAAGAAAGATCTATTAGGGTTATGTCGGGATCTGTCATATGGTAGTCTTTAATAAACTCACCATACGACTCAGGAAGTGACTGAAGAACCCAGTCAACAACGAACTTCCTTGAAATAACAGCACCCAACATTCTCAACCTGTCAATGTGTGACTTCATTCCTAAGACATGAGTGCACACAGGTCTTCCATCTTTATGTTTCATTTCTAGTAGAGCTTGAGTGACCTTGAACCTTTCAAGTCTTCGGGCTTGTGGGTCAGGGAGAATAAATGGAGGAGGTGGGGGGAGTGAAGCATGATGTTGAGGGTTATCATCTTCAGGAGGAAAGCTTGTTTCAAGCAATTTGGGAAGATCATAGTTGTCTGAACCAGACATCTACAATGGGAGAAAATCAAGTTAGTTGATTCAAGTCCTTAATATAACACCCAATATGAAATATTAAGGCTAGGACCCAACACAATATTTTATAACTTGGAAGAGGGATGTCGTAATCCAAGCTATAAAATATTTGAAGGTAGGTGAATGACGATTCACCAATTTCCACCATGAAAAACGAAATAATTTATTAGGTTTTAATTGGATTTGAAACTCCTAGATCTTTTGAGATTCATTGAACTTTTCAATGGCATGTTTCAATCTCGATTGTGCCCTCTCAAGTTTTGTGACTGGGATGCCGAGGATCACAAAACAAGGTGTGAATAACCATGCAAACTCACTTGGTACCCTTAATATTATCACCTAATCGATGTGCCGGTTAACCACACACGCTCCACCGATCTATGATAAACATTAAGTCACCCTTCGTGATCCTTACTAGTCCAAGTTAGTGTGCCGGTTAACCACACACGCTCCACCAACGACTTGGTAAGGTACAAAGTGTGAATTTCATGGGTTAGCACCATATTCACATTTTCCTAAAGTAACTAAGATTGTGAATTTATAAAAGGTTTAGTTACTTTATAATATTCATTATACTTTTAATGAGAATTTAAAGTCATTGTCCTACCCGTTCGGCTAACGACCCTCCACCGATCAAGGAAGCGGTAGGTGAGAATGGACACCCATTAAGTTGCCATTTTATAGGCAACAACCTTATACCCCCCTTATAGACCGGCTTCGTGAATGAGGCCTACTAACGGTAAAACGACTTGATCTTATACATATATATAATAATTAACCATTAATGTTATAAATAGTATAAGGGTTGAATTTTAACTTTTAAAACTCTAAGGGTTTGGAATTAAAGTTTATTAAAGTGTGTGAAACTTTACAAATTCCAAAACTTGAGGGCAAGTTTTGTAACTATCCAAAACTTTTCATTTCATAACTTATGAATTAAAGGTTCATAAAAATGAAGACTCTTCATTTTATGTAACTTATGTGTTTTAAGTGTGTGTTTAAAAGAAGTGACCTTTGGATATCCATAACTTGAGGACAAATTATGGACTCCATTAAAACACATAAATGATCAAGAATTAATCCTAAACAATTCAGCAAATAATTCCTATCATCTTCTAAATTCATAAGAACATGAACATGATCATCAAAGTTTCAAGAATTATATGAACACATACAAAGCATGAAATTTTGATATAAGCTATTGTAAATGGATTAGAACTACCATTACACCAACTAAAACAAGTTTTAAAACACCAAAACAGTTTAGGGTAATGTTTCTAGTCCATTTCCAGCATCAAAAGTCGAAAATCTGCATTCTGAGGCTCCTACTCGCCGAGTGCACGAACCTACTCGGCGAGTAGGATGAGTTTACACATGAACTCGGCGAGTCCCCCCATGGACTCGGCGAGTTCATCAGTCAGATAGCAAAAAAACGACTTTTTATCACTATTTTGCATCAAGTATCAAACAAACAAGCCTAGGCTCTGATACCACTGTTGGGTTTTGAGCATTCTAACACTTCCTAAGTGTACATGCAACCCTATTAAACCTTGGATCTATGTTTGTCTAAGATACATGCAAAATATTATTTTCCAAGGTTTATAACTTATCTAGCATGGCATGGGGTACTTTTAACCATAAAAGAACTAGATGAATTACATACCTTTTGTTGATTGTTGATTCCTTGGAGTTTGAGAGCCAAGCACCAATAATGTGAATGCCTCAAATGGAAATCACAAATCACCACAAACTTGGAAAATGTATGAGAGAGTATACTAACTCTTGATTTTGGCCACCACACTTACACACACCTTAGTGTCTTTTTCATGCAACATAAGCTTGTTTATATAGTGTGCATGGTTAGGGTGAAACCCTAATAACCCATGTCTTTTCCTCTTCCAAGGATCCATGGGTTAAAAGCTCCATGGATCATCCATGGACTTCCATATAAGCTTAGTCCATTAACAAATGAGCATTAGCCCACACCATATAAATACAATAGCCCATGATTTAATTAGTCTTCCTTTTAATCACTAAATCAATTCATAATTAATTCAAGATTAAAACTAATTAAATAACATGACTTTATATTAATATATTATAACTTATAATATATTAATAAATCGTAAGTATACAATTCTCATAAAATTATCCATAAACAGTTTGGGTGAAGTGCAACCCAAATGGACCATGCCGGGTCGGGTCAAGTATATACCAAATAAGTTATGGACTTAGACACCTTATCCAACACATACAACAACTCGAAGGGATGTATAACAATGCTCGAATGGTGGCTGTTGTTATAGGAAAACTCAGCCAAAGGCAGATACGTGTCCCAACTCCCTCCGAAGTCCAACACACATGCCCGAAGACAGTCCTCGAGCGTCTGAATCGTCCACTCACTCTGTCCGTCCGTCTGTGGGTGGTAAGCGGTACTGAAATGCAGCCTAGTACCCAACTCCTCATGGAACTTCTTCCAGAATCTGGAAGTGAAACGCACATCTCGATCTGACACAATCGAAATCGGTACACCATGTCACGATACCACCTCCCTCACATACACCTCTGCCAGCCTCTCCGCGGAAGAGCTCTCGCTGATAGCAAGAAAATGAGCGCTCTTTGTCAGCCGGTCGACGATCACCCAAATTGTATCGACGCCTCTTGCAGTCCTCGGCAATTTGGTGATAAAATCCATGGAAATCTGTTCCCACTTCCACTGGGGAACCTCAAGCGGCTGCAACTTGCCATGTGGACACTGGTGCTCGGCCTTAACCCTACGACAGGTCAAGCACCTCTCTACAAACCACGCCACATCCCTCTTCATACAGGGCCACCAATAGTCTCTTTTCAGGTCCAAATACATCTTGGTGGTCTCGGGATGGATCGAAAACCTCGACCTATGCGCCTCCTCCATCAAAATGGCACGTGCTCCGCCCTCAAATGGCACCCAAATCCGGCCCTAGAAGGTCATAAGCCCCCGGCTATCGGCAATGAACTCAGATATCTGTCCAATCACCCGCTCTCGCTTGCGGTTCTCCGGTCTCATGGCCTCTACCTGGGCCTCCCGAATGGTGTCCAACACCGGAGTCATCACTGTCAACCTCAGACAAACATCTCGCAAAGGGGCACTCTCTGCCCTGCGGCTCAAGGCATCGGCTACCACGTTAGCCTTGCCTGGGTGGTACCGGATCTCACACTCATAATCCTTTACCACGTCCAACCATCTCCTCTGACGCATGTTCGGGTTGGGCTGATCCATCAGATACTTCAAGCTCTTGTGGTCCGTGTATATGGTACACCGAACCCCATACAAATAGTGACGCCAGATCTTGAGGGCGAACACCACAGCCCCCAACTCCAGATCGTGAGTAGGATACCTCGTCTCATGAGGCTTCAGCTGCCTCGATGCGTATGCTATCACATGCCCTCTCTACATCAGCACCGCACCCAGTCCCGATATCGACGCGTCACAATATACCACAAAGTCCTCCATTCCCTCCGGAAGGGCCAACACTGGGGCTTCGCACAATCTCTGGCGAAGTGTCTCGAATGATGCCTGCTGCTCCGGGCCCCAACTGAAAGTCACGCCCTTCCGGGTTAGTCTGGTGAGAGGAACAACAATCCTGGAGAAATCCTGGATGAATCTCCGATAATAACCAGCCAACCCCAGGAAACTCCTGATCTCCGAAGGGGATCTCGGCACCTCCCAACTCATCACCGCCTCAATGTTGGCCGGATCGACCAATATCCCATTCTGGTTGACGAGGTGTCCTAAAAACTGGACCTCTCGTAACCAGAAATCGCACTTGGAGAATTTGGCGTAAAGCCTTTCCGATCTCAAAACTCCGAGGATCTCCCTCAAATGCTCCTCATGCTGCTCTCTGGATCTCGAATACACCAATATATCATCATTGAACACGATCACCGAACGATCCAACATCGGCCTGCACACCCTGTTCATGAGATCCATGAACGCCGCCGGTGCATTGGTGAGCCCGAAAGGCATCACCATGAACTCGTAATGCCCGTAACGAGTTCTGAACGTTGTCTTCTGGATATCCTCATCACGCACCCTCATCTGATGATATCCAGACCTCAAATCAATCTTGGAGAACCAAGACGCTCCCTGCAACTGATCGAACAAATCGTCGATCCTCGGTAAGGGGTAACGGTTCTTGACCGTCAGCTTGTTCAACTCCCGGTAATCAATGCACATCCGGTATGAACCATCCTTTTTCTTGACAAAAAGGATCGGCGCTCCCCACACTGAGCTACTCGGCCGTATAAACCCCTTTCCCAGCAGCTCCTGAAGCTGCGAGGATAACTCCTGTATCTCTGGAGGTGCAAGGCGGTAGGGCGCCTTGGCAATAGGCGCTGCCCCCGGAACCAAATCGATACGGAACTCCACCTGCCTCTCGGGAGGCACACCCGACAACTCCTCGGGGAAAACATCCGGGAACTCACGCACTATCAGGACCTCATCGACCGACCTCGGTCTCTCTGCACCTACCCTCGTATCCACCACATAAGCCACAAACCCACTACAGCCCTGCTGTAGACTCTGCCTCGCTCTCGCGGCTGAACAAAATGCTGTCCTAGAACGGGTACCCTCACCATAAACTGTAAGAACTCCCCCACTAGGGTCTCGTATGGTCACCAGCTGTCGCTCGCAGTCAATAACCGCTCCAAATCTGCTCAACCAGTCCATGCCCACGATGACACAGACATCTCCCACAGCAATCGGGCCCAAATCAATCAGAAACTCAACGCCGAAGATCTCGAGTACACATCCTCGAATCATATCAGTGGCATACACTGCTCTCTCGTCAGCTATGGAAACTCGTAAAGGTCGACTTAACGCCTCTCGACGAATACTGATGTGCTGACTAAAGGCTAACGACACAAAAGACCGACTCGCACCCGAGTCAAATAACACCAAAGCGGGTACAGAACACACAAGAAATGTACCTACACATATCACAATATAATCATAACACCACAAACTCAAAATAAACAGATGAAAGAATACATACCAGCCACAACATCGGGTGCTGCGCGGACCTCCTCCGCTGTCAACTAGAAGGCTCTCCCGCGAGCCTTCGGCGCCTCGGCCTTCACCGGCCGACTCTCCGTAGCTCAAACAGCAGCAGGGAAAGATCCCTGAGAAGCTCCCTGAGCTGACCCTCGTAACTGCGGACACTCGGCCTTCCGGTGTCCGGTCTGGTTGCAGTGAAAACAAACTGCAAACCCCTTGGGGCAATCCTTGGCCATGTGCCCCTCCTTTCCACACTTGTAGCAAGACACTGCTCTGCATACCCCCTCATGACTCTTGCCGCACTTGCCACAAGTGCGGCCCTTCTGGTTCCCTGATCTCGAATCGGCGGGCTTAGCCCGCTTGGCAGCCGGCTGGGACTGTGTCGGTCGCCGATCCCTCCCCTGAGACTCAGCCTCCTCCCTGGCCTGAGTCTCTAGCTTAATCTCTCTCTTCCGGGCATTTGCCTGAAGCTCGGCAAATGTCCGGTATGTCGAGTTCGCCACGAACTCGCGGATATCTCTCCTCAAAATACTCAAATATCTGCTCATGCGTGCCTGCTCGGAAGACACGTGCTCAGGGCAGAACATCGCCCTCTCATGAAACATCCTGGTGATCACTGTAACAGACTCGGTACCCTGCTTGAGGGTCAGAAACTCCTGGGCCAAACGTTCCCTTTCCACCGGGGGAACGTACTCATCTCGAAACATAGTGGTGAACCTCTCCCAGGTTACCGCAGCGAGCTCTGCAGAAGTGAAGTGTGCTGTCACAAACTTCCACCAGTCCTTCGCTCCCAAGCGAAGCTGGTTCAAAGCGAACCGTACCCTCAGATGCTCCGGACATGAACATGTGTAGAAGCACCCCTCAGTATCAGAGATCCACCTCATCGCGGCTATCGGATCCTGAGTCCCATCAAACTCTGGTGGCTTCGTGTTGCTGAACTCCCGGTACAGCAACACGTCACCCCCCCCCATGCGGCCTGGCAGCAGCAACGGCTGCAGTGGCTGCAGCAACAGCAGCATCAGTAAGAGCAGCATACCGCTCATCAAAAGTCACAATCAGTGTGGTCTTGATAGACCCGAACATCTCTGGAATCTCAGCGCGGATGGCCGCAGCCACCTCATCATGAATCATCTGGCGGAGCTCCTCATCGCTCACACCCCCCTCGCTAGTCCCTGGCCTGTGGCGTGTCCCAACCATGATGTCTCTCTGAAATACAACACAAGATATCAGAGACTCGTTCGAGTGTACACACACTCGATATCCCATTCCTACTTGATCCCTAGTACCCTAAGGATTCTTACTTGGGCTGCGCACTGATCCGGTGCCTTCGGTAGTACGGGCCCAATACTACCGTCCACACCGCATCAATATTCACCCCAAGTCCTCCTCCTAGGATCCCAAGTCCCAAGTACTCTACTCTCTCTATACATAGTCTACTCTCTAGCAGATCTCTCATAAGCTCCTCGCTGCTATCTATTCACTCTCAAGCATCTCCTAGTAGCAAAATCCCTAGGCTAAGGCATCACAAATCAGGCCACTCTAGTCCTAATAAGAATATCTAGCCTACTCTAGCATGCATATTATATCATAACATATCTCATAACTCATAATGTAAGGGTATTTTGCGAAATCACCGTTCGGGCGCTGGCTGATCGTACACACTGCTCTGCTCTACTCTTTCAAAAACTTTTTACTCTTAAGAAAAATTTTGTGAATTTTATTTTGAAAATCTCTCAAATCCTCAGTTTGAGTTCAGATACGCCCGAAGGTGCACCCGAATCCCTCAAACCAAGGCTCTGATACCAACTTGTAACACCCAAATTTTCGAATAATTTTTCACAATTTTAAAACATACTTTCATTCATAAAATAATAATAAACATAATGTATCCACTGTCATCATAGAAAAACATATCCCAGAATCATATAAACAAAAGCTCCATGAGTGTGTACAGATCATGCCGGCGCCTTCCCGCGATCATCACTGGTACCTGAAACACATACACAAAACTCTGTAAGCATAAATGCTTAGTGAGTTCCCCAAAATACCACATAAACACATATCAGCCACTCAAGGCTGTAACTCTGATGACCCTCTGGTCGAATATCTCTGTGGGACCCTCTTGGTCCCATAACTCTGTGGACCCACTGGTCCTAACTATGTAAACTCTGAATCATGCATATCACATATCACATAAAATCATAACACATAAATAGCATACAAGATATACTGTCACATAGCTCTGATTACCACTCTAGGTAAAGTATAGTGAGAAGACTCACCTCGGGAATCTCGGTAAAATCTCGAAATCAGAATACTGCCCTAGTCTCCACCTAGTCACAATAATAAATTTCACTAAATAAATGTCTCTTCACAATTTGGATATTCTCTCATGCAAATCCCTAGAAGGGTAAAAGACCATTCTACCCCTCTACAGGCCCAAGGCCCATTTGTTGACAAACCCTAAAAGTCAACCCAAAAGTCAACTGTCCATTTTGACCAGACTCGCCGAGTGCATACGACGACTCGGCGAGTCCCATCGTCCCCACAAACTCTTCCCTTTCTAAGCCTCACTCGACTCACTGAGTCACCCCTCAACTCACCGGATCACCACTGGAGTCAGACCCCGGGGCAACCCGGTCCGACTCGTCAAGTCTACATATGGACTCGGCGAGTTTCCTCCATGGACTTGCTCATACAACCTCCTGAGGTCAGATCTGCTTAGCCAAATCATAGATCTAACCCTTAAACACTCAAAAGTCACGTAAAGGTGCAACCTTTACGTGCATGCAACCCAATTCAAGCCTCAAATGGAGAAATAACACTAGAAATGGCAACCTAGTCTCCAATTGCTTATTTGCTTGCAAAAAGCTAGAAGGTAATGACTCTAGGGACCTCTCATGGTCCAGATCTGATGTCATAACCCCAAAGAGGACCTCATACTCACTAGATCTTTCATTAAATGAGGGTAAAAACCCTAAAATCAAGAAGTCCATCAATATAACACGAAATGGAAAGGTTTATACCTCCAAAGATGATATCACGAGATGATTAGCTCAGATCCAGTCCCCTTCACACTCTAGATTTGTGCTCCTATCTTCCTTCAAGCAAAACCACACAAAAAGATGAAGAAATAGCCTCTTCTTGCGCTCAAACTCACTATCTCAGCTCTCTAGGGTTTCTCTGGAACAAGGTGGCCGCAAATGAAGGCCATAAAGGTCTTTAAATAGGCTCCCAAACCCGGGGATTAGGGTTTTCCTAATCAGCACCGACTCGGCGAGTCAGGTCCCGACTCGTCGAGTCCGTTCGCGAAAATGCGCCAATAGATCAGACTCTACTCGACGAGTTGAGGCATCAACTCGTCGAGTTCCTCAATAAAACAATAAATAAATAATTAAATTAACATACCCGAACTCAGGATGTTACAGAATCGCATTCTAAAGACCAACATTGCATTATAAGATATATATATATATATATATATATATATATATATATATATATATATATATATATATATATATATATATATATATATATTAAAGAGACCATCCAAATCAATGTGATTTAAGACAAATCATTTATCTTAAAGAATATTCATTTGAAACTACCAAAAATTTTCAACTTATCATACTTAATTGCTTGGTGAATTGAATTTTTTTTCCTATATAAGAACATTATTTCCATGCTTTATTCATCCATATTTTTCTCTCTTCACTTTTCGTTATTGTTATGAATAATGCATGAATATTAAAAAGAATGTTTATATAGACATACATGTTCAATAGAAAAAAAATATTACTAGAAGAGATGGGGAGAATAAGAAGGAAAAGTGTGTGTTGGTTTATTTTATTACATATACATTGAGCCATAATATCAAGAATGTGGGTAAAGAAAAAGATGGATGGTATTCGTACAATCTCCAAGAAAAGAGGTGAATGAAGAAATATATCGAGAAAAAATGCAAATCGGTATGATTAATATAAATTTTGAAAGACTGCAAGCTATTTGGGTTCCTTTCTTTGTTTCAATTTATGTCCTCTTTTTTCTTTAACTTTCTTTGTATTTCAAAAAACAATTGGTTGTACATTTAGAGCTTTATCCATCAAACGTCAATATTTGATTTTTTTAATTAATAAATTAATTAACTCACAACAAATGAAAAATAAGTGATTGAGAACAATGATATGGAAAATGCTACAAAGATTTCTAAAGCACTCCATGACAAAAAAAACATAATATAGCTATATTATTTAAATTCCAATAGATAAAACCAATAGTAAGCGTCTATAAAATTTTATATTCTTTTATCATGTTCGAAAATTTTCTTTATATGGTTTTTGTTTTTAAATTGTCTAATTTCTAAGCTTAGCCATTAACTTAATGTAAATTTAAAAACTTATTTTAATTTTAATCATTTTCATCTTAAAAACCTAAAATCTTAATTCGACAACTGAATCAAAGTATAACTGTCAAAATAAAATTTTGAATTAATTAAAAATCAAATCAAAAGATAGACCGCATAAAGCTTTATGACTGTATAACTATTTTTAATCAAAATTGATATTTGCAATTTCATGAGAGCATTAAATAGTAATAACAAATGATTTAATAACAATTAAAAACATAAAAAATAAGTGATTGAGAACGATAGGATGGACAACGCCACGAAGGTTTTGAAAGTACTCCATGACAAACAACGCTGATTTATCTATATTATTTAAATTCCAATAGATAAAACCAATAATAAACGTCTATAAAACTTTATATTCTTTTAATCATGTTTGAATAATTTTCTTTTATATAGTTTTTAGTTTTAAATTGTCTAATTTGCAAGCTTAGCCATTAACTAACTCAATGTAAATTTACAAATTTATTTTTATTTTTAACATTTTCATCTTAAAAACCTAAAATCTTAGATTACACAAATTAATCAAGTATAACTCTCAAAATAAAATTTTGAGTTAATTAAAAAACAAATCAAGAGATACACAACATAAAGCTTTATTACCGTATAACTATTTTTAATCAGAATTATTACCGTATAACTATTTTTAATCAGAATTGATATTTGCAATTTCATGAGAGCATTAAATAGTAATAACATATCATTTAATAACAATTAAAAAACAGAAAAAATAAGTGATTGAGAACGATAGGATGGACAACGCCACAAAGGTTTCGAAAGCACTCCATGACAGACAACATGATATATATATATATATATATATATATTAATTCCAATAGATAAAACCAATAATAAGCGTCTTAGATTCTCCAAGACTCTCACCGATTCGAGTATGGATCATGTGCTTTCAGTAGTACGGGCTCATACTACCTTCCACACATATCCATACTTTCCTCAGCAATCCTCTCGAATCCTCTAAGTCGCCTACTCCATTGGTGCACCAAATATCTGCTAAACAGCAACACAATACCCACCAAAGCAAGTCATATGCTCCCTCTAGGTTCCAAACCTCACCGAACCGCCCCACTAACTCATTAGAGCATATCCTAGGCTTTCCTAGGTTCCCAACCTCGCCCTGCCATCAGCTGTTGAAGAACTCCTCATGATGCCAACCATCTACCTCCTGAATATCGTCATATTCACTTAATAGCTGACTCCCATCATTCAAGAGTTCCACAAAGCACAAAGCAAGCAGCATTCGTGCAGTAGCACTGCAATCCAAAGAACTATCATAGAACATCCAGCCCACATACCACAACTCGTGTTATCCACATCCGTCCATCCTCACTGTCGGCTGCCTTATGAATGCAAATTATACACAGAACAAGATCTAATAGACTGTCGAATAATAGACTCTACCCTAGGACCACAACCAGACAAGGAATAGGAAATAAGGCTGAATCAGTTATTCTAAGGCTATAAGATCCTAACCATATACAATTTTAAAAGCATACACTTAGCAGTTACTAATACTAATAATCATTCTCATTCTAGCATGGCATCCAATATTCCCAAGGCTACAAGCATCACATATCAGGCCAATCTATCGCTGACTACTCAGCACTAGCATGCAAGTCTACCAGCTCGTACAACATATAAAGGCATCTCTCCTAGCCCTAACTAGCAAGCGATTCTCAGATTCATAAACCAAGTCATAACAGATAACATATATGGGTATTCTGGGAAACTTACTTGAGCTCGGCCGATTGCATGTACCACACCCTTTCTTGTTTTAGAAAACTTTTTCCTTGAAAACATTTTTCTTTTTGAAAACTTTACAGATCCTCAGTTTGGGTTCAGACACACCCGAAAGTATGTCCTAATCCCTCAAACCAAGGCTCTGATACCAACTTGTAACGACCCAAAAGTCAAGGGTAAAAATTTCATTTTTAATATAGATATCATTTATTCAAAACATTCCAAAACATCGATGATTAAAACATTTATCAGAGTTCATCCCAAAATCATTCATTGCGGAAAACATGAGTGTGTGCGCTGCGATCAAGTCGAGCCCTTTCTTTCCAAACCGATGATACTTGAAACAATAAAATAAAACTGTAAGCACGAAGCTCAGTGAGTTCCCTAGAGCATACCCCACACAATCCACATAACCACATAATCCATACTAGCTATAACAGCTACATAAACCATATCAATCACATAAGCCATGCATATAAACATATAGGGATTGCCATGGGCTCCCCCACATGGTTTGATATCCAACTGCCACAGGCTCCCCCCGGGGTCTTCCATGCAAGTTTCACAAAGACAACTAGCATATCACATACTGTCATAAACAACTATCGTACCACATGTCACATACTCAACTAGCATACACTAGCCAAGCATATAAACATATAAGGATGCCATGGGCTCCCCCCAGGGTCTTACTCCAGGATGTCATGGGCTCCCCACATGGTCTTACACCTAAGTGCCATGGGCTCCCCCCCCCCTCCCTCATGGTCTTTAATAGGAAAGCCATGGGCTCTGCACATGGTCTTACATCCAAGTGTCATGGGTTCCCCCATGGTCTTTAATAGGAAAACCATAGGCTCTCCACATGGTCTTACATCCAAGTGTCATGGGGTCTCCCATGGTCTTCCATACAAGTATAACACATATACGACTAGCATACCTCCTAGCACATAACCAGCTAACATGTCACATAACACTACATCAACTAGTGTACCACATATCATAAAATGGGCCGGCTTTGGTGCCTTTGACCAATTGGTTTGGTGAGGAGACTCACCTCGCACTGCTGATGTCCCGCGGATAAAACTCTAGCTGCTGGTTGACAGATTCCCGAACTGTCAATCATCAAAACGACACCCAATTAATAATTGGGTTCCAATACATAACCATAAATCTACACTTGGGGTAAATGGACCATTTTACCCCTAATAGTCCAAATGCGGGTCCCGACAATTCCAAATCTCACATTCCCAAAATTAGGGTTTTCCAAACCCTAATTAGGGTTTCCAACCCAATAGCATTCCAATTAGTCCATTTGTGAAGCTTTGGGTCAAATTAGGGTTTCACTAGGTCAATTAGGGTTATCTAAGTCGGGCACCACCCACTACCACCTCGGGTAGTGGTGGTCAATGACGGTTCACGGCGGCGGCCACCACCTCATGGTGGTGGTTGTGAAATCCTTTATTATTCCGACCACTAATTACAATTGTACAACAATATCCAAAATAACACACACACATACACTCACGCACAACCACCCTTGTGGTGGTCGGCGGTGGTATAAGGTGGCAGCCACCACCTCACAGTGGTGGTGGTGGCTTTTCCGAGAATTCTGGCCAAACAAAGCACACACACATGCTTCCTATTTGCAAAAAGAATCCAGCCACCCACCTGGTGGCGTACGACGGTAACATTGCAGCGGCAGAAGAAGTGGAGGCGCGTCCGAGAATGGCGGCACACGGCCTTGACGTCATCTTCAACAGTGGTGTAAGCAGCGGGGAAAATGGAGGTCGCCTCCACCGGAAAACGGCAGCATCAGCCCCCGGTTCTTGAAAATTCCGACTTCCTGACGTTGCATCTTCGACTTCGATTTTGCCGGCGAGAGGAGCACCGGTGGGTTAAGCAGTAGCATGGAGGTGGCAGTCGAGCTCCACTGTGAAAGACGGTCGGCGAGCAGCAGCACCTGCGAGCCTTGTTCACCCAATCTTCCCCGACTACGAAGTCTGGTTCATGGCTTTTCTTCTTCTATGGAAGCGAGTGTAGTGGTGATCGACTTCAACTAGGTGGCGGCTGCCGGAGGTGGAAGGGAGGTATAAAGGTGGTGCGGCGCCGGAAATTGAAGAAGGAGGGTGGCGACTGATGCATTCCCTTTAGGGTTAGGGTTGGACGAGTGGTGACGGGTTATATACCCCGATCCCCTTAACCTTTATCCTATAATAACAAAAATGGTCCCTCCTTCTATTATTCTTTTCAAAACGAATCCACAATTTACCATTTAAACCCCGCCTTCTGAAATCCCTTACAAATCAAGTCCGAAATTTTACCAATCAGCCCCTCCCTCTACAAATTATTTTCAACTGAAGTCCATAATTTACCCTTTAGCCCCTGCTTCCATAAATTCTTTCATATTAAGTCCAAATGATACCAAACACCCACTGATTTCTAAAAATCTTTAGAAATAAATCCCGAAATTATCCTTTAACCCCCCAAACTCTCAATTATAACTTTTTAACCCCCAAAACCAACGCCTTGCTAAATTATTCTGCATTTAGGGCTACTATTCATATTAATTTTATCTATTTATTTATTTAATAAACGGGGTGTTACAGGCCTGGTCCGGTATGAAATGAACTTATAGTCATAGAATCGACTCGATCATCAGATTTTAGATTATAAGTTCATAACTCGCTCCTATTACCATTTTAATTAGGCGGAACAGCTCTAGTAATTTAGATGATATAAATATTAAAAAAAATTGATTTATTATATACTAATTAATGAAATATAAACACATTTTCTACAATGAAATACATTGAACACCCATCAATTCTGTATTGTCAAATAACTCTTACCAACACATTAGATAATTTTTTTCTATAACACATATATACTATCTGACTATAAATTTTACTTAAAACAAACACACAAAAATAATTTATAATAAATTTTACTTAAAACAAACACACAAAAATAATTTATAATGTGAAATTTTAAAAGATCATATTATTATTTTTATTATCATATTATTCATTTAATTGAGTAAGATCAATTTAAGTATTTTTAATATTATATAATTAAATATCATAAGTAACAAATAAGTATTTACTTTTTTATTTTAAATGGGTTAACCCAAGTTTAACCCAATTATTTAATAGGTTGGGTTGAGAACTACATAAACGGGTCAACCCAATGACAACTCATTTATCTGAAAGGTTGGGTTGAGTTGGAAATATAAACTCATTTAAATAAAAAGGTTGGGTTGGGTTGAAATATTAAACCCAATTAATAAATAGGTTGAATCCAAACCCAACCCAGATCGACCCATTGCCAGCTCTAAGTACATTTGAGGCAAATCCAGATCCAATTTTGAACTAGTTTTGCCTTAATCCAGAATGGTAATAGGATCCAGGTTGGATTATATTAGATGGGATTTGGAGCCTAAATGGTTGTTTAAGTTTTGGTTGTCTTGAAACTTTTTACTATTTTTCTGTTCAATTTTGTACAATTTTGCAGATATTGAAGCGTTGAATCTGAATCAAGATACATCGATTGCAGCATTCACTGTTAAGAAACCAATATATACGCTTTTTTTTCCATTTTCAATTTATTTTTCTTACTTTTCTATATGTCGTATGGATCGATTATGCTGCAATCGCTTATTATTTGTGTGCAAGAAGAGCATGGAAGGGTTTATTTTTTTTTTTTTTGCAATTTATACGAATATACTTTATTTCAATTTATATATAAACAATTTTTTTGCCACTGACCATATGGTCCATTTCACAATTTTTAAATATGATTTCGTTTGATTAAAAAAAACTCATTATAATGACCATTAAAGAGATCTTTCTTCATTTATAGGAATGTACTTTATTTTCATTTATATATAAACGATACATTGACATATATGGTCAAATTTTCCATTTAGAACAATGTATTTTCCCTTAATTTGCACAAAATAATTAAAATAACCATGTATGTGCCGCTATGAAATTTTTAGCAATATACTTTTAATTGATTTGCAAAAATCTTTTACATGGCCATTTGTGCGGTTTATAGCATTATAGTTTCATTTGTTTTGAAAATTGTTTAAATGACCATTAAAGGGGTCGTTTTCCCATTTGTACCAATGTTTGAAAGTCGATATCTAGATTTTTTTCACCTTCATTTTTGTAAGACTCAAAGTTTATAATTATTAATAAATCCATCAATGACCCTCCGCCTGTATCTTGGAAACATGATTGTGTATGGTGAGTTATTACTTACAACTCTTCGATATATATTGGTTATACATATTTCAGTTTGATACTCTTTACAGATGTGGGTGGTGTCGGTGTCAACCATTTCGGTTTCCTGCCACAAGTACATGGAAACTGTAGTTAGGGACATTAAGCAGAGGTTGGTAATCCAACCTTTTACGACAATAAATAGCAATGTACTTTGCTTCTTTTACCAATATAGGCAACGTATTATATTTTTTACCTATAATAGCAACCAGAAATTTTCATTATCCACATTTGTTGCAAAATGCAAGTACTATGAACACTGAGTATATTGCTATTTTTTGTAAAAAGAAGTATGTTGCTATTTTTGATAAATAAATGCTCCTATTATGCTTTTCTGGTAAGAATACAACCATGAAAGTGCAAGTGGTTTACTATGCTTTTCTCATATTTAACATCACAATTTTGATATCAAGATAACCGATTTAGTATTTTAATTAAAAAAATTGGTTTAAACGATCTATCAATTTTATTAATTTGTTTTATAAATGGTTATCACATAAAACAAAATACTCTTTTAACTATAGCAGTTGTTTTAATAATGATAATTACAGATAAAGATTAAAATTGTTATAATCCTATTTGGGTTTTAATGACCTTCTATTGTGTTAAAACAAACATATATTTTGTAGATAGACTTTCACTTGCTATAATTGAATAAATGTTCCAAAATACAATGCTGCTATAGGAACAAATGGAAACATGTTGCTATTTATTACATTAACACAATTTATGTGCCATTTGCAGGCTGAAAGTGTTTTTTGAATCAACGCAAACAAGAGCTAGGAAGAACATTTAAGGGATCAGTTGAGTAGTGGTATGGTCCGGTTAAAGCATGTTGATCTTTTGATCTATGAAAATGTTCTCCTTTTGAATATACTGTACTTTAACAATTCAGCAACATACTTTACAAAGGAATACCCTTCAACCCCCGCAACACGTGTAATCTTTTCTAGTTAGTCTTATTTTTAAATAAACATCCCCAAACTTTTTAAGTTTTTTTTTCATATTTAATTCCCACAACCTAATTTTACAAATAAATGATCGAGATTTATACTTGCGGTCCTAACTAAATTTCAAGTCATTACCAGCTTCAGAGCATTTTAGACGGCAACAGCCTTAAAGACCACAAATGGAACTTTTGGAAACTCGCGGAGACCGAGTTACATCATATGAAAGTTGGACTAAAAGTACTGATTGATATGACCAAATTGTAACACTAAACCAATTAATGATTTTAGTGACTATCTAATAAAAAAGCCTTGAGGACTTTAATATGATTAACGCATATATTAACAACAAGAGTATAATTAAAATAAATTCTAATCATAAGCGGATTTCAAGTTTTCAACCTGCCTAAAACCTTATTGATTTTTAGATTCGAGCCAAACTTTGTATAGTCTAATGCTGGTAGACCCATTTGGGTATCCACAATTTGGGCTTAATTAAAGTTCAATAGGAATGACATACAAGAGAAATGGCATAATTTGGGCTCAATAAAAGTTCAATAGGAATGACATACAATAGAAATGGTAAGAGTTTAATATCATTCAACTCTACACATAAAGAAAGTTTAATGGAATTATAGTAGCCCTTTAATTTTTATTACATAAAAAATCAATTCTAAATGTTTCCCCCTCCTATTTGGCACTTCATTGGTTCCATTAATTGTGTATTCTCTTAATTAAACAAGAAACAACATATCAGAACATCATCCTTACTTAAAAAATAACCTTACAATGTTTGTCCAGTCTTTCAAAATTCGTGATACAAAAATTCCACAAAGTTTATGTGTCTAATAAAATTGAAACATTTAAATTCAACATTAAATCAATTAAAAAAAACAACGTAACGTCAAATATAATCGCCCAAGAAATTCATACAATCGACTAACAAGAAATCCAAGATTACAAAACTACTTAACTAACACCAAAAACAAAACAAAAAACATATTCCCATAAGACCATTTCGCTCGAAATTCATCTAAAATCTTCCCAAATTTCAATCAAGCTTCACCGAAGAGAACAAGTAGTGAACGAACCAAAAAGACGAAAGTAACCCCACAGTCCCCGTTGCAAGCATAATCGCTATAACCATGAACAACGAGTAACCCAAATAAAGGGTAGCCGAAACGGGCCCACTTAAGCTCTTCAAATCAAACACAAGATAGTTTATCGAATACAAGAAAATGTATAACGCCACCGATCCCGAAGCAAAAAACGACTTCCACCACCACCTCCAATCCTCCACACACAAATGCATGTAAGTCAAAACCAATGACACCTCAGCACATACCACCACAAGAAGAATCAAAACGATGAATAAAAACCCGAATACGTAATAAACCCGACCCATCCAAATACTCGACATGATGAAGAAAAGCTCGATGAAAAGAGTCCCGAATGGGAGAGTTCCGGCGCCGAGAACGAGGAGCCAAGAAGGGTATTTTTGGGCAGGGATTTCTCGTGGGATTTGATTGGTTCGAACTGGGTACTCGATGTGTGGTGCTTTAGCACCGAAGTATCCACCGACGAGTGTTAATGGAACAGATACGCAAAACCAGAGTAGAATCAAGATGACGAAGAGAGAAAACGGAATTGCTCCGGTGCTATGAGAACCCCATAGAAGGAAATTTAAGATGAAAAGGATGAAGAACGCGATACCCGGGAAAAAGCAGGCGACTTTCCAGCAAACGGACGCCCATCCTTTCTGGTCGCCGGAGGAAATCGTTCTCCAGAGACGAACGGCGACATATCCGGCTAAGATTCCGAGAATCATGTAGAAGAATAGCATTCCGGTGAGGAGAGTGCCGCGGGACGCCGGAGACATGAACCCTAGCGCTGCGAACAAGATTGTGACCACCGCCATTCCGAGAATCTGAACGCCGTCGCCGACCATTACACAGAGGAGCGCCGGGTAGGTTGGGATGCGAAAGACATCGCTGACGACAAGTTTCCAACCTGATAACTCTTCGTTCATCTGGGCTTGTGCTTCTTTGTCGAGCTCTTCGTAATGAGTCAAATCCCGACGAACAGTTCTTAAGAATATCACAAGAACGATTCCCGCCAAGAAAGTGATGACCATTAATGAATTCAGGATTGAAAACCAGTGGACTTTTGCTCCTTCCATTTTCAAATAAGCATCCCATCTTGATGGCCATTTGATATCACTTTCAACGAATGAAACTTCATATGAAAATGCCACGGGTTCGTTTTCCTTTATAGCCATGGTTACAGTGTTGGACTCGCAAGCAATTGCGGAAGGGTATTTTTCGTACATTTTCAAGTTCTTTAAAGACTGGGCATTGTGTTGAACACTACAAGGAGTGACCTCGAATCCGACCACAATATACCCCGGAATGTCTGATTCCGGTGTGTTAACCGATGGAATCACTTCAGCTGCATCCCCTGTCCCCATAACGCTTGCAACATTTGTTTCTTCGTATTTATGAACAAGAACTGTGAATTTTAAGTGATTGAACACGTAATATGTATCTTGAACTTTGATTCCAAGAGGATACCCTGTCCATCTCACCAAGAAGTTATCCTTTCTAGTGTAACGAATTGCAGGCAAATTGTCGAGGATCACATTGACTTGATACATCTCGTCGATTCTACTTGTTAACAGTTTGAATTCTTCGCTTGATAAGGGTTTTGTTTGACAGAGGAAGATTTCGGTTTGGTTAGTGTGCATTTTGAACTTATATGGGGAGTTTTCGATTCTATCTCCCATTAGAAGCTCACCGAGATTCTCAGCGCTATCTTTAACACCTTCTGGAGGCTTGCAGAAGGGTAAACTGTAGTAACTAAAGGGGATTTCAGTATCAATTGAAGTCAATGAGTTGACTTTCACAGATAATTGATCGCCTACAACGTATTTGTGAGGGTAGCTACCAGGGAGGTAATATCCATGACATAATTGAGAGATCACGCAGATCAACAAACTCCAGATCTTGAATTTTTCGAAAATTTTCATTTTCGTCAGATCTGAAAAACCTCAATTCGCAAAATGCTAGAATCAGTATAATTTCAATGTAGATTGCAACATTTCATCGAATTAAGTCATGAATCGTGGTAGGAATCAAGGAAAACATTACAAATTTACAAAATCATCGTAATCGGTGATTGAATAAGCATGAACAAGTAATTTAAACGAGAAATTGAAAGAACATACGCACATACATGTTTAGTTTCTATGAATGTGATTGGGAAAGAAATGAGTTTAGATCCAACTGACCTTGTGATGATATCTGTTGAATCGAATTGAATTGAGGGAAGAACAGTCGCTTCCCGCTTTGCTGCTACGACGGCTTGTGGCAGGGATTTGTGGTGGGAGAGATGAAAGAGGGGAAGGAGTTATAGACGACGATTTGTGAATGTGAAATTTCGTCGGTGATCTTGGAGAAAATATTGGGTGAAGAGTCAAACTCAATTACATTGTTTGAAAATTATGATGTGGATTCTTTAACACACTATTAAAAGTAAAGGCTTTGGATGATTACATGCTAAGCATAATGTTTATAGATTCGAAAAAGTTAAAAAGAGCGTGGAAATTCATTTTGTAATACAAAATTTGTACTTTTTGTTGGAGAAGCTCGTGATTTTTTATTTGATATGTAACTAATTATGCATATATAATAAAATAGGCGGAAAGTTTAATCAATGATAAAAAAAAAAACATAATTATTTTCATAAAATAAACATACTTTCTAGAATAATAAAACTTGTGAAATTCACAAATTTCTTGAAATTATATAATTTCTATAAAAAAAATCCATAACCTTCTAAAATATAAAGTGATGATGAATTATAAAAAAAATCATGTGAAAAAACCATTAACGAAATTAATTTTGTGAAATTATTATAAATAAATATTCAAATTTCTTATCTTATCATAAAAAATGGTTACAAAACCAATTTTCTTAATCATTTGTCAAGAAATAACTATACTTAATTTTTTTTCTCAATCTGTCATATATATATATATATATATATATATATATATATATATATATATATATATATATATAAAACTAGGTTCAAGTATTCTAACTAATTATTGTGCGGATATCGTATGCTATGAGAATTACTAAGAGAATAAGTTGTTTAGCAATGCGAATACGTTCAACCTTATAAAAATATTGTCATTTTCATGCATTCTCGCTAATTATTATTTATATTTGTTCTCAGACATCGTTTTTCACTCATTTTCATTTTGACAGAATACGACCAAATAAACATTCTGACAAACATTCTGACAGAAATGAGAATAATAATAATAAATGTATAATAACCTTATAGACGATTTAATTAGTGAGAATGTGTGTTAGTGACAATAGTTATGTAAGATTGAACATATTTATATTATCAAACAACATATTTTCTTTATCATTCTCATAGCATACGATATCCGCACAATAATTAGTAAGAATAGAATAACCTAAGCCTATATATATATATATATATATATATATATATATATATATATATATATATATATATATATATATATATATATATATATGTTCGACAAAACTGCAAAAATGGTCCATGTGGTATGCATTTTTTCTAAGGTTTAGTTCAAACTTTGATTTTTTTTGGTTTCATGATCATTTTCATCTAGTTTCATTGTGAAATTGATCCCTGTTAAATTTGATAAGACTAATCTATCCTTTTAATTTGCTTCTTAAACACTTTATTATTATTATTATTATTTTTATTTAAGTATTAATGTTAAAGCAAATAAAGAAGGGGCCCACTACTCTCTCTCTCTCTCTCTCTCTCTCTCTCTCTCTCTCTCGAACCCCTTTCGTCTTCTTCATACCCAAAGCTTTGAAACTAAACTTGTCACACCCCCAAACGAGGATGGCGGAATCGTCTAGGGTTATTGACTTCTTGAATAGTATCACAACATAATGTATAATAGTGATCAAAGCAAACACAATCATCATAAATATAATTGAGAATGTTACATTGTTTCTGTAACATCCCAAAATTTAAGACCAAAATTTTCATTTTTAGTTTAATAATTCATAAAACCAACAGTATAAAAACATCCATAAAAATATCCCATGTCAAAACCAAAGTGTCAGTAATCAAAACATGTTATCATAAAACAATATCATAGTGTAATCCCAATGATCTCATGTGCGAAAAACATAGTGTGATGCGTTGCGATCGCCGGCTTCTTTCCTTTGAAAACGAAGTACCTGAAACCAAAACAGAAAACTGTAAGCACGAAGCTTATTGAGTTCCCCCATCATACCACATACCATACAATAAACATACTGCTAGACATATTTGGGTGCCCCGCCTACCCTGTTGAGCATATCTGGGTGCTCAACCTACCCTTGTCAGGCATACCGGGGTGCCCGACCTACCCCTGTCAAGCATATCTGGGTGCTCGACCTACCCTACCAGGCATATCTGGGTACCCGACCAACCCTCCGGTTTATTTCAACCGGTTACGGGGACTATATCACCTCTACCACTACCACATAATAACATAGCATAACATACTGTCAGACATATTTGGGTGCCCAACCTACCATGTCGGTCCTTACAAGCGATATTGGGGTCTATCCACCCATCCTACCACTATCACATAATATCATAGCATAACATACTGTCAGGCATATCTGGGTGCCCGACCTACCCTATCGGTCCTTACAACCGATATTGGGGTCTATCCTCCCCTCCTACTATTATCACATAATATTATAACATACTAACACATAACTCATAACAGATAGTGGCATACCAGACAATTATCACACAGACAATTATCTTAACTATAATCAACTACGAGTGGACCGACATTGGTGCCTTCAACCCACTTCTACTGGAAGGTAACTCACCTCGCACTGCTGAAGTCCCACGGACAAAAACCTAGTTGTTGGATGACAGGTTCCCGAACCGTCAACACACAACAACACCCAATTAATAATTGGGTTCCATCACATACCATAAGTCCATGCTTGGGGTAAAAGACTACTTTACCCCCATCTTAGCTTGATTCAAGCCCAAGGCCCAATCCAAAGGCCCAAAAGTCAAACTGTGATCCAAAGTCCAACATATGGCCCAATTTTCCAAATTAGGCCCAAACCTCTACTTGGTCTTACCCTATGGCCTAACCATTTATTCCAGTCCAAACATTTGGCATTCCAATGATCCAACACATCCTAATCATCAAGGCCCAGTTATGGCCCATCTATGACCCAATTTTCCCAATTGGGCCTAAGCCCGTCCAATGAGACTTATCCTAAAGCCCAATCCAAATATTCTAGTCTATATATTTGTTCTTGGATGACTCATCAAGAGCCCAATCACTAAAATCCAACAGAAAAGACCCAACTCAAGGCCCAACCAAAAATTAGGGTTTCTCACATGAAATGACAATTAGGGTTAAGTATTTTTAGTTAACCCATAAAGGACTTAACTCATTAAGCACTTAATCCATTAAGTCCATCACTCCATTAGGCCATTCATACAATGTAGTTGGACATAAATCAAAATCCCAATGTAACAGTCCAAACACGGGTCCCAACAATTCCCAAACTGACATTCCCAGAATTAGGGTTTTCTAAACCCTAATTAGGGTTTCCAGCCCAATCACGAGCCAACTAAGTTCAGGATTAAGCTATTGGTCTGATTAGGGTTCCACTAGGTCGGGCACCACCCACTGCCACCTCAGGCAGTGGTGGTCGACGGTGGCTTACGGCGGCAGGTGGCGGTAGCCACCATTTCCAATGGTGGTGGTGGTGGTTCTTGCCAAAAATTATGTATACAACTTCACACCCACAAAGCACACACTCTTACACACAATAACACACACAACCACCCTTCACTGTGGCTGGTGGCGGCAGAAAACGGTGGCAGCCACCACCTTGTGGTGGTGGCGGTGGGTTTTTTGCCAGTTATCTCGCATACAACACCACCAATACCAAGAAAAGCCTGTAAACTCGATCGTACTCATATTCAGCCACCTCTTAGGTAACCGTCATCACCGAAATTTACAGAAACGATGGCCAAAAGGTCATCGACGGCAGCAGCGACCTCCCACGACGTCCTACCAAAAGAAACGAAGAAGAAGAAGGAAGTTGAGTGGCGAGCAGTCTTACCGAGGGCTTACTTTTTATGCACGACTCGCACAGCGACACACACTGTTTGCTTCACCGGTCTCGTCAGTTCTCCGGTTGCACGCAACCTATCCTGCAGCAAGGTCGTCGTGGTGGCGAAGAATCTGCGGGATGACCTCGTTTGATCGGAAAACGAACGGAGAAGAAGGGTGACGGCTGAGAGGGCTCACATGAGGTGGTGGCGGCTGTATTGAACGCTAGGGTTAGGGTTAACCGACGGGGAAGGAACTGTTGGATTAGGTGTCTAAGCCCATAACTATAATTGGTATGTACTTGACCCGAGAGTATCATGGTCCATTTCGGGTTGCATATCACCAAAACAATTTGATAGGATGAATATTTGAGTAAGATGTTATTTATGATTTATTAATATATTACAAGTATAATATATTAATTGTGAAATCATATTATTTAATTAGTATTGATCAATAATTAATTTGGAATTAATTTTGTGATCAAAAGAGACTAATTAAATTAACGGGGATTGATTATGTAAATCAGTGATACATATAGGATTGGGCTATTGATCCATGATGGGCTAAGTTTATGTAAGCATTCATGAAGAGTTAGCCCACATGAGTTATGGATCATAACCTATGTGTATGGATTAGGGTTTACCCATGAACCTTGGAATCCTACATTATATATATGTTATCCCATAGCCTAAAATCGGACACTAGTGTTCTTGGAGTTCATATAGCCGATTTTGTGCCTAGTAACCTCTCTCTCAAGTCCTATTTTGTTCATGGTGTGTTGTGAACCGTTTGAGGCATCACACTTGGGGTACTAAGTTCTTAAAGGCCAAAATTCAACAAGCTACAACAAGAGGTAATCTTCTAATCTATTTTTATGATTCAAGTATCAAATTGTATGCTAGTTGTAGGCTTCATGCTTTGGATATTTTATTGCATGTATAACTAGAGAAAACTTAGATCCAACGCATTAGGTTTGTATGTACACCATAGGAGTGTTGTAGTGTAACGCCGGTAGATCCGGGCTAGTCAATTTAGAGATAATAGGGGTCGAAAATGACTTTTCGAAAAAAGATTATTTAGAATAAATAATCTTAACCAAGTTGTATCATATGTCTCAAGGGTTCCGTACATATAAAGAACGCCGAAATCCGAGTTATAACGAAGAAGTTGTAGTATACGTTAAACCGAAATCTTAACCAAGTTGTATCATATGTCTCAAGGGGAGACGTAAATAGTGAATTTACAATAGAGAACTTTTTAGCCTTAGTGATCTAAACAAAAGTTGTAGTATACGTTAAACCGAGAACATACAAAAGAAGAACGCCCAAATCTGACTTCGTATGAGGAAGTTATGAATTTTCTAAGATTTGGCATAGCAGTGCACGACCCGAAACTCGAATTTTAGTTCGAGCGGTTTTTGGCCTATGCGACCTAAATGAGAGTTGAAGATCTCATTAATAGGAACACAACGATAAAAAGACAGACGAAAACGGAGTCCGTATGAAGGAGTTACGAATTTTTCGCGGTCATTTAACAATATAATCTCCTCCTACTGTTAAATTTAAGATCGGTCGAGAATTAGCCGACAGAGTCAAAATGAAAGTTGTAGATCTTGTTTTTACCTACGCGTGGATATAAAGAACGTCGAAAACGGAGCTCGTATGCGAAAGTTACGGGGTTTAGAAGTCGGCAGGGTGCTGCTGTAAAAGGGGTGACGTGGCACAATGTAGGTCACACACGTTTTGCCACCAGAAAGCTGACATGTGGCATGGACTCGACAAGTTGGAGGTTGACTCGGCGAGTCGAGCTGCCAGGAAGCCTATAAATAGACGTGACGGGTTCCCTTCATTCTCCACACCATCCAACTTCACTTTCTCTCTCTACTTTCTCTCTCTAGCCTCCCGTAAGCCCCCTAAAGTCTAGGTAAACTTCCTAGCACCCGAAGGAAGCCCCGAGGCCCCTGAAGCCTCGAGAAAAAGAGCCTTTCGGTTCTGAAACGCTGCTCCAAGCGAAGCCCGATATTCGAGAAAACCCGCTGTAAGTGAGCTACGCCTACGCTATTTTTAATATATTTTTTAATTAATTATAGTAACGTTATTAGGACCTTATAATAATTATTTGAGCTATTATTATGAGTTATATAAGTATCTTTATAATATCTTTTTAACTAGTCGCGGTACGGAGAATCTGGTTTAAAGGGCCGCATAGGGTTGTTGGATTTCAGAAGTGCTATATGCCAAAATGGTCCTGCCCTCCGGTGTTTTATGTCTGGCCCCTGTCTGTACATAGTGGTTGGAAAATATTGTTTAAACGCTTATATAATAATAATAATGCTAAGACTAATAATTAGTCGCAATGCATATTAGACTAAAATCTAGTGGTAATAATACTAGGTTTCGTCGAAGGAAATTAATTTTAAGAAGCGAAGCGCTGTCTGAGTTCAGAATCACCACCTTAACAAGTGAGTGCATAGTCCCTTTGATGAACATGATTTTAATACAAGTATTGATTGAAGTATTAAATATATGTTTATGTGCGAGTTATTTGATGTTGCCTGAAATACGTGTTAAAGAACATACCTGATTATATATGATGATTTAGGATAAAGAGTAAACCTAAATTAATTATGGGGAATATTGGGTAGTGTCTTCTTATGAGTACGAGTGAGTTATACTCAGAGAATAGAACTTTAATATATATCATTGATCCGGGAGCATGGATTAGACATATTCATTGTCTCTCGTCCGAGAGTATGGATTGGACATAGTCAAATGTCATTAATCCGGGAGTATGGATTAATACATAGTCAGTTGTCCTTAGTCCGGGAGTATGGACAGGACATAGTTATCCATCATTAATCTGGGAGTATGGATTTAGACGTAGATACTTGTCCCTAATCCGAGAGTATGGAATGGGCGCAAATATTGATCCGAGAGCATGGATTAGATCCAGGAGTAAGAGGTAATGTTTAAGGTCCGAGAGTATGGATAGTCTCGTTGTGAGGATTGACGGGGTGGGGGTAAGAGTCGATTATGTATATGGGGAAATTGTATATTTTGTGACATCTAAATTATATATATGATATAACATTGTGGGATTGAAATCCCATGTACTCACCAGGTTTCCCAACCTGACCCACTCAGTTTATTTGTATCACAGGTGTCTATATGAAGTTACATTACACTGAGAGATTAAGGAGATGTAAACCACTAGTGATAATGAATGTAAGTTCTGTTTATGCTTATGTTTCTGTATTGACGATGACATCCCAAATGTTTTAAAATGAATGAAAATACATTTCTTCGGAAATGCTTTGATAACGTACTTATCATGTTTTTCTGGGAACAAATTCCGCAACATTTTTATTAAAAGAGGTACTCTGATTTTTATAAAGCATAAACAAAATCGGTCTTTTCTGACCGTAAAAATGGGGATGTCACAGTTGGTATCAGAGCATTAGCTTAAGCAAACTAGGAATAAGGATTTATTTCTAGACTTAAACTTAGAATGCTAAGCGATGATCGTGAGGAGTGTGTCTAATATATTTTAGGAAGTGCACTTGAATAGACACGAGCACTAGCTCATTTAGGGAAGATGCCTAAATTGCTTTTATGTGCTAAATGATTTGTGATGCTTTATGATGCTATCGTTTGATCAGATTTATGGTCTGTTGCCGACCGAATCTGGAAACTTTTTGTGTTCAGATTTCTACACGTTTAATTACGATATTAGAACTGGCATGTAATTTTTCGAAGTAATAAGGAGGAATACGCGTCTAAAACTTCCACTATCTATATTCTCGTCTCGATACACCAAACGACTGCTTTGGTGTGTAGAACATCATGGTGAAGAATCGTAGTGAATTTAGTAAATGGAGGAAATGAGAAGGCTTACGATATTGAGTGGTACCTATCGGAAGATATCGTAAGAGTGATATCATGCCTTTAGAATGAGTTTAATAAATAATACGTCTAGTACGGGAGAAGCACACTTTCGATTAGCAGAAAGAAAGATTATCCATGAAGTTATCCCATCGTCTGACATTTCCATCACCAACCGAGTTGAAGCAGAATTGATGATTGAAGATACGCATGGAAGAAGTCCTAGTAGAGTCTAGGGAAAATTATATGATTGTTTGGACACATTTGTATGTGTTAAAATTGTTTTTGTGATAATGACTTGGAGAACTGCGAGACAATACTTGGGACGAGTATGAGTAGGTGTGAATGGTAGTAGAGGCCTATACTACCGGAAGCACAGGACTCACACTTGGATCAGGGAAAGTCACAAGGTTACCAAGAAGCTAGTAATTGATACCATTTTATTCAAGTATGTCGTTACCATTGTTTCGGTAATGACTAAGAAGATTGTTGTTATTCCGACCCTAGTGGTCATATCAAATTGAGTCCGACTAAGACGAGTATGTTACATGGTTCAAAGAACCAAGTCCGATGTAGCATCTGACTTAAGCTAGAAGATTGAAGTGAAATACAATCAAAGCGATCAGTAGAGGTATCGCGATAGTTGCTTGTAGCTAGGAATGCTACCTTTTAAGACGTGATTATATCACATTAGAACATGAAGGAAGGTATAGTCTGTTCTGGAATTTGACATTAAAAGACCTGAGTCCAAGCAATACATCATACGATGAGAGGTCATTAGAACATGACCCATCGGTCTATTATGATAATCGAAGGAAGAAACTTATCTCAAGTTTGTTAAAGAAGGAGTCTCCAATAAAGATCGAGATCGTGACATGAAGATCATGATTGGAAGTCTAACATGAGATAGAGAGTGGGTCAACGATCGGGTACCTCCTACAGTCAGGAAGTCTTAGAATTAGATACTCGTTCGAAGAAACATCAAAGTTACGGTTATTACTTAGGATGAAGAGATAACGTATGGAGTCATCATGTGAGCCCTGTTTCGTTGATGATTCCGGGACGTAATCATCCTAAGGGGGGATAATTGTAACGCCCGTAGATTCGGGCTAGTCAATTTAGAGATAATAGGGGTCGAAAACGACTTTTCGACAAAATATTATTTAGAATAAATAATCTTAACCAAGTCTTAGAATATTTATCAAGGGTTCCATACATATAAAGAACGCCGAAATCCGAGTTATAACGAAGAAGTTATGGCTCGTCGAAGTTTTTCGGCAAAACCGGCACGGCACCGGGAGACATAAATAGTGAATTTACAACAGATGACTTTTTAGCCTTACTGATCTAAACAAAATTTGTAGTATACGTTAAACCGAGAACATACAAAAAAAGAACGCCCAAATCTGACTTCGTATGAGGAAGTTATGAATTTTCTAAACTTTGGCATAGCAGTGCACGACCCGAAACTTGAATTTTAGTTCGAGCGGTTTTTGGCCTACGCGACCTAAATGAGAGTTGAATATCTCATTAATAGGAACACAATGATAAAAAGACAGACGAAAACGGAGTCCGTATGAAGGAGTTACGAATTTTTCGCGGTCATTTAACAAAATATAATCTCATCCTACTGTTAAATTTAAGATCAGTCGAGAATTAGCCGACAGAGTCTAAATGAAAGTTGTAGAACTTGTTTTTACCTACGCGTGGATATAAAGAACGTCAAAAACGGAGCTCGTATGCGAAAGTTACGGGGTTTAGAAATCGGCAGGGTGCTGCTGCAAAAGGGGTGACGTGGCACAATGTAGGCCACACCCGTTTTGCCACCACAAAGCTGACATGTGGCATGGAGTCGACGAGTTGGAGGTTGCCTCGGCGAGTCGAGCTGCCAGGAAGCCTATAAATAGAGGTGATGGGTTCCCTTCATTCTCCACACCATCCAACTTCACTTTCTCTCTCTACTTTCTCTCTCTAGGCTCCCTTAAGCCCCCTAAAGTCTAGGTAAACTCCCTAGCACCCGAAGGAAGTCCCGAGGCCCCCGATGCCTCGAGAAAAAGAGCCTTTCGGTTCTGAAACGCTGCTCCAAGCGAAGCCCGGTTTTCGAGAAAACCCGCTGTAAGTGAGCTACGCCTACGCTATTTTTAATATAGTTTTTTTAATTAATTATAGTAACGTTATTAGGACCTTATAATAATTATTTGAGCTATTATTATGGGTTATATAAGTGTCATTATAATATATTTTTAACTACTCGCGGTACGGAGAATCTGGTTTAAAGGGCCGCATAGGGTTGTTGGATTTCAGAAGTGCTATATGCTAAAATGGTCCTGCCCTCCGGTGTTTTATGTCTGACCCCTGTCTGTACATAGTGGTTGGAAAATATTGTTTAAACGCTTATATAATAATAATAATGCTAAGACTAATAATTAGTCGCAATGAATATTAGACTAAAATCTAGTGGTAATAATATTAGGTTTCGTCGAGGGAAATTATTTTTAAGAAGCGAAGCGCTGTCTGAGTTCGGAATCACCACCTTAACAAGTGAGTGCATAGTCCCTTTGATGAACATGATTTTATTACAAGTATTGATTGAAGTATTAAATATATGTTTATGTGCGAGTTATTTGATGTTGCCTGAAATACGTGTTAAAGAACATACCTGATTATATATGATGATTTAGGATAAAGAGTAAACCTCAATTAATTATGGGGAATATTGGGTAGTATCTTCTTATGAGTACGAGTGAGTTATACTCAGAGAATAGAACTTTAATATATGTCATTGATCCGGGAGCATGGATTAGACATATTCATTGTCTCTCGTTCGAGAGTATGGATTGGACATAGTCAAATGTCATTAATCGGGGAGTATGGATTAAGACATAGTCAGTTGTCCTTAGTCCGAGAGTATGGACAGGACATAGTTATCCGTCATTTATCCGGGAGTATGGATTTAGACGTAGACACTTGTCCCTAATCCGAGAGTATGGAATGGGCACAAATATTGATCCGAGAGCATGGATTAGATCCAGGAGTAAGAGGTAAAGTTTAAGGTCCGAGAGTATGGATAGTCTTGTTGTGAGGATTGACGGGGTGGGGGTAAGAGTCGATTATGTATATGGGGAAATTGTATATTTTGTGAGATCTAAATTATATATATGATATAACATTGTGGGATTGAAATCCGTATGTACTCACCAGGTTTCCCAACCTGACCCACTCAGTTTATTTGTATCACAGGTGTCTATATGAAGTTACATTACACTGAGAGATTAAGGAGATGTAAACCACTAGTGATAATGAATGTAAGTTATGTTTATGCTTATGTTTCTGTATTGACGATGACATCCCAAATGTTTTAAAATGAATGAAAATACATTTCTTCGGAAATGCTTTGATAACGTACTTATCATGTTTTTCTGGGAACAAATTCCGCAACATTTTTATTAAAAGAGGTACTCTGATTTTTATAAAGCATAAACAAAATCGGTCTTTTCTGGCCGTGAAAATGGGGATGTCACATGTAGTATACAAAACCCAACAGTGGTATCAGAGCCATGGGTGTTTTCTATTATATAGATGCATTTGTTGTTTGTTCAAAGCTGAAAAAAAATCAATTTTTTCGACTCTGCCTGATCACCACGAGGTGGTGACGGGTCTGACAGATTTTTCGGATTTCTTGGCTTAATTTAGATTTGGATAATTACTATAAGTTGTTTTGTTGATCAAAATTCAATTTTTATGTTATGAAAATAATTATCCCCGTCCAATTAAAAGATAAATTTTCAAATCTTGAAATCATTACTAGTTTATATGATATGCTAATTGTTTGTAATATTTGATTTGAAGTTATCTTACTATAAGAGTTGCATTAAGTCAAATTTGCAAAAGATAAAATTATGATTATTTTATTGGTTTTAAAATTTGATATAAATGTTTTTAGGAGTTACAAAACTTGCCATCAAGTTTTGGAACTCAAAAGTTTTTTTTATGGAGTTACAAATTTTGTCATCAAGTTTGGAACTCAAAAGGTTTTCAAGAGTTATAAAATTGCCCTCAAGTTTTGGTATTTGAAAAGTCTCAAATTATGAAACATTGATTTCTAAAACTCTTGCAATTAAAATGTGCAACTCTTGGGTTCATAACTTAAAATTAATTAAATAGTTTTAATTTTGTATGTTATGTTTAGAACCTTAATGTCTTTTGAATAGTTCAAGTTAACTCTTTATGGATTGTATTAAATTAATTAAGGTATTTAATTAAAAGAGAAGATTAATAAATCCATATAATAACATGGTTTTAGTTTAATTTAATTAAGCGTATAATTTATTAATTAAACCATCAAGTATTTTAAAAGTTTAAAATACACCCTTATACTATATAAAATTAAAAGTTTAATATATTATATATGTATAAGTTAAAAGTCAGTCTTGTCGTTAGTAGGTCTCATTCACGAAGTCGGTCTATCAGGGGGGAATAAGGTTACTGCCTATAAAATGGTGGTTTAATAGGTGTCCACTCTCACCCACCGCTTCCTTGACTGGTGGAGTGTAGTTAGCCGAACGGGTAGGATAGAACATTAATTCTCGTTAAAAGTATAATGATAATAATAAAGTAACTAAACACTTTATAAATTCCCAATCTTAGTTACTTTAGGAAAAATGTGAATTTGATGCTAACCCATGAAATTGCACTTTGCACCTTGCCAAGTCGCTAGTGGAGCGTGTGTGGTTAACCGACACACTAACTTGGACTAACAAGGGTGGCAAAGGGTATCTTGATGTTTGTGATAAATGACATCGAGAGTACCAAGCTAATTTGCATGGTTATTCATACCTTGTTTGTGATCATCGGTATTCCAGTCACAAATTGAAGGGCATAATCGAGATTAAACATGTCATTGAAAAGTTCAATGAATCTCAAAAGAATATAGGAATTTCAATTCATTTAAAACTTAATAATCAATTTCGTTTTTCATGGTGGAAATTGGTAAATCGTCATTTACCTACCTTCGAATATTTTGCAATTGGATTACGGCATCCCTCTTCCGAATTGTAAAATATTGTGCTGGGTCCTAGCCTTAATATTTCATTTGGGTGTTATATTAAGGACTTAAATCAATCAACTTGAATTTCTCCCTTGTAGATGTCTAATTCTGACAACTATGGTCTTCCCGAATCTTTTGGAAAAAGATTTCCTCATGAAGATGATGTTCCCAGAAATCATACTTCACTTCCTCCGCCTCCTCCAATAATTCTCCCTGACCTACAATTTCGTCGACTTGAAAAGTTCAAGGTCACTCAAGCCCTATTGGCTAGCAAACACCAAGATGAGAGGTCTGTGTGTGCACATGTCTTGGAGATGAAGTCACACATTAATAGGCTGGGAATGTTAGGAGTCGTGTCGAGGAAGTTGGCTGTTGACTTGGTTCTTCAGTCACTTCCCGAGTCGTATAGTCAGTTTGTTAAAGACTACTATATGACAGACCGCGACATGACCCTTATTGGACTTACCTATTTTCTAATTGCTGCTGAATCAGAAATGATTTGGCGCACTGGTCAAGCAAATTTTATTGGAAGATCTACCTCCCAAACTTCCATGGACATTGACAATGGAAACATTGGAAGTCCAGAAAAGTCTTCTCTTCCCAATGGAAAAGGATCGGCCATGGTCAAACCATTTGACCTAATGGTAAAGAGAAAGACTAAGTCTGAGATTGTCCCGTGTGCCATTCCAAAAGAATCTGTTTGCTTCTACTGCCAATAGAAGTGTTGGATCTAATTGTATTGCATCATGGGCTTATGTTTGTATCCGGATTGGGCCTGTCCATCCGTGATTAGATGGTAGGGTTAGACTATAAATATGCATGCATGTATGCATTAAACAAGGTTGATTATTACGTTTATTGTTTTGTAACCCTAAACACCTCTACAGTCGAAGTTCTTAATCGAGCTCTTCTGAGGTGTTGAAGTTTTAATCATACGACACATTTAAAGCCATTCTCGTGTTCATAATTACGTTCTTAATTGTTTGCCTGCATAGAATCTAACGATCCTAATTGAACTTTGTTCTAACAATTGGTATCAGAGTAGGAGACTGTGTGATCAATACACATTCCTTCTTTATTCAGAATTCTTTAGGTTTTCCGCTTTTATCGTATAAATAGAAGCCGTCTTCTTCATATCGACGGTAACTCTGTTTCAGATAAAACCCTAATCTCAAGTTTACAGGTTTGATTCTAGCAGCTCACCATGTCTCACGAAGATTCGCAAACAAATCTCATCAACATCTCAAACAGCATTGGATCCACTACCAGAATTCCCATTCTTTACACTCAAGACTATGAAGTATGGGCGCATCACTTTGAAGATTACATGGTTGGATCTGAAGACAATGGCTATCTCATCTGGGAAGCTATCACGCTTGGGCCGTTTGTTCACTCAGGAACGAACACCACAGTTAAGTCCCAAAAGGAATATAACAAGCTGGTGGCGGATGTAGATAAGATGCCACAGGACGAGAAAGACAAGTTGCTGTGTAATGTGAAGGCCATGAGAATGATCAGATTCGCCTTGCAATCTGACACTTTTCGGTTGGTTGGTTCATGCACGACGGCCAAAGAAATATGGGATAGGTTGAAAGAACTTTATTCAACCGATGAAGATCTAGAACACTCCATTCAAACCTTGCTGCTGTCAGAATTTGGAGTTTTCGAACAGAAACCAGAAGAGAAACTCATACAAACTTTTGATCGGTTCAATCATCTCCTAAGTAAGATGATCAAGCATGGAATAGAAAGAAAGTTGATCGAGCAGAAGGTGACCTTCATGAACGGTCTGAGACCTAAATGGATGGCTGTGGTCTCAACCGTGAAAGCACATGAACAGTTTAAGTCTTACTCACTAGCGAAACTTGTGGGAATACTTAAGTCCCATGAAAGTGTTGTAACCAAATAAGCGAAGGTAGTTTCTGGTGTGGGATCGCTGGCCCTTGTCTCTAAAGGAAAAGGCATTGCAGAAGAAGAAGAAGAGTCTGATATGTCTGAGTGTGACCTTAGAAGCGAGGAGTATGCTTTGATGGTCACCAATCCAAAGAAGTTTGCACGAAGAAAATTTCCTGTCAACAAGAACCGAAACTGGCAGGGAAGTTACAGCTCTGAGAAGGTAAAGGATGAAGCGAAAAATTCTTCTCAAAAGCATGAAGACAAGAAGGAGAGCAAGCTTGCTGGAGACTCTGGGTTCGACTGCAATTACTGTCACGGCAAGAACCACTTTGCCAAAGATTGCATGCTAAGGAAAATGGCTGAGAAAAGAGATGGTGAAGATGATGAGGCGTACTATATGCGCAAGATGGAAGAGATCAAGAAAACGAAGACGACTAATAGTTCTATGAATGCCTTGAGTGTGCAGGAGAATGCAGATAAAGATGAGTTCGGTGGCGTTGAAGTTTGGTCAACCGATTCTGAAGATGAAGAGGTGAGAAAGCCCACTCATGGAAAGGCTTATGTGGAAAAGGAAGTAGGTTCGGCTGGAAGGTGTTTAATTGTCACAGCTGGTTCATCAACCGAAAGTGCAAGTGAGGAACCGAACCTGACTGAGGACAAGTGTTTTGCAGCCAAGCCTGTGAGTGAGAAGATCAACGACTGCGATCGGCTGATCAAAAAGGTACAATCCATCCTTGAATCACTTAAAATTCCAATAACAGATTATGAAGAAGAATTAAATGAATTAAAATTTAAATTTTCTAACTTAAGTGGTAGTCTCATGCAAACTCGCTTAGCAAATTCTAACCTAACTGACCAACTCAGCAGGGTGTCTTCAAAAAGTGAGGAGAGAAGGATGTGGATTGAGCTAAAGGAGGCGGAATTAAATAGAGCTAGGGATGAAAGTATTTATTTGCAAAGAGACAATTTAAAGTTTTTAAAACAAAGGAATGTTTTTTGTTTAATTGCTAAGCGTCTATACTCTAATATTGCTCAATTGCATTTAAGTTGTGAGATAGGAAAGAAGATTCATAAGATGATTTTACCCTTCCTTGAATTTAAGGAGGATGAGGTCATAGCAGAATGTGAATCAGTAGTATCATCAGAAGAGACATCCATGTCTTACAAAATTGGACCGGACAAGATAGAAACCTTCATTGATTCTAAGGAACACAAATGTATGCTCAAAAATATTTTAGATGAAAATGATAGGTTAAAAATTAAGTCAGACACTATTCAATCATTTGACTTGTCTAATGCCAAATTAACTTCAGAAAATAGAAAATACGTCTGAATTTGATGAGGAAAGTGAGATGAGTGAAATCTCAGTAGAAGACGAAGTTGATTGCTCTGAGTTCATGAAGAGTGAAACCGAGAATGAGAAACCCCTCATGTCTGAAAATTCGGTTGAGTTCGCTCGCTTGTCAAAAGACAAGACACAGAAACTCAAGGAAAAAGCTATGGTCTATCAAAAAGTTCAAACTGTGCCGAATCAGGTATATGCAGTTACAGGGGTCACTGCTAAACAAACGGCATAATTAAAAATCTTGGTCGACAAAGACAATGCTGAAGGATGCGACGATTACTTCTGGTCTGCCCCTATTGACAACGCAGACGAAACCGTAGGCTTATCTGAGAAGACTTCATGGAGGGTTAAAGGAAGATATGTTGCTGAACCCATCAACAAACCCTCAAGTTTCGACAAACCAAGCACAAGTGGAACTAAAGAAATCCCTGAAGAACCGATGACAGAACCAACTGTTCCAACAAATACAACCGAAAGTCAAAAGGAGAAGCCAAAGGCTAGCTTCAATATCCACAAATCACAGAAGGAGTTAGCTGAACAGAAACGCTGAAGAAATCAAAGATACGCAAAGAATCTGAATGAGCGAAAACGTCACTGGGAATCTCAAAATCCTAACTACGTACCTCCTAAGAAAGAATCAACGGATAAAGGAAAGGAAAAACTGAAAGGAAAAGAAAATTTCAGCCCAAATTCCTACTATTCCAAATCTCAAAACCGAACATCTACTTTCGGTTCCCAAACTAGCGTACCGAACCGAAAGTCAAGTTTCGGTCCCCACATGGGCTCTCAGAACCGAAAGTCATGTTTCGGTCCCAAGTCTAGTTTCGGTCCTTCTAACTCCCATAGCAAAACAAATTCAGTGAAGGACATCAAAGGAAAGGGAAAGCTCGAATCAAAATCTGAGTTCCATAATAAGAAAAAGTCAGCTAACCCCAGGATTCAAAAGAAAATTCCTAAACCATCTAACAACACACCAACTAATACACCAAAATTTAAACAAGATAAAACTAAAATCAAGGTGTATACCATTAAAAGAAAAGATCAAACCACTCTAGTAAAAAGAACATATTTGGTTGATATTTCTACTGTAATTCCTTTTTCTGTGAAAGACTCACCAGGACCCAAGAAACTTTGGGTTCCTAAATCTGCTTGAATTTGCAGGTAATTAGTGACGGGCAGTTCGATGATGAATGGTATATAGACAGTGGCTGCTCGCGTCACATGACAGGAAGGAAGGAAGAGCTGAGGGAGTTTCGGTCCCTAAAAGATGGTGGGTGTGTAAAGTATGGAAATAACTCCTATGGAATAATCAAGGGATATGGTATGATAACCAATGGAGATTTCTCGATTCGAAAAGTGGCGTATGTGGAAGGATTACAGCATAACCTCATCAGTGTGTCACAATTAGTTGTGGGAACAGGTCTGAAAGTATCATTTGATGATGAGGGCTTTGAAATAATTGAAAAGCAATCGAAAAAGGTTCTGCTAAAGTCTGAACGCAAGGGAGAGATGTATCCTTTAAATCTCAACCCAATACGAGGAAAACCAGCAATATGTCTGCTGTCAAAGGCGAACACTGATGAAAGCTGGTTATGGCATCGACGTCTATCGCACCTGAACTTCAAAGACATTAATAAGTTGGTGCTTGGTAATCACGTTCGAGGACTCCCTCTTCTCAAGTTTGACAAGGAACATCTGTGTGCAGCGTGTGAGATGGGCAAACAAAGCAGAAAGAGCCACCCTACACGAATCAATACAAAGATTGTTGAAGCTCTTGAACTATTACACATTCACTTATGTGGACCTTCGGCTATCGAGAGCATCGGTGGTAGTAAGTACATTCTTGTTATCGTAGATGATTTTTCACGCTTCACCTGAGTTTTCTTTCTTAAGCAGAAATCAGATGCAACTCCCAAGTTGAAGACATTTATCAAGCAAGTGGAAGTGCAGCTGAGAAAGACGGTGAGGAATATCAGAAGTGACAACGGTCTGGAATTCAAGAATAACGATTTTGAGGACTTTCTGGCTGACAAGGGGATAACTCACAATTTTTCGGCCCCTTATACACCACAACAGAATCGGATTGTTGAAAGACGAAACCGCTCTTTATGTGAGGCAGCCAAAACCATGCTCAGTTTCGCTTCTCTTCCGTTATACTTCTGGGCTGATGCAGTTGCAACCGCGTGCTACACTCAGAATCGATCCTTGCTCAACAAAAGATTCTCAATCACTCCATATGAGATCTTAAACAATCGAAAGCCAAATGTCAAATTTTTCCACATATTCGGTTCAAGGTGCTTTATTTTCAATTCTAAAGAGAACCGAAATAAGTTTGACATCAAAGCCGATGAGGGAATCTTTCTGGGTTATTCGCTAACATCAAAAGCATACAGAGTGTTGAACAAATGCTCCAAATGAATTGAAGAAACATATTATGTAACCTTTGACGATAATTACATGAAGAAAGTTTAAAGGAGCGAAAGTGACTTAGGGGAAATTTTTCCTGCATCAGGACAAGTCTCGGTTCCCATATCCAACTTGTTTGAAGAGTACATTCGGTTATTTGATGAACCAGAGAAAGCAGTACACTCAGAAGCGAAAGCAGCAGACAACAAAATCGATAATCTAAAAAAGATCATAGATGAAACTGCCAAAGAAATAGAAACTGAACCTCCTAAACCGACAGGTGGTCAACCCTCCACTGACTCTCCAAACAGAGGCTCATTGTTCAAGGGGGAGAGTTCATCAGCACCAAAGACAACCGAAGTATCTTTCGAGGGGGAGAATCCAATTCCGTCCCCAACTCATAAAGGTCTAGGCGAGGGGGAGCATACAGCTCCAAACCCACCCAATAGTAGTCCAATCGAGGGGGAGAATCCAACTCCCACAAAGGAAGCGAACTCTGATGCTGCCACAGGTTACACTTCGCCAATCGAGGGGGAGAAAGAGAATGCAACTGACGAAGGAGAGGGTGATCAATCAGAATTTGAAGAGGAAGTGAATGTTGAATTGGATCCAGCATATGACCCAAATTATCCTCCGTTAGTGAAATAGACCAAGGACCATCCCAAAGCTCAAATTATTGGAGAATCATCTGAGAAAGTACTCACTCGTTCACAGTTGAAAGCGAAACAAACTGCATTATTCTCTAAAGTTGAATTATGTATGTTTAATTCGTTTATCTCCAAGGTCGAGCCGAAAACAGTTAATGCTGCACTTGATCATTCTGATTGGGTTCAAGCAATGCAAGATGAGCTCCATGAGTTTGAACGCAACCGAGTTTGGAGGCTGATTCCCACACCAAAGGATGCTTCAGTGGTCGGCTTAAAATGGGTCTTCAGAAATAAATTAGATAAAGAGGGGAATGTCATTCGCAACAAGGCTCGGTTGGTGGTGAAAGGATATTGCCAAGAGGAAGGGATAGATTATGAGGAAACCTTCGCTTCGGTAGCAAGATTGGAATCTGTTAGGATTTTTCTGGCATATGTTGCTCATAAAAACTTCGAAGTTTTCCAAATGGACGTAAAATGCGCCTTCTTGAATGGAGAACTAGAAGAAACAGTTTATGTTGAGCAACCTCCCGGGTTTGTGAACGAGAAATTTACTGATCATTGCTATGTGCTGGATAAAGCTGTCTATGGATTAAAGGAAGCACCGAGGGCCTGGTATGAAACTTTAACTCACTTTCTGAAAATGTTGAAATTTAAGCAAGGTTCGGTTGACCCAACCTTCTTCCGAAAGAAAGAAGGCGAACATCTAATGATAGTTCAGATTTATGTCGATGACATCATCTTCGGCTCCACGAATCCTAGCTTAACGACTGAATTCAGGAAGTTGATGGAGACTAAATTTGAAATGAGCGCAATGGGTCCGATTAAATTTTTCCTTGGTTTGAATATTAGACAGGGACCAAAAGGTATCTTTATCAACCAGAAGGCCTATACAAAGAACTTGCTGGCAAAATTCGGTATGATGGGAGATTCGAAAGTGAAGGTTCCTATGGCATTTGGCACTAAGTTAACACCATCTCTGGAAAAACCTGCTGTTGACATAACACTATATCGTCAAATGATAAGGTCCCTTATGTATCTAACAGCTAGTAGATCAGACATTATGTTTTCTGTTTGTTATTGTGCTAGGTTTCAAGCTAATCCAAGAGAACCTCACATGGTGGCAGTAAAGAATATTTTCCGTTACGTGAAGCGAACCTCATCTCTCGGTCTCTGGTATCCTGCTAGATCTGGATTGTTTATTCAAGCTTTTTCTGATGCTGATCTTGGAGGATGTGGTCTGCACCAAAAGAGCACTACAGGCGGATGCCAATTTCTTGACGGAAAACTTGTTAGCTGGCAGTCCAAGAAGCAAACCTGTGTATCACTTTCAACAGCCGAAGCTGAGTATATAGCAGCAGCATCTTGTACCTCTCAAGTCATATGGATTCAAAGTCAACTAAGAGATTATGGGCTGAGTATGAAGAAGATTCCTCTCTATTGTGACTCAGAAAGTGCAATAAGGATTTGTCACAATCCTGTGCAACACTCTAAGACTAAGCATATTGCACTTAGATATCATTTTATCAAGGACCACGTAGAAGATGGGAACGTGGAAGTGCATTTCGTTAGGTCCTCTGATAAATTGGTAGATATATTCACTAAAGCATTACCTGAAGCGAGCTTCAATAAAATATTACAAGGCCTAGGTATGATGGAAGCAGAGTCGGTACCGAATCCTCAAATCTCTTACTAAAAATTAGACAAGCGAAATGGAGCGAACACTCGGTCTATTTCGGCTTCATAATTTTCGAGAACCGAAATGAACCGAACGCTCGGTCTATTTCGGCTCTGGAATTTTAAGGCACCGAAATGAACCGAACGCTCGGTCTATTTCGGCTCTATAATTTTCGGGAACCGAACGCTCGGTCCATTTCGGCTCTGGAATTTTAAGGAACCGAAATGACCCAAACGCTCGGTCTATTTCGCTTCATTCTTTTAAGATAAGGTTTCGGTTGTACACTTTGTTCACTTAGTTAATCCAAAAATATTTTCTTTTTCTGTTTTTATTATTTTTCAGAAAACTTCAAAAAATCCAAAAATATTTTCTTTTTCTGTTTTTATTATTTTTTAGAAAACTTCAAAAATCCAAAAATATTTTCTTTTTCTGTTTTTATTATTTTTTCAGAAAATATCAAAACTTCAAAAATATTTTTTTTGTGGTGTGTTTGTTTGCTTGTTCTTTTAATTAGGTCAAAAGTGTACCAGTACAACAGAATTTGGAGCTAAGGCAGGTATAATCATTTCCATCTGAACTAGTTAAGGGTCCCTAGAAGCATGCTGCTGCATGTTGACCAAAGCCTCTATGACTTCGAGCTAGGCCTTAATGATTCGATCTCTACCAATCGTTTCTTCCCAATAAGGCTGTTTCAATCAATTCAAGTCAAGAGCTACCTTACTCTTCTCAGTTGAATTAAGAGTTTTCTGCTTTGTCATATTTTTTAGCAGAGGTACTTTCGGTTCTTTAGCCACCCTCCTTATATTCTCCATCAACTTTCGGTTCACCACTGTAACCCTTGAGACTCTCGGTCCTTACCGCTGAGTTTTATGGTTGCATAAAATATGTGTTTGTGATCTTAGATACGTATACCACGTGCTGAGTGAAACCCAAATTCCAACACCTATAATGAATTGACGGTGAATTATTATCTTACTGGTTACCTTCTGAAATCTCTTTTTTATTTTTGAGTGGTCTTTTATGAAATTGTCTAACACCAAGGCTTTTCTTCCCAAAAAGATCCAGTTTGTTTGTGTTTTTGAGATTTCTATCTCTTCATCAGTCACTATAAAATATATCCTACCTACTTGTTCAACAGACCACATCGGTCTCACAAGTACTTCTTCCCACGTTCGGTCTTATGTTAAGACTCGATGTTCGGTTGAAGATAAGCTACCCTTTGCCTAACAATTAAAAGAAGCCTTTCAATGTTTCTCTACAAACAGTTGATCGTATTTTTCGGGAAACTACACAAGCACTTCAAGTCTCTCTTCACTTTGAAGGAAGCGATTTTTGCCCGAAATCACCTGCTTTCTGTCTTCTAATAGACATCACTCACATCCAATACACATTTTGCTTTATTTCTTTATCTTTTGTCACTCTATTGCACGAAAATTTTTATTTTCCAACATTCTGGTTGCTGTTGGTTCTCTTTTTGTTTATCTTTTGGAGCAACAGGGGTAATCCTAAATCTTGGAGCGACACTGAATTTGAAACGACGATTGAGGATAAGATTTTGGGTGTGTGAATTTGAACGGTCTCTATACCCACGCGTGCTGACGTATACCTGGGAGTAACCAACCTGTCACATCGCGCTTTTTCAGGCGACGTTTTAGTGAGCGCGTCATTATCATGATGATTTTTCTCTCTCCTGGCAACGGTATATAAAGGGTTTATAATCTTCTTTGTCTTTTATCAGCAACAAATTCTCTCAAATTACAAGGCAAGTTGAAATTGTTCATCTTCTTTCTTCGATTAACAATGGCGACTTCTTCATCAGTTCACGATCAAACTGCTTCATCCATATTGCTTTCAATCAAGCCAAATCAGAACATGATTATTGAACTCAATCCGTTTATGTACGATTCGTATATGCTGCAGGTGGTTGAGTGTTTGAAGTATTCTGCACTGGTTCTAGCCCTAACACAGGTGGAAGCCGTTCCGATGTCACTTTTATCATAGGTTTACTCAACTGCCTCTTATGACAAGAACAAGGAACGAATCTACTTCCAAATCCATTCTCATAAGGCTTCTATTTCAAAGATGAAATTCTGTTCCAAGTTGCAACTTGCTGTAGATTCATCTGTAATCTCACCAGACTTCATCACCACTACCCAACTGTTCTTGATGCTTTACGAGATGGGCTATACTGACATGCTTACCACGGTTATGAAGGTTAAGAAGTCTTGCTTACCACCCCAATGGAATGGAATGCTAACTCTCCTCATTAAGGGTTTGGCGGAGAGAAGTGGTGGATCTGATGGCACAAGTAAGGGTTTCCTAACCCTTCTCTACGGCCTTTACAATGGTCTCAATCTCGATTACGGGACGATTATCTGGTCTCAAGTAGTGCAAAGCCTCAACACTTCTACAAGGCATTCGGAAATTTCGTGTGGTCGATTCTGGACTCTCATTACACGAAGGGCGATTAATTCTTTGGATATTCCGGTAATGAAGGATGCCCTAGTCGCGTCTATTGCTACGTTCCACACCAAGAAAATCATTATCTCTGATCCTAGAAAGTTTCCTAACATTGGCTCTATCCCTGAGACAATGTACAGATGTGTCACAGCCGAGAGTAAACTCATGGCTGATTATCGCAAACTTCCTCCCAAGGAACCAAGAATCCTATCTCCTGAACAGCAGACTGCCTTAGATGCTGTGGAGAAGCCTGGTAACCGAGGGAAACGGTCTACTACCAAGAAAGAGCCAACAGAGGATGCTAAGTCTAAGACTGCCAAGTCCAAGAAGCGAAAGTCTGAGAAAGGGGATTCTTCTAAACCGAAGAAGATTAAAAAGATGGCGAAAAGGTCCAAGAGTCCTACTCCTCCCAGTTCCGAACACGATGAGGAGGATGAAGAAGAGGAAATTCATCATGACTCACCGAGAGGTAACACTCCTCCCCGATCTCTTACTCCAACCGAATCTCCTCATAACAAACTTCCAACACCACCTCCATCACCGAAACCGACAGTTCCAGTTTCGGTTGCTCCTATTCCCCCACCTACCACATCTCAAACAACAACTTCTTTTCTACCACCACCACAAGTTTCTTCTGTTCCTATTTCTACAACTCCCTTACCACCTCCTATAATTTCCCAATCAACTTCCACTACAATCCCTGAACCGACAGTAAGAGTTAACGTATCTGATACGGGGGCGACTACTGAAACAGAACCTCCAGTTACTTCTACACGACTTTCACCCTCACCTTCAACCGATTCTGGTGTCACTCTCGGTGGTGCTAATGATGAGTTTGATTCAACATACTACAGTCCCTATAGACTTCCTACTGATGAGGATGATGATGCTCCTGTCACACGCCAACACTTGCAGAGCATTCATGAGAAACTGGATAAATTGCTTGATGACAACAAGTCCTACAGTGGTGTTGTGCTCAAAGCCTTTTTGGACACAGCTCTTGAGCAATACACTGACTCCATTGACAAATCCACTAAGGCTGTTAATGAGTCTACTTCTTCTTGCCAAAAAGCCTCTGCTGATGTTGCTGATATTGTTCATACTACTCAGATTTTTATCGAGTCACTTAAAGGACATGCTGATACAAGTGCAGCTAAGGTGCAAGCCTCTATGGATTCATTTTCCAAGTCCCTTCACGAAGAGCACACAAAGTTTGAAGTTGTTCGTTCTTCCATCCAAGCAGAGAACACTTCACTTCTCAGTTTTGTGTCCTCTCGGCTGGAATCTCTTCATGCTGATCTAACAAAAGAGAGTGCTCTGAAGGAAGAACTTGCTCGACAAGCCTCCACGATTGAAGTTCAGAAGGTTCAGCTAGCTCAAGCTGAAAAAGAAATTGCTTTGTTGAAGACAGAGAGAGCTGTTTTTCGCAGCTGTGCAGGGGATGTGAAGGATATGCTCACCAACATTCTTGGTTCTCATGATCCTATCCTTACTTTGACCATTAGGAATCATTTCACTACCAAACTTCTTCCTGCCCTTGCATTGTTACACGAGATGAAGGGTGTTTCAGAGATATTTATTGCTCCAAAACAAGGGGGAGAAGGTGCTCATGCTCAACCGAAGGTTAAAACTGAAACTGATTCTGCTCAACCGAAGGTCAAAGTTACAACCGAACTGAAGGATAATGTAGCTTCAGGTTCTGGTTCACAAGCCAAGCAAAAGGAGATTGATGATGATAGCAATGACGAATCTGGGGAAACTATTGCTGAGGCTCTTAAGCAAAAGAAGAGTGATAAAGAGCTGGATGAAACCTTGAGGATTGCAAGGGAAGCAGAGGAGAGGGAAAGGAGAAACAAGGAAGAAAAAGAAGCCTTGAACTGCAAAAAGGCCTTGTTTCCCCTATGGACAAAAGAGGCACTTATCAATCAAGCTATAGAGTTTCCAAGTGTTTATTGGTTGGAACCTGATGCTTCGTTTGACTGTGACAATTCTAAGGACTCGCAGTTCGACATGCCGATAACTCGAAAGGCATTCACGTTTCACTGTTTCGATTCGACTGCTGAGGTTCCTTTTCCTCATCCTAAGGTTGCTCGTGAGCTTATCGACTTTTATTTGAAGTATGGTCAACCGCAGTACTTGACATGGAGCGCACAAAAGGTAATCACTGTCATGGTACTGAAACCTACGTCTGCTGGGAGGTTTATCAATGTTAATTTTAAAATCACACGAGGATCTGCAAACTCGGTGTCGATTATTTCCCTGGCAGACCTTCCAAATCTAAATCCTCATGAATGGATTCTTTTGTTTAATATTCTGCTCACAAATCCGAGGGAATATGAGCCGATATTGGAGAACTTGAAGAGGATGTTGGCTTCTTACATCCATGAGGTTGCAGCTATGGATCAAGAGATAGCGAAAGTGATGAATAAGAAACCGACCATCAAGCCAACACCGAAACCAGGAGATGTGAATAAGATGAAGATGTGCCAAATCAATTCAACACATCTTACTGTGATGTTTACAAAAGGCGAAGCACACAGATTTTTATTTGCTCTTGTTGATAAACATTTATTTTCAACTGACTGCTTGGAGCACATCATCAACATTATTCATCGGTGCAAGCAGAATTCAGAAGCAGACAAGAAAAACTTCACGGACATGCTTCGGTGGTACATAAAGTTTCGTCATCATTTGCTGGCTATCATACTGAAGGTGTTCAAAACAATAAAGAATTCTTCTGCAGCTCAGCCGAAGTGAGCTTTCTGTTCCATTGACGCAAAGGGGGAAAATGTTGGATCTAATTGTATTGCGTCATGGGCTTATGTTTGTATCCGGATTGGGCCTGTCCATCCGTGATTAGCTGGTAGGGTTAGACTATAAATATGCATGCATGTATGCATTAAACAAGGTTGATTATTACGTTTATTGTTTTGTAACCCTAAACACCTCTACAGTCGAAGTTCTTAATCGAGCTCTTCTGAGGTGTTGAAGTTTTAATCATACGACACATTCAAAGCCATTCTCGTGTTCATTATTACGTTCTTAATTGTTTGCCTGCATAGAATCTAATGATCCTAATTGAACTTTGTTCTAACAAGAAGGGCATTAGTTGCAAAGCTGCCGTATCTACCTGAAGGATCATAAGGATGGTAAAGTCAGTGTGTATGACTCTGCTTCAGGCAAGTCCACTATCTAACTCTATTAAGTTCCTATTTCTAGATTCTTAATACATGATGTAATGTAATTACATTTTGATGTTTTGTAGGATTGAAGAAAAGAAAGGAAGCTGAAGGAAGAGCATGCTGAATTTGATCGCGAAGATGGATTTCGGTCGCATGGTTCGATGATCGGATTTTTGAGCTGCTACTTAGGAGTTATGATAGATTGCTTAGAAATATTTTGTAACATAGTTTTCATTTGTAATTGCATTGTAAGTAAAAGTTTTTTCGCATTTTATAAATAAAGAATTTTTTTTGAAATGTATCTTATTATATATTTCCTTGCAATGGCATTTGTGAAAATTGATGTTTGTATGTTTCTAATGTTAGCAATGTTGAAAATGGATTTGATTCCTTCGTTTGTGGTAGTGTCAAAATTTACCAAATATGGAAAGATTCTCATCACCCAAGTTTCAATTGGATAGAAACTTGGAATCATGCAACTTGTATTGTGTGATGAATGAGAACCTTCATCTTTGGGAAATTAAGACTAATTCCTTGTTCACATGTATATGTGAGTCAAGTGAAGGAGTAGGGGATCAGGTACACTTGGTTGTGCACTGGTTAGGTCTACCACAAAGAACGATAAAATTATTCGTCATGATTTACTAAAGTTAGTAAATATGGTTATACTTACAAGATTAAGTGTAATTCTGAATCATTGAAAAAGTTTCAATGTATAGCAGAATGAATAAGAAGAATCAATTAGGCAGAAAGATAAAAGTTTCTTCAATCTAAAAGGAAGGGAGAGTACTTGAGTATCATGTTTTATGATCATCTTAATGATTATGAAACCATATCATAATTGATCCTCTAAGGACATCTTAGTGTATTTCTATGGCTAAGAAGAAGAATCGTGAATTGTTGAAATGGTTAAATCAAGAAGATGAGTCATACTTCGTTCCAAAATCAAGTCTCAGAGTCATAATCCAAGATTGTGCCTTGAGTGAAATAATCTTAAGAAGGTTTATAACACTTATCAAATGTAGAGTAAAATGATTCTTACTCTTGTACATTTGAAATTGGTAAGTTGTGATGTCTTGGATAAGACAAAGACCAACTAAGACCAATTGTGTGAAGTGTTTTTCCTTGATAAGAAACCACACTAACTCTTGAATATTTGTTATCAAGTAATGTTTCTTGACAAAGAGAATCTTATAGGTCAAGAGGTCAGTGGGAGTCTTAAAGATCTTGAAAAGTTTCAAGAACTAATCAAGAATGAACCTATTGTTTATCACTAGCACACGACTTGAGGTTTGGAACCTATCGTGTTGACATATTTTTGTTTCTGTGCCCATTCCAGTTAAGTTGACTATGCATGTGAGTTCTATGAGTTCTCAATTGTTTGCATAACAACCTGGAAGCAATGGTAAGCAATGGTAGGCCCTTGTGCTGCCAGGTGGCAAGAAATTAAGATTGAAGAAGTTCAGTCTATATGAGTTTGGATTTGTCACTAACCTTATCTTGTGATTATGGTTATGACAAATTCACATGGATAGGAACACATACACCATTAATCTAAGTGACTAAGGTTTCTCTCCAATTCATGAAAATGATTGTTAGGAAATGCTTTCACTAAGTAGATTTTAAGGAGATAGCATTTGTGATATTTGCATTCTCAAATTCGATTATGATTACGACATCCCTCTTCATAGTTCGAATTGTGAGAAATGGCAAAAGGTCTAAACATTCGGGACTTATTATTATAAGTTCTGAAATTGTTTAGACACACATGTGAGTTATCTAAGTAAAGGAGTAGGAGTTTGAGGAGCCTAGATAAAGTCTTATCGAAGGATCTTGTATCAGAAATCTGAACTTTGCTAAGAAAGTCAACAAGTATTGATTTCTATAAGTCCAGCTTATTTCTAGGTACATGTCAAAGCTAGTGGGAGCATAAGTGTTATGCTAGTAAGATAATAATTAGTATGCTAGTGGGAGCATAATTATTATGGTAAGTGTTGCGAGTTAGCAATGCTAATTATAGAAAACAAAAGTTTCAATTCGCAAAGTTGCAGGGTTTGAAAAGTTGTTTTGCAATAATTAAGGGAGAGGAATTCATATTTCATTTCGAATCTAAAAGCTTAGATTGAGATTTTAATCGAATTTAGTCATGGGCATATGTGAATGTTATGTTGAAATGATTCAACATAAGGAAATTGTATATGTGGAAATAGTATAGCGAAAGACTGGTAAAGTATCATGTCTTTATGTGAGACATTATGAATCGTATTCCATATGCTTCGGATATAGGATCGATTACATAAGCTATAATATTAATCTGTTCTAATTTTTCAAATGCCCGTGGCATTAAGAGGAAAAAGGGACTAGAACGAGATATGACTAAAATGGTTAAGCAATTTCCGAGGACAATCTGAGATTTACCAAAGATTGATTACTCATGGACAGTTGGAAGTATAATGTAAATTTTGGAAAGACCATATTGACATACTCTGAGAAGAGGTAACTCTAGTTCAGAAGTGATAGTCAAAATGGGAATATGGAAATTTTACCATAAGTGGAAGTTAATAAAAAAATCTATGTAAGATTAGAAAACTTAATGCAAGAAGGATGTTCAAAGGAATGTACTTTGAATATAAGACTTCGTTTCCATGGAATTGCTCTCCATTGGAATACTTTGTAATGTTTGTTGCCAAGTCTCTATGACTTTGTGCATAGTCGTTACAAGAGGATCATTGCATATAAGTTTAGAATCTAACAAATTTTAGCAAATGACAAGAATATGGTATTCTTACATTTAAGATAAGGAAGCAATGGTAAGCAATGGTAGGCCCTTGTGCTGCCAGGTGGCAAGAAATTAAGATTGAAGAAGTTCAGTCTATATGAGTTTGGATTTGTCACTAACCTTATCTTGTGATTATGGTTATGACAAATTCACATGGATAGGAACACATACACCATTAATCTAAGTGACTAAGGTTTCTCTCCAATTCATGAAAATGATTGTTAGGAAACGCTTTCACTAAGTAGATTTTAAGGAGATAGCATTTGTGATATTTGCATTCTCAAATTCGATTATGATTACGACATCCCTCTTCATAGTTCGAATTGTGAGAAATGGCAAAAGGTCTAAACATTCGGGACTTATTATTATAAGTTCTGAAATTGTTTAGACACACATGTGAGTTATCTAAGTAAAGGAGTAGGAGTTTGAGGAGCCTAGATAAAGTCTTATCGAAGGATCTTGTATCAGAAATCTGAACTTTGCTAAGAAAGTCAACAAGTATTGATTTCTATAAGTCCAGCTTATTTCTAGGTACATGTCAAAGCTAGTGGGAGCATAAGTGTTATGCTAGTAAGATAATAATTAGTATGCTAGTGGGAGCATAATTATTATGGTAAGTGTTGCGAGTTAGCAATGCTAATTATAGAAAACAAAAGTTTCAATTCGCAAAGTTGCAGGGTTTGAAAAGTTGTTTTGCAATAATTAAGGGATAGGAATTCATATTTCATTTCGAATCTAAAAGCTTAGATTGAGATTTTAATCGAATTTAGTCATGGGCATATGTGAATGTTATGTTGAAATGATTCAACATAAGGAAATTGTATATGTGGAAATAGTATAGCGAAAGACTGGTAAAGTATCATGTCTTTATGTGAGACATTATGAATCGTATTCCATATGCTTCGGATATAGGATCGATTACATAAGCTATAATATTAATCTGTTCTAATTTTTCAAATGCCCGTGGCATTAAGAGGAAAAAGGGACTAGAACGAGATATGACTAAAATGGTTAAGCAATTGCCGAGGACAATCTGAGATTTACCAAAGATTGATTACTCATGGACAGTTGGAAGTATAATGTAAATTTTGGAAAGACCATATTGACATACTCTGAGAAGAGGTAACTCTAGTTCAGAAGTGATAGTCAAAATGGGAATATGGAAATTTTACCATAAGTGGAAGTTAATAAAAAAATCTATGTAAGATTAGAAAACTTAATGCAAGAAGGATGTTCAAAGGAATGTACTTTGAATATACGACTTCGTTTCCATGGAATTGCTCTCCATTGGAATACTTTGTAATGTTTGTTGCCAAGTCTCTATGACTTTGTGCATAGTCGTTACAAGAGGATCATTGCATATAAGTTTAGAATCTAACAAATTTTAGCAAATGACAAGAATATGGTATTCTTACATTTAAGATAAGGATTTGGAATTGTGAAATGAGCATCATTGAAATGTTGTTCATTGATCTATTTCACAAACAGAGGACCATATGCAAACATAGTATGCATGCTTGGAGCATGGCATAACTGTTGTTTTAATTCAAGTATTAAGTTGATTAATCGAAACATTATACAATGAATAATGTGTAATCAATATGGTGATTAAATAAAAGGTGTTTTATTTATATTCATAAGTTCTGAGACCATATTGGATTCGATTATTCTTGTGTTTCACTTTGCATGTTTTGACTTCCAGAATAATAAGATTATTCAAACTATACACAGTCGATCATACTTTGGAAGTATGTATTGAGGCAAGACTGTCATGAATCTGACTGTAGAATGTCTAGGTGTTTTAGACATAGCACAAGTTTGTTGCAGTGTTCATGAGTACTTATGGAATAAGATTCGAGTATTGGATTAAACCCACGCTCATTTGAATCACTTCATGGATTTTATCACGAGTGATTGGGAGACGATAATATCTTATATTCTTAAAACAGAGACGTGTGCGTTGTAGCTTACAAATTGGTTGCACATTGATGATGCGTAAACGCACCAGTAACTTGGTGTTATAAAATGCATTGTTGTGTGTGATTTGATGAGTAAATATAGCAAGCATATGAGTCGAAGTTTATCCATTCATTTTACCCTTAGAATGATAAAAATGATATTTGTGGGCCCCTCGATGGTTTAGTGATGACACCCTAAGCGCTTGGCCAAGCCTAGACTGATTTGATTTGCTCAAGTAGTCAGTTGTCATAAATCGGAAATTGGGAAACAACAGATGGAGAGAGAGAATGATTATAATCCATGTCTCTGTCCGTATGATATCTTGTAGAATGGAGGATTATATGATCCCTTATCAAATGGACGCGTCATTGACTAGGTCAGAGTTCGACAACGGCTTCTAAGAGCTACGATTGCTAGTCGGTGTTTAAGTCGTACTTGCAGTTATAGTTATTAGACTTATCCAAGTGGGAGACTGTTGGATTAGGTGTCTAAGCCTATAACTATAATTGGTATGTACTTGACCCGAGAGTAGCATGGTCCATTTCGGGTTGTGTATCACCAGGACAATTTGATAGGATTGGTATTTGAGTAAGAGGTTATTTATGATTTATTAATATATTACAAGTATAATATATTAATTGTGAAATCATATTTTTTAATTAGTATTGATCAAGAATAAATTTGGAATTAATTTTGTGATCAAAAGAGACTAATTAAATTAACGGGGACTGATTATGTAAATCAGTGATACATATAGGATTGGGTTATTGATCCATGATGGGCTAAGTTTATGTAAGCATTCATGAAGAGTTAGCCCACAAGAGTTATGGATCATAACCTATGTGTATGGATTAGGGTTTACCTATGACCCTTGGAATCCTACATTATATATATATATATATATATATATATATATATATGTATATATATATATATATATATGTTATCCCATAGCCTAAAATCGGACACTAGTGTTCTTGGAGTTCATATAGCCGATTTTGTGCCTAGTAACCTCTCTCTCAAGTCCTCCTTTGTTCATGGTGTGTTGTGAATCGTTTGAGGCATCACACTGGGGGTGCTAAGTTCTTAAAGGCCAAAATTCAACAAGCTACAACAAGAGTTAATCTTCTAATCTATTTTATGATTCAAGTATCAAATTGTATGCTAGTTGTAGGCTTCATGCTTTGGATATTTTATTGCATGTATAACTAGAGAAAACTTAGATCCAAAGCATTAGGGTTGTATGTGCACCATAGAAGTGTTGTATTATATAAAACCCAACACGAACACCAGGTATATCCCGTGTTCTTCCCAAACTTATGTGCCATTTTCCAACTTTAGTCCTTCCTCACGAGATTTGTTTCCAATTTAAGTCCAAATTTTACCTTTTAGCCTTTGCTTCCACAATTCCTTCCATAGCAAGTCCTAATAATTACCAAGCAGCCCATGTCTTCAAAAATCCTTTCAAATTAAACCCATAAATTACTAAACAACTCTCAACCCTCAAAATTCTTTACAAATTAATCCAAAATTTACATTTTAACCCCCAACTTCTAAAATTATGGCAGTTAACTCCTCGAAACCAACACCTTGCTAATTTATTATTGATTTTAGGGCTACTTTTCATTTATTAATTTGTCTATTTATTTATTTAATAAACGGGGTGATACAACTCTCCCCCACTTAAATTAGATTTCGTCCTCGAAATCATTCTTTACCATTCCTGTCATGCCAAACCACTCAAGTGACATGGCCGCAATCCCGGGTACAACTTAGCCTTCCTAGGGTAACCGTGACCAACCTTCGCAAGGCCCTAAAATCCGCAGATGAACGAATTCCTTGCAACAATCACATTTACTCAACCTAAAATCTACAGTTTCGAGACGGTCCGACTCCCTAACAAACCACCCATGCTGAGTTCCTCGACTGAGCGACCAAATGAACACTTTCTGCCTTGATTATCTCGATGCTACCACTAGAAACAAAATCACTGACCATAGTCAACAATATAGCACTTATTCTTGACAGAAGGCTCAAATAATCCTTCGAGTAGAAGATCCATCCGTGCAACGGTTAGACTCAGACGAGAGTTGTGCAACAGGATCAAATCGACTACTCTGAGATTATTTAATCCCACTGTGAGTGACTTGTCACTTCCCAATCAATCAGTTATTCCGTCCGTACTTGCAACCTAAAACACAAATACTAATACTGCCTAAAAACTGAAACTGCCCGAAACAGCATGTTGCAACATGGCTGCTTTCCAAAATCTACTGAGACCTTCCTGGTCTCAATTCATTCGTCAGTCATCTGAAATACCGGGTTCCGGCCCATTTGCAGAGCAAAAGGACTCTCATATAGTCGCCTCACACGACTTCCAAACGAAATCCTTCTCTGTCAATAGTTTCTACTAGTTATCATGCCACTGTGGCTCTAGCGACCTCCTGATCTAACCGATCAGCTCTATGCGTCGAATCCTGACGTTACCAAATCCAAGGCTAAAAGTGATTGCTACCTCACCAATGGTAGCCTTATATCACAAACAACCTTATAGGATCCATTGCTTCCCTGATCCCATAACTATAGTGGCATTCCTACGGTCGCATCGCTGTCTCTACCAGATCTAACTCATCTGGATAATTCCATAGTCCAATATGTGGATTTCCATATCCTCACTGCTGCACCCGAACTGGTGGGTACTACTGTTCCTTCCGCGATCTAATAATGCTTTCATGCTATCTACCAACTTAGTGAATGCTACGGCTACACCTACAGTCTTACAACACTCTAGCACTATCTGCCAACCTCGTGAATGCTACGGCTACACCCGCAGACTTACAACACTCTAGCACTATCTGCCAACCTCGTGAATGCTACGGCTACACCCGCAGACTTACAACACTCTAGCACTATCTGCCAACCTCATGAATGCTACGGCTACACCCGCAGACTTACAACACTCTAGCACTATCTGCCAACCTCGTGAATGCTACGGCTACACCCACAGACTTACAACATTCTAGCACTATCTGCCAACCTCGTGAATGCTACGACTATACCCGCAGACTTACAACACTCTAGCACTATCTGTCAATCTCGTGAATGCTACGACTACACCCGCAGACTTACAACACTCTAGCACTATCTGTCAACCTTGGTCCTACCACCAATCCAACTATACCCATCCTAGGTCGAGCACACACTCGACCGAACACTTATTTGAACTTGAGTCCTAACTGGACCTCTAACCTGGTTCCCGAAACCTGCTATCTGATGCCAAGGAAAGCGTTAACCAAATGTTGGAAGGTTCTCCGAACTCCCAACTTACCCCACCCTCAACCTATACAGCCACTCGACCGCCTTTCCCCCTGACGGGGATGCGACACTCATCCTAGTTTCACACCAATTTCTGCTCCTGAATACCTGATCGATTCTCCCCCACTTAGATTCAACTAATTCTTCACGGTACGTGAGAATCGAAGGATTCCCAATCCTTCTTGCTTTCTAATAATCCACTGATGATAACCTGTGCTTACCAATGCTAGCGATCACTTACCAGTTAAACCCTAAGATCGCCCATCCTCTGAAATCTCGAAGAGTACTCTTGAAATCTATTCTAGTCTGACACCTCAATCCACCTCCCATGCTGACAATTGGAGGCCTTAATCTTCACCCTGGTTGACGAATCCTTGTTCCCAATTCCAATCTCGCAGCACCACTGAACTCTAACCGAACACAGCCCATGCGAAAATACAATTCTCTTGAACACCCAATGACCAACCACTTATGCATCTAACACCCGCAACTGACACTACCATCTTTCTGCTACCAGTCCTTTTCTAGCAACGGTAGTGCCTTGAACTCCAAAGTTCTTACATAGGCAATTGTCAACCATACCTGAACAAATGATAGAACCATTGAACTCTGATTTCATTGGAGAACTATTGCTCTAACCCTGACCTAATATCCTCTAAGTAGTACTCATCCACAGATCTCGACAATGATCCAGAATGATAACGGTACACGCAGAACCGACTCCGCAAGATACGTCCCTCTGAAGTGTCATCAAGTACTTTTCGGCATGCAGAATGGCATATAACAATCCTTGATAACCCAGACCATAGAAGAGAACTGAACCGAGATCTGACTTATCCAAACGCACTCACAATTCCAAAGCAATATAGATTCTCGACATCCACCTAAAAGTAGCAGAAAATAACACATCCGCAATCATCCGAAGGATTCCTGATCACCTCCTCCTGAGATACCTCAACCATTCTGAGGACATGGTTTAAAACTCCCTTCCGATATCGATGACAGGAACTAACAATAGGATCCTCCTTCTTGAAGGATTGTAAGGATTCACAGGCTTTGGGCTTTAGATGAGCCCCTAACTGCCCCGCGACAAATCTATACTATGAACCGAGAGAACATTGAACACCCCGAACCAGCAAAAGGGAGACGACCTTACACTAACCACTAGTAATTCACGATATGCAAATGGCATATGACAATATTTGAAGATATACCCCAACATGAGCAAAGAAATAAACCAGGGATACACTTACTCATCCTGCTACAGTATTCCAAACCACATCAAAATTCCCACAATAATGTGCAGATAAAACTGAAAGAAGGCTGAGATACATACCTGCAACATCGCCTGCTGGAGTCCTGACTTCTCCTGTCTGACACTATAGGGCTTGACTCCTATCTGTTGGGGCTCCTGCCCTCCTCCTCGGACAGTCGGCCTTCTTGTGGCCCACATGATCGCAGTGAAAACATAACGGGCTTTCCCCCTGAGAACAATCTCTGCTGGCATGACCAACCCGCTACACTCGTAGCAGCCTAAACCCATGGAATGTCAAACTCCCTTATGCATTTTCCTACACGTGCTGCACTAACTCCGGCCCTGCTGGCCTTTCACCCGATGATCAAAAGTCTTGGGTCTCTTCCTGTGACCCTCTACTATATGCACCTGGCACGACCCTCTCTTCTCAAAGTGCTCCAAATCGATCTCGCATCCTCGGACTTTGGAAGTCATATCCTCTAAGGTCTGACACCCTGTCACTCTCACTAGCTCACTTGCCAATGGCTGAGCTGCAACAATTGGAACATCCTCTGTCCCCAAACCGGGTCACAAACTCCTCCCCGAAGCTTCTCCAATTCTCCAAGACTCTCACCGATTCGAGTATGGATCCTGTGCTTTCAGTAGTACGGGCCCAATACTACCTTCCACACCTGTCCATACTTTCCTCAGCAATCCTCCCGAATCCTCCAAGTCACTTCCTCAAACTGATGCACCCAAGTCTCACTAAACCTCACAACTAACCCACTGAAACATATCCTACGCTTTCCTAGGTTCCCGAACCCACCCAGTCCTCAGCTACTGAAAGATTCCCAGTAATGTCAACTAGCTACCTCATGAATATAGCCACATGCAACAGAGATCAGATAGCCCTTCGAGTAAAAGACCCATCCCTAGAATGTTGGACTCAGACAAGAGCTGCGCAATAGGGTCAAGTCCATCACTCTAAGATTATCCGGCATATATCCCATGTGACTTAGCATATTCACCTAGTAGCTAACTCACATCACTAAGAGTCCCACAAAGCACAAAGCAAATAGCATTCAGACGATGGAAAATCTAACCATCATACTCCAATCAAACCATTCTATCCTCTAATCAGGAATATGTACATGCAATTTAAAGGCTCATACAATCAGGCATAACCTAAACAGGCCATCCTATCACTGACTGATCAGTACTAGCATGCAGGTCTACAAGCACATATAATAGGCATATAAGGCATCCTTCCTAAATCCTTAGCCCTAATCTAGCATGCAGTTCACATATTCTCAATTCGTATCATAACATAACATAACATAACATAACATGTATGTGTATCTTGGGGAAAACTTACTTGAGCTCGGCTGATTGCACGCATCACACTCCTTGTTCTTTATCAAAACTCTTTATTTTAATTTTTAGAAAATTAATTTCTTGTAAAAATCTTTCAAACCCCAGATTTGAGTCCAGACACACCCGAGAGTGTGTCCGAATCCCTCAAACCAGGGCTCTGATACCAACTTGTAACATCCCAAAATTTAAGACCAAAAATTTCATTTTTAGTTTAATAATTCATAAAACCAACAGTATAAAAACATACATAAAAACGTCCCATGTCAAAACAAAAGTGTCAATAATCAAAACATGTAATCGTATTACAATATCAGAGTGTAATCCCAAAGATCTCATGTGCGGAAAACATAGTGTGATGCGCTGCGATCGCCGACTCCTTTCCTTTGAAAACGAAGCACTTGAAACCAAAATTGAAAACGGTAAGCACGAAGCTTAGTGAGTTCCCCCATCATACCACATACCATACAATAAACATACTGCCAGGCATATCTGGGTGCCCGGCCTACCCTGCTGAGCATATCTGGGTGCTCAACCTACCATTGTCAGGCATACCGGGGTGCCCGACCTACCCTGCCAGGCATATCTGGGTGCTCGACCTACCCTGCCAGGCATATCTGGGTGCCCGACCTACCCTCCGGTTTATTTCAACCGATTACGGGGACTATTTCACCCCTACCACTACCACATAATAACATAGCATAACATACTGTCAGGCATATTTGGGTGCCCAACCTACCATGTCGGTCCTTACAAGCGATACTGGGGTCTATCCATCCATCCTACCACTATCACATAATATCATAGCATAACATACTGTTAGGCATATCTGGGTTCCCGACCTACCCTGTCGGTCCTTAAAACCGATATTGGGGTCTATCCACCCCTCCTCCTACTATCACATAATATCATAGCATACTAGCATATAACTCATAACAGATAGTGGCATACCAGATAATTATCACACAACCAATTATCTTAACTATAATCAACTACTAGTGTGTCGGCATTGGTGCCTTCGACCCACTTCTACTGGAAGGTAACTCACCTCGCACTGCTGAAGTCCTGGGGATAAAAACCTAGCTACTGGATGACAGGTTCCCGAACTTTCAACACAAAACAACACCTAATTAATAAATGGGTTCCATCACATACCATAAGTCCATGCTTGGGGTAAAAGACTACTTTACCCCCATCTTAGCTTGATTCAAGCCCAAGGCCCAATCCAAAGGCCCAAAAGTCAAACTGTGATCCAAAGTCCAACATATGGCCCAATTTTCCAAATTAGGCCCAAACCTCTACATGGTCTTACCCATTGGCCTAACCATTTATTCCAGTCCAAACATTTGGCATTCCAATGATCCAACACCTCATAATCATCAAGGCCCAGTTATGGCCCATCTATGACCCAATTTTCCCAATTGGGCCTAAGCCCGTCCAATGAGACTTATCCTGAAGACCAATCCAAATATTCTAGTCTATATATTTGTTCTTGGATGACTCATCAAGAGCCCAATCACTAAAACCCAACAGAAAGACCCAACTCAAGGCCCAACTAAAAATTAGGGTTTCTCACATGAAATGACAATTAGGGTTAAGTATTCTTACTTAACCCATAAAGGACTTAACCCATTAAGTACTTAATCCATTAAGTTCATCACTCCATTAGGCCATTCATACAATGTAGTTGGACATAAATCAAAATCCCAATGTAACAGTCCAAACACGGGTCCCAACAATTCCCAAACTGACATTCCCAGAATTAGGGTTTTCTAAACCATAATTAGGGTATCCAGCCCAATCACGAGCCAAATAAGTTCAAGATTAAGCTATTGGGCCGATTAGGGTTCCACTAGGTCAAGCACCACCCACTGCCACCTCGGGCAGTGGTGGTCGACGGCGGCTTACGACGGCAGGTGGCGGCAGCCACCATTTCCAATGGTGGTGGTGATGGTTCCTGCCAAAAACTGCATATACAACTTCACACCCATAAAGCACACACTCTCACACACAATAACACACACAACCACCCTTCACGGTGGCTGGTGGCGGCAGAAAACGGTGGCAGCCACCACCTTGTGGTGGTGGGGATGGGTTTTTGGCCAATTATTTCGCATACAACACCACCAATACCGAGGACATCCTGTAAACTCAATCGTACTCATATTTAGTCACCTCTCAGGTGGGTTTCGTGACTAGAATAGACAGAAACGGTGGCCAATAGGTCACCGGCGGCAGCAGCGACGTCCCATGACTTCCTACCAACATAAACGAAGAAGAAAAAGGAAGGTGAGTGGTGAGCAGTCTTACAGAGGGCTTCCTTTTTGCGCATGACTGCCACAGTGACGCACACGGTTTGCTTCATCGGTATCGGCGGTTCTCCGGTTGCACGCAACCTCTCCTGCAGCAAGTTCGTCGTGGTGGCGAAGTATCTGCTTGATGGCCTCGTCTGATCGGAAAACGAAAGGAGAAGAGGGGTGACGGCTGAGAGGGATTACATAAGGTGGTGGAGGCTGTATTGAACGCTAGGGTTTTGGTTAACTGACAGGGAAGGAACACCGGGTATATCTCGTGTTCTTCCCAAACTTATGTGACATTTGCCAACTTTAATCCCTCCTCACGAGATTGTGACACCAGTCAAATTTAGGTCAAAAATAAATTGATCAATATTTGTAATTGGGATGAACCAAGTGGTAGAGATTGTAACAAGGTTTCCAAAAATACAAAGAACACTGAAATCCGAGTTATAACGAAGAAGTTGTGACCAATCGAAAATCCGCGACAAAACCGGCAAAACACTTTTCAGTGTAAAAAGTGAATTTTCGATAAAAGGCTTTTTAGCCTTAACAATCTAAATGAAAGTTGTAGAATATGTTAAACCGAGAACGTTCATAAAAACAACGTGAAAATCTGACTTCGTATGAGGAAGTTATGATTTTTCTAAGTTTCGGTTTAGCAGTAGGCAGCTAAAAATTCGAAATATAAATTGATCGATATTTAGCCGACGCAACTTAAACGAGAATCGAAGGTCTCGTCAAAAGTAGCACAACGGTAAAAAGACAGACGAAAACGGACGTCGGATAAAGAAGTTATGAATTTTTAACGGATTTCCTGTCCCGGTCTGTTAAAAATAATAATATTAAAAACAATATCAAAATCAGCCAACGAAGTCTAAACGAAAGTCGTAGAGTATAATTTTACCTACGCGTGCATATAAAGAACGTCGAAAACGGAGCTCGTATGCGAAAGTTATGATTTTCTCAAGTTTTTGGCTCAAAAACCAAGAAAATCTTGAAAACCGGGCAATTTCGCATGGGTGACCTTCGGACACGTCACCCTCGCATGCGAGCCTCCACGTGTCATCTTCTGGTTGCACTGCAGTTCGCCGTGTCACCATCTGATTGGACTGCAGTCGAGGTCCACTAAGCAGGCGACACCACTCGCATGAGACACCCCCCGGACACCCCCTCGGACACCTGCCCTCTTCCCATTGGACCGAAGTTCGGCCCACTCAGAAACCACCACGCCCGAAGCCTCGCCCCGTGTACACTTCGCATGATCGACACGTGGCTGCTGACTCCTCGCCCTCGCCAGCTGTCCGATGACTCACCTACCTCGGCCGAACCCTCGCACCCCTATATAAAGGGTGCGATACTTCTTGGATTTGAGAGGTTTTTCACCCCAAATTTCACCATTTTTCACCTTTTCACCCCGTAAACTTTCTCACGACCCCCCAAGGCCCCGGTATCATGTTTAAAACCCGAAGCAAGCCCCAGAGCCCCGAAATTCTCGACAAGTTAACCTCTCTCCAGTCGAAACTCTGCCCGATTTGAGCCAGTTTCTCGTCAAATAAACTCCTTTCTGGGAAACGAAACGCTGCCCGAATCACCACTTGTCAAAGTGAGTTCATACCCCTATAATTTACCTTTTTAATGGTTTTTAAATGCTTTTTAGGGGGGGGGGGGGGGAATACAAGTTTAGTACAATATTAAATTGTGTTAATAACTGTATGTGATAATAATCACACAAAGGGTTTCCTTATGCTTTTAAGGATTACCAAATACTTCCAAAATGACTTAAAGCCATATTAAATCTTTAAAGTCATGTAAACTCTGTTAAACTCTTTGAAAAAGGTTTTAATAAACTATTTCAAATTATAATTGCCAAAATCATGTTTATATATGTATAAGTATATAAATAAATTTGAAGGGCATAGGACTAATGAATTATTTTATTTCCTTTTCCTTGTTTGGATGTGGAATTAAGGTTGTGTTATTTTTCCGAAGGTCGTTTCCTTCTTTATTATATATATATATTATACATATATGAGTATAAAAGGTTACTCCTTTCGGTATCATTACCTTTGTATCATGCTGAGCAAAGGTGTTCATCCATGAGAAATCGTGCTAATCAGATAGAACATATAAATTATAATAGGTATAATTTATGATTCAAAACTAAATATACAAGTATGATTCACATTCCAAGGAAAGTACCAAAATTCATTTATCTATACCAGGATATGTATAATACCTTTAATATATGAACAACATATTAAAGAAGTAATAATGCATCATACCGGGATTGCATTAACAAAGGTACAAATACAACGTACCAGGGTTAGCAATCACGGGGTAATAATACATCATACCGGGATTGCATTAACAAAGGTACAAATACAACGTACCAGGGTTAGCAATCACGGGGTAATAATACATCATACCGAGTTTGCATTAACAAAGGTACGATACAGAGTACCAGGGTTAGCAATCATGGGGTAATAATACATCATATCGGGTTTGCATTAACAAAGGTCAAATACAACGTACCAGGGTTAGCAATCACGGGGTAATAATACATCATACCGGGTTTGCATTAACAAAGGTACGATACAGAGTACCAGGGTTAGCAATCACGGGGTAATAATACATCGTAAATCTCGTTGAAACAATAAATTTGTGAGACCCTTCATGGTGTACTTATCTAAGTACGACTTTAAGTCCTGACTTATTAACCATAATTTCTTGTAGGGAGAGCGTGAATTTGTGTATAGATCTATATGAGACTGACAATCCCGCACCTTTGCTGTTCGCTATAGTTTGGCCGGCAGGCCTAGGGTGTCAAATATCATACCGTTTCCGAAGCCTGAAGAACGTCGCCGCAGGCATATCAGTCATATTAGTATGGTTAATAGAACTCACATGGATAAAACAACGAGTGAATTACTAAGTAATATACTTCTCTTAAAACAGTAAGAAAAGATAATTACATCCTGACCAAATATACCTTCTGTTAGTTTTTACTTACAGTAAAAACTACGTATTATGAAATCAAGTATGGAAAATATACTTATACTTCTAGTTTTGGAACATTTAAAACCACAAGGCAGTATTATGGATAATATAATATTTTCCAGGATTAATACTAATGTTTTACTATAGAACGGATAAAACTAAGAACACTTTACAAATGAAACGGTTTATGGGATTAAACCACTTTTACAAATGAAACAATTTTTGAAATTAAACTACTCTTATAAAGGAAACGGCTTATGGGATTAAACCACTTTTACAAAGGAAACGGTTTATGGGATTAAACCACTTTTACAAATGAAATGGTTTATGGGATTAAACTAGTTTTACAATTGGAACTTAGTCAACTAGTATAACATAAAGGACCTTTAGTGGTTAATTTTGTAATTCCTTAGTTATTACATCAGAGTTATACATAAGTAATATCCGATTGACAGTGAAATGTGTGACTTCCTCCTTACTTCCTGTTCCTTGTTTGGTTGTGGGCTTAGGGCAGATACACCCATTTAACTATCCGTTCGATAGTAGGTTATATATAATTGGTATAAACTAAGTAATTACAGAGGGAAACTATTTAGGTTATCAGATTATCACCTCAGGAGATATAGGATTTTCTAGAGGAACCAGTGAACTTATCCAAAGAACTTAGGGCATACTTAACAGAACTAAAATACTTATGAACTCACCAGCTTAAATGCTGATCTACTCTTTCCAAAGAACTTGTATTCTCAGGAATCCAGTAGACAGGTACATGCCCGAAGCTTTTGAGAAGACTACCTAGTACCGTACCACGACTCTTGTCTTCTATTGTACCTACTTTGGTGTTTGAATATGTAATGTTTAAACACTTATGTAAAACTTATACATATTAATGCAATGGTTGTTTGTACTTTGATTACTATATTGCATGTAATGTGATACTTACCTGAAATCCTCCGCCCCCGAACGTTTCCGCCGTTCTGGTTTGGGGGTGTGACAGAGATTTGTTTCCAGCTTAAGTCCAAATTTTACCTTTTAGCCCTTGCTTCCACAATTCCTTCCATAGTAAGTCCTAATAATTACCAAGCAGCCCCTGTCTTCAAAAATCCTTTCAAATTAAACCCATAGTTTACTAAACAGCCCTCAACCCTCAAAATTCTTTAGAAATTAATCCGAAATTTACATTTTACCCCCCAACTTCTAAAATTATGACAGTTAACTCCTCGAAACCAACACCTTGCTAATTTATTATTGATTTTAGGGATACGTTTCATTTACTAATTTGTCTATTTATTTATTTAATAAACGGGGTGTTACGGTTTCGAAGTATTATATGTTTCAAAACCAATTACATTATGATGACAAAAATGAATAGTACGACGCCGTAACGTCCCATCCTCAAAAGCCTTGTGACTACCTGTTTTCCTAAGAATACAAGTAGTTTTAAAAAGTGTCAACAATTAAGCTGGTGCGTTCATAAGAGTTTTGTATGGATAAAAATCTATAGCTCTTTTCTTGTAAAAAAAAAGATAGTATCTGTTCACAGAAAATCCAATATTTTCTTAAAATGAGTTGTAGTCTTACAACCCTGAGACCAAAAATGTGTAAGTATTTCTATACTTAACATAGTATTACGTAGTTTTATTCTTATATAAAACCATTTGAACGCGTGTTACCCCGTAAACTAAATGTATCGTTGATTTCCCATGTGAGTTATTACAACCATGCTAAAACCAAAGTTGGCGTGCCACAACGTTCTTTAGGGGTCGAAATGTTAAACATTTGTCACCCCAGACCTGCCGGTCTAGCTGTAGCTAGCAGCTTAGGTGTTGGATTATTAGTCCCGTATAGATCTATACATAAGTATCACACTCTCTTACCGAGATTCTGGTTATAATTTAGGACTTTAGTGTGTATTCTGGTAGGTACCGTGAAGACTTTGTCTCACATAATTGTTTCAACAACTTTACGTTTTGTGTAATGAAAACCCTTGTAAGTGTAAATATCACCTTTCCATAGTATTAATGTAGTGTATAATAATTATATACTTTTATATAATTATTTCTCTTGTCCCGAAATGTTATAATAATGTTAATGACCCATAAACTATACCTATTATAGTTTATTATAAGTGTTTCGTTGTACCCATATATATATATATATATATATATATATATATATATATATATATATATATATATATATATAGACACACACATACACACATATGTATATATATATATATATATATATATATATATGTATATATATATATATATATATATATATATATATAAGTTAACATATTTAGATGTTCATAAATAACATATATTATACATATAACACAAGTATATGAACTATTAGTATGATAAAGTAAGTTTTCTAGTTTTTGGCCTTTTTACCTCACCAAACGGTAAATATCGAATTATAAACTTTGTAAATTTTATTTTTACCTTTTTGTGAAGTTTAAGTCAAGCTAACCTTATATGTTTAAAACGAACATATTTTAGTTCAAATCTTACAAAAATGGTACCATAACCTAGTTATGACCATTTTTGCTAGAAAACCCTAAGTTTTACGTAAAATGATAGATTTTTAGGTTTTCTATTTGTAAAACCAAATCCTTGGTATCTATAACTAGTTTCATAACATATGTGCAAAATAACATATTTTGATTTATATCCCACAAAAATGATAACTAACTTGGTTAAAACCATTTTTGCTAGAAAAGTCATATTATGTTCATAACAACCTAGTTTTTATACTTTTGTTTTTATGACTTTTTCTTAAGAACATATACCATGTTTATACTCATTTTTCATAGATTTGCATTTTAAACAACATACCACACATAAATATTCATAATACTAGGTAATAACATTATTTCATGTAGATAACATTTTTACACAACTTGAAAGTAAGCATGTATAACAACTTGTACAATTATACAAGTTTACTTGTATTCCCCCCCTAAAACTTGAATAAAGATGAAAATGAGGGGTATGAACTCACTTTGAGTGTGTTTATTGGTGGATAAAGAGGTGAAGATGAAAGATTTTAAGCTAAGAACACTTAAAGATTGAAATATCCTATGGATATTAACACATATTAATGTGTGTAATTGTAACAAAACTAGTATATATGTGCATAGAATCACTAGATTAGTAAGGAAAAACTTACCAAAAGATCAAGAACCAACTTATGGAGATTAATCTTGAGAGAACGACTTGTTCTTGAAGAGGAGATGAAAAAAAATGAAGTGAAAGGGGGGGGGGGGGGGTCTCGGCTGAATTAAGAAGGAGGGGGGGGGGGAGGGAGGGTGATAGGGTGGTGTGGGTATGGGGGAAAGGCTATGGTTTCTTGAATAAAAAGTTCAAGTTTGACTTTTTAATTAAAATAACAATTCTTTATAAAAGGTGATCACCATATAAGACAAATGTTGTCTTTGTAGTGTATTTATATAAAAATGGGTAATTTCTATAAGAGTTTGTGATTTTTATAAAAAGTGTGGTAAAAATGATGTATAATTACTTAATTTGAATCATCTAAATTCAAATTATTATAAAAATCATTATCATCAAAAATAATAACACATTACATGAAAGTTAGGATGATTCATAATTCTTTTCGTTAAAGTTTGAGTGTTTAAGTCGGGTATAGAATATGTCGCATTTGGTGACGAATTCACCAAAAATCTGAATATGTAACCTTTATTATGAATTTGTCATGTAGTATATGGTTTATGAACTCAACTACATTGTGTTCTGAATATTATTTATACCTAAATAATATATAATTAAATTATCGAGTGTTTTTACATTACTAACCTTAATTAGGGTTTATATTCAATAATTGGTAAAAAGAGAGGTACTTTGAATTATAACTTGCCAATAGTACATTAGTAACATTAGGGAATATCACATTTCTCCTAACGTTCTAATACGAGTTGAGTTGACCTGGTTGACTCTTGTTGACTTTGTTTGACCAATATTGACGGTTGTCACAAAACCCTTCTCTTCCATAATCATCTCTTTAAATAGATTTTCTTTAAGATCCAAATTTATTTTCACATGTAAGCAAGAAACTGTAGGAAGCTGCTTTCATGGTGATGGTAGAAGGGGACGACTCCTCTGGTGCTTCTAGAAAGAGAAAGTAAGAGCTTGCTAGTTGGTAATTGCTATGTTGGTAGGGGAGAAATAAAAGTTATAGCAAGCTTGATCTTACCATTTCTTCTCCGATAGTGGTGCTCTTGAAAAACCAAGCTACCTTCAAGAAATTAAGCTCGTTGGGTCAAAATTCAAAACCTATATTCGCTGGCTATACCAAAAACCTAAGAAATCATTGGTCTAAGTTTTGTTTGGAAAGTTATAGATATTACAGAAAAAGAAGTGATAGGAGATGTTTCAAGAACTAATCAAATTAGGTTACCCGATTTTGTGGGTAACAGCATAAACAGGGCACAATACGAAGTGTAAAAAACTAAAGGAAAAAATTAGGGTAACAGCACAAACATGGCACATAAATTTGTTAAGCTTCATGTAGAAAAGAAATAACTGATATAATGGAACTGTTACCTACACCTATATCATATAAACATATAATCATACTAACACATACGATAATCACTAAGACAATAGCATACAATACAGTCATCAGGCCTCGCCCAACATCGATCCCCGTTCGGTATACATACCAATGCATAACACGTGAAACAGTCACGCTGACATCTAGAACCTAAAATAATAAACCATGGGCCTACATTGGTGGCTTCGACCCACTAAACACAGTGAGGAAACTCACCTCAAACTGCTGAGTCTCACAGATAAATCTCTGGCTACTAGTCCGAGAATCCTTGCGCTATCATCATAAAATAACATCCAATAAATAATTGGATCCCAACTCATAACTAAGAGTCTAAACAAGGGTAAAAGACCATTTTACCCTTTACCTAACTTGGCCCAAGGCCAAGGTCTAAACCAACTACTCAAAAAGTCTCAATTCCAAAAATGGTAACCCAAGCCCAATTATCGTCCAATCTTCCAAATTAGGCCCAAATCCCTTCGTGGGCCTTCAACCAAAAGAACCCAAAATAATATCACCACCCCAAAAATATAAATCTGATGGCCCAATAAGACCCTAATCTCCTAAGGTCCAAACATGGGCCCAAAACTAAGAAGCCCAAAACCGAGAAGCCCAAAATCCGAAGCCCACCTGCTGAGTACGCGGGGAGTACTCAGCTCGTACGCTTAGTGTACATCCTCTGGGGCTAGTACGCGTAGCGTACCAGCTTGGTATGCCCAACGTACTCCCCAGTTGACCACCCCAATTCATTAAGCACTTAATTCATTCAAACTTCAAGCCAGACTCTCAGATCTGATTCCTTAGGGTGAACAAGGGGACCAAAATAAGCCTAGATCTAACATAAAGTTGGAAACTTTACATACATGCATGTCTTAATGGGGATCAAGTGCTCAAAAAGGATTTAACAAAGGTCTTAACACATGAATGGTTCAAGATACACCATAAATCTTGCATTTTTATGAACAAGGGGAACAAAATAAGCCTAGATCTAACATCAATACTTCTAGACTGAGTCAAGAAGCTCATCAATCACTCCAAGGACTCAAAAAGCATAAAATAACAACAAAACTAGATCTAGCATCATGGATCATCAAGATGTGAGTTTTTTTACCTTAAAAATCTTGCAAATGATGAGCTTGCCCCAGATCTTCAAGCTCAAGACACTTCTCCAAATGGTCCTCTTCTTCTTTTCCTTCACATATCACCAACATACACTCTTTAAGGCTCAAAACTCACAAACACACACTAGGGTTTAAGTTTCTGGATAAAGGAGGGTGGAGGTTGGCTAAACATGACCAAATGAGGATATCATAAGGTTTAAATAGGGTGAAAACCATAAAAATTAGGGTTTCATTAATGCCTACGTACGCCATGCGTACTCCACGTACGCCCACCATACGTGGATTGAATCCGCGATCAACTTCGGGCTAATATGCTAAGCGTACCATCCTGTACGCCCCACATACTAGCTTAAGGACCAAATTGCAAACTTTTTATTAACAAGGGTTAAATAAGAAACTTACCGAATTCAAGTGTTACAAGCTCTCCCCCACTTAGGGTTCGAACTACCACCAACTGACATTGCAAACAGACCAAAACTCAAACTGGCTCACCCATATACATAGCATCCATGACCCTTGGAATGTATAACATAACGCAAGATGATCTTCTAGATAAGGACCAAGAAAACTCAAAGAGATTTCGAATCTCAGATGGAGACCTCGGGAACTCCCCAATCATGGCTGGCTCTAACATCAAGAATTTCATGCAGATGCACAAACAAAAAACACCAGCTTCCTATCTAGAAACAAATGGTTTACTACACTCCTCTCTTGCAAGTCCCAACCATCAATTCATCACAAGAATCATTCATAAATACAAAAGGTCTCATTCTAGTAGTTGGGATACATCAGAGGCAACAAAAGTTATCGCTCCCGATTCACTTCCCTGGTCGCCTGAAACCATCTGCTAGCACCTGATCTGCCTATATCCCAAGAAAGTAGACCCTTGATCTCATCTCAAAGAAACCATACCATAAGGATCTTCTTGTGTATCCCACACTGCCAGACTGCCGCCAAATACCGTAGCCATATAGCCCCATATTGGGTATACATCACAAATATGAAAATCACATGTTTGCTCTCTTTCTCTCTCTATCTATCTTTCTCTCTCTCTCTCTCTCTCTATCCTTTGAACACAGAAGCCGAAAGAACATTTCCTCTGCCGAAGATGGTGACATCCTAATCCATCTGCCAATCACTCAGCCTCCGGCTGCAGTCCTCGAGCCAATCATAACAATCGCTTCTTTCTTGAGTCCCACTACTCAACTGGAACTACCATCAAGCAAGGCCATCGAGACCTCAAAATCAACTAACTCACCTAGGCCTGCACCATTCAAACCCAAACTGACGTGCCCACTAAATCCCAAACAACTACCTCATCCTTTGCCTAAACAATCATATCCAAAAGATCGACAGATACAGAAACACTGTCACGAATCATGGTACCAACCGTGCCATCTACCATCAACCAGCTCCTTAGAATCCTCGTCACTTACCTCGATTCGAGTATGGATCCTGTGCTTTCATTAGTACGTTCCCAATACTACTTTCCACAGATATCCATACTTTCCTCAAGAATCATCATGAATCCTCTAAGTTACCTCCTCATAATGATACTACCAACATTCGCTTAACACCACACTACAACACTTCCTTGGTTATCCTAGGATCCCCACTTCAACATGCCATCAGTTGTCGAAAGACCACCATTAGCGCCAGTTAACTACTTCATGAATACAATCACATGCATCATAACGTAAATAATCTTAGATTAAAAGACTCAACCCTACAACGGTTAAACTCAAACAAGAGCTGTGAAATAGGGTCAAATCATTCACTCTAAGATTATTTAACATTTGCAGCATGTGACTTTTCGTATTTATTTAGTAGTTAATTCACACCCGAAAGGGTCCTACTAAACACCAAGCAAGCAACATTCGAGCATAAAATCTCTGTAGGAAATAGGGCATCATAATTTAGGAAATTCTATCATGCAATTTCTAAGGATCCCAACCCTACAGCTAGCATACAGTTCTATCATAATCATCATAAGCAATAACAATATGGGTATCTTGTGGTACACTTTCTTGCTCCGGTTGATCATACACATCTCATCCTTCTTTGGTTACCTTTGAAAACAATTTTTGAAAACAATTTTGAGAACTTTTACAGATCCTTAATTGGAGTATGGATTTACATGAATGGTCATCAAGTTCTCTCAAACTAGGGCTCTGATACCAACCTGTAACATCCCATCAATCAGAGTAAAATTTTCATTTTTAAAAACAATTCCAAAGACCATAATTTTTTTACAAAACATTGTTCCAAAAGTGATAATCATAAGTCAGAGTATCCCAAAATCCAATAACATAAAAAAATCAGAAGGATGTGCACGATCACGCCTTTACTTTCCCCCGATCATCTGAAGTACCTGAAACAATAAACTAAAACCGTAAGCCAAAGCTTAGTGAGTTCCACCAAAGTACCACACACACAACCATACAGACAACTGTAAGGTCACACCTTATGATCTAATGAGTCAAACACATGACACGTTGATCTATCAGCGTCAGCTTCTAGACGTCGACAACGCCATCGTATCAAGGTTACCAGCATCAGCACTTAGTATAGTTATCTAATTGTAATATTTTGTATATTAGGCAGTTATTATAAATAGATATAGAATAGATATCAAATCCGTTATCTTGGTTTTAAGGATCTGATCATTAGAATAGATTAGATGCAATCCCTTCAATCAAGGGATATACATGTATAGATTAGTATCTATACAACATTAGGGCAAGCCCTAATGTCGTGAATCGTGGCTTTGTGTCAATTGTCTTTGTGATAAACTCGTCTTCTTGGTGAAGACAAAACCTCTTTTCTTGGTGAAAGGAACAATTTGGATAACTTCTGTGTTATTTACTTTTTTTTGATTATTTTGCTTAGATTAGTTTTACATTTCTTATTCATACTTGAAGTGTATCTGATCGAATACAAACCTTCAATTGGTATCAGAGTGGGTTTGTGATACACTCAAGTAGTCATGTCGACCTCTTTCGTTCCTAAGTCATATGTTTGTAACAAGATTCCTCCGTTTAACCAATACAACTTCTCTAATTGGAAATCAAAGGCCATGAAAGTTCTAGAGTTCATGGATTTTGATATGCTCGACGTCGTCAACAAAGGTCCTATAGCTGTTGTGCATCAATCATCGAGTAATGGTGCATCTGGTAGTAAGCTGAAAGGGAAATATGTTCCCTGTTATAACAAGGAAGAGAAAAGGATGTTCAATCTTGATGTAACAGTTAGAAGTCCTATTGGAAACTCACTTCCTTTTTATATCTATTGTTTGGTCCAAAACTGCTCAACTTCTCAAGAGATGATGACCATTCTATCATTTGCTTTTAAAAAGGAGAACTCTTCAGACGGTGAAGTTAAGTGTCTCATGGATCAGAATGTTGAATCTCACGCTGACACTTCACATGAAAGCTTTGGGATCCTTAACGTTGATTCTCCTCATACTGCTGATAACCTCAAATCAAAACGGGACGATGCATCATCGTATCAGGTAAAAAATCATGTTAATCTTTCTCTATTGATAATATCGAAAAAGATGACACGATCGATCTCCTACGTTTCAATTTATTGATCTCAAATAAAAGAAAATATTCTATCAGTCTTGAGCTAAAGATTCTCAAAGAAAAACTCATTTCTCTATAAAAATCTTTTTCTATTTTAAAAAGGGAAAACACTTGTATCTCACTTACCAATGATTTTATTCACACTGAAAAATAAAAAGTTGTTGATCATGCTAATCACACTCAACTTATTTTGAAGTTCTAGGCATCCTCTCACTTTAATGTCACAAGAATCAATAATGCTCATATTCCAGATCAGTGTAAGAAAATTCTTGGAGGTGATATAGAAGGTGCTGTCTCTTTAACCAAAATTGAAAGTAAAGAAACCTTCTATAAAGTTAACTCCTTAAAAGAAGACTTTAAAAGTAGATTTGTGATTTCTTACTTTATATATCAAACCTTAATCGATATTCACTGATCTACTGATTCTAATGGAATTACTATATGTGTTACTGAATTATATGCTCTTGATCCTTCTCTTCAACCTTCTCATCATGAGTATGTTCTTCCCTCCACTAAGACTTTGCTAAAGTTTCCTATATGTAAGGGTGAAGTTCATTATGTACACGAAATTCTTAGCATGTTTCCTCAATGCTCAGTTAGCAGTTCTGAACCTGAAGATCAATCAAATCCTTCTACTCCTAACAACTCCTCAAAGGATCATGAGTCTCATGACAAGGTAGTATATGGGCATACCATTGATAACATTTATTGTTCTAAAGCTAAATCAAGAACTCTTAAATCAAATAATCAAAGTTCTTTAGATTCAGCAGTTGAAAGGAACTCAAAATCTAATGTCAAAGGAAACAATTCTGGAATTAAAGTTTGTTATAGATGTGGTGATGCCTTTCACAAAGTCAGTGAGTGCTCTTTTGAAAATAACACTGTTCGCGCTGATAATATCATGACTCGGAATGATAAGTGGATCAAAAAGGGAAACTCACTGAACTGTCTCTCTAATGATTGTTATAACATCTTTTCTTAGTGATCCTTTGAAAATGGGTCAGTGTATATTTAGTGTATATCTTGTTTAGACTTACTGTACATCTTAGTTTTAGTGTAAAGAGAATATTTGGTATTTAGACAGTGGCTGTTCAAGACATATGATATGATTCAAATCTCTCCTAGAAGATTTCATAAAGAAGGATGGTCCGTCAGTTACATATGGCTATAATGGCAAGGGAACTACAAAAGGTTATGGAACTGTAACATCCATAAAATTCACGCCAATTTAAAACTTTTTCAAACATTCAAAAACCATTATTTATTAAAAAAAAAAATTTCAAAATAGTTCATATCAGAGTATCCCAGAAATCAAAATCATAAAATGTGAGGAGATGTACGATCACGCCTTCGCCTTCCCGCGATCAATTGAAGTACCTGAAACAAAATCCAAAACTCTAAACCCGAAGCTTAGTGAGTTCCCCCAAAATACCAACGCCATACAAACATAACCATATCATAACAAACAACATGCATACAAAGTCTGCAGTATGACTGGATCTCCCGCACCGGGCCTTCAGCCTATCTGGCCCACTCTCAGAATCTTCAGCATGTCTGGACCGCCTCACCGGGACTTCAGCCTGTCTGCACCGTTCTCCAGGCTTTCAGCCTGACTGATATGCCCCCATTGGCTTGCAGTCTATCCAGGCCGCCATGGGTACGTTGGCCTACAGCACAAAGCAAGTGTGACATCCCCTAATTTCTCGGCCAGAAAAGACCGATTTAATTTATGCTTTTTAAAATAAAATCAGAGAAATTCTTTTACAAGATGTTGTAGTATTGGTCCCTAATACAAAACATGATAAAAGTTTGTCAAAACCTTTCTTTAAGAAATATATAATTTCATTTCATATCAAAACCTCGGGATGTCATGTTCCGATACAGATCAAAAGCATAAACAAGACATTATAAGCCTTTTAACAGTTATTTACAACTACTGGCCTATAATCCAAAAATCTCTCATCTTCCACCGACTATGCTCAGGGTCCACTATCTGTAACATAAAAAGCTGAGTGGGTCAGGCTTGGGAGCCTGGTGAGCATATAGGGTTTTCAACCCACAATAATAATAAACTTATTAAGCTCATCAATCAACAAGGGACCTAGCCTAAAGAATATCATCAGGATGGACACTACTGCTAAGCGGTTTCCTCAGCCATACATGTCCTAAAGGCAACCATGAGGGGGATGGAGTACAACGAATGAACACCCAAGTTCATTAACACCTACAGGTTGCGGGCCTGCCAGCGTTCCACTGGACTATCTACAAAAGTCTGTGGTCGTCATCCAAAATCCGCTAGATGACTGGATCACAATCACATCGAGGCCTCTCATCATTTTATTTCATCACACATCAACTATCTACCCATGTTTTACCCAACATATTTGTAGATAAAAATACATATACAATTTAAAACTTGTATAAAACATCTATTCAACAGTCACCTCAATTAAACAATTAATATAATTACACGTAGCACGTATTTTATAGAAAATACTTCATATCTAGGTGTAAGATGAAGGTGACTATACACTCACTTGATTTACTGATAATCGGGCAGCACTTCGTTTCTTAAAACGATCGTTTCTAATAAAACCGAGAGTTTTATTGAGAAACCGGGCTCTGTGAAGGTTGGGCTTCGAAACCGAAAAAATAAATTTCTCGGGCTTCTCGGGCACTTCGGGGCGTATTCCGGGTGTTATAATCGATATTGGGGCTTTGGGGGAAGTGGAAATAGTGAAAATATGAGTTTAGGGGTAGGAAGTGGCAAAAATCCAAAAGTATCTCCGAAGGCTCGTAAGCCTTCTATTTACAGGGAGATCCGAAGTCGGCTTAGAAGGGGGGAGTCAGAAGCGAGGACAAACGGAAGCAGCAGGGCGAAGGTGCGCAGGTGGCTCACACGTGCGAGGGTCTCGGTGTCGGCCTCTGATTGGACCGAGGTCTAGTTCGAGGCTTCGGACGTGACACCATATGCGAAGCTCGGACGCGTCATAGAGGGGTACGAGGCAGCTCCTGATTGGCCGAGCCTTCGGTCCTAGGAGAATGTGACACGCGTCGATAGGTGGCCTCGGATGACTCAACAGTTCGGACACGTGGCACGATTTGGGCGAGGGTGACGTGGCCGAAGCCACCTATGCGAAATTTCTCGATTTTTGTGCAACAACTTCTAAAATCCATAACTTTCGCATACGATCTCCGTTTTTGACGTTCTTTATATGCACGCGTAGGTAAAATTACTCTCTACAACTTTCGTTTAGACTTCGTCGGCTAATTTTGAATTAATTTTTATATTATTATTTTTCACAGACCGGGACAGGAAATCCGTTAAAAATTCATAACTTCTTCATGCGAAGCTCGGACGCGTCATAGAGGGGTACGAGGCAGCTCCTGATTGGCCGAGCCTTCGGTCCTAGGAGAATGTGACACGCGTCGACAGGTGGCCTCGGATGACTCAACAGTTCGGACACGTGGCACGATTTGGGCGAGGGTGACGTGGCCGAAGCCACCTATGCGAAATTTCTCGATTTTTGTGCAACAACTTCTAAAATCCATAACTTTCGCATACGATCTCCGTTTTTGACGTTCTTTATATGCACACGTAGGTAAAATTACTCTCTACAACTTTCGTTTAGACTTCGTCGGCTAATTTTGAATTAATTTTTATATTATTATTTTTCACAGACCGGGACAGGAAATCCGTTAAAAATTCATAACTTCTTCATCCGACGTCCGTTTTCGTCTGTCTTTTTACCGTTGTGCTACTATTGACGAGACCTTCGATTCTCGTTTAGGTCGTGTCGGCTAAAAATCACTCGATCTAAAATTCGAGTTTTTAGCTGTCTATTGCTAAGCTGAAACTTCGAAAAATCATAACTTCCTCATACGAAGTCAGATTTGGGCGTTCTTTTTTTTACCTACTCTCGGTTTAACGAACACTACGACTTTCGTTTAGATCACTAAGGCTAAAAAGTAGTTTATCAAAAACTCACTTTTTACGACATTCGGCACCGTGCCGGTTTTGTCGCGAAACTTCGACATGTCATAACTTCTTCGTTATAACTCGGATTTTGGTATTCTTTATATATCCGTAATCCTTGTCACGACCATTACAACTTTCTTAATAGATATCGGCTTTATCTAATATTTATTTTTGATGCTCATTTTTATTCTTAATTAATTAAACCTTAATAATTAAGCATAAAACACATAATTCACATAATATTCACATAATTCCTTTTCATTTCTTCAAAATGAGTTACAAAGGTTAACCTAGACTATAACGTCAATATTAATGCCTAGCCTAGAAACACGGGCATTACAATTCTCTCCCCCTTAGGATGATTCCGTCCCCGGAATCACACATCAACAAACAAATGCGGGTAGCGACTCATCATGTCACTATCCGTTTCCCAGGTGAGATTTGTCCCATTCGTATGTTTCCAACGCACAAGCACTAAATCGACCATCTTGCGTCACAACTTCTTAGTCTTATGGTCAACGATTGCCTCCGGTTCTTCAATATACCTCTTGTTTTCATCCAACCTTAATTCAGAAATGGGAATTATGTCGGGCACATCTCCCGTGAACTTTCTCAAATAACACACATGAAAGGTGTTATGAATACCCTCCAGTTCTTCCGGTAATTCTAGCTTGTAAGCTTGATTCCCGATCCTCTGAAGAACTTTAAATGGTCCAATAAACCTTGGACTCAACTTTCCCCTTTTACCAAATCTTATAAGTCCCTTCCATGGCGAGACTTTAAGTAAAAACCGAATCTCCAACTTCGAAGGATATCGGTTGTCTTTTCTTGTCAGAATAACTCTTTTGTCGATCTTGAGCTGCTAACATCCTTTCCCTAATCACTTTCAAATTTCAGCAGTTCGATGGACTATTTCAGGTCCCATAAACTGCTTTTCCCCAGCCTCCAGCCAACATGACGGCGTTCGACACTTTTCTCCATACAAAGCGTGATAAGGTGCCATCTTGATGCTTGAGTGGAAACTATTATTATAGGAAAATTCTACTAGAGGTAAGTGTTCATCCCAGTTACCTTGGAATTCTAGGGTACATGCTCTCAGCATATCCTCCAATGTTTGAATTGTTCGTTCGCTTTGACCATCGTTTGAGGATGGTAAGCTGTACTCAAACACAACTTGGTACCCAATTCCTCTTGTAGACTCCTCCAACACCTTGAGGTAAAACGACTGTCACGATCGGATACAATCGTTAACGGAACACCGTGAAGCCTCACAATTTCCTTCACATATGAATTCACAAGATTATCCATAGACCATTTCTCATTAGCGGCTATGAAATGCGCACTCTTAGTGAAGCGATCAACGACCACCCAAATCATGTCGTGACCGTTCCTTGTTCTGGGCAGTTTAGTCACAAAATCCATGGTAATGTCCTCCCATTTACCCATGGGTACAGGTAAAGGTTCTAAACTCCCATATGGTTTTTGATGTTGTGCCTTAACCCTAGCACAAGTTACACACTCGGCCACGTACTTAGCAACATCGAGCTTCATCGTCGGCCACCAGTAATAGGGTTTTAGATCCCTATACATTTTCGTACTGCCGGGATGAATCGAGTACATGGTTTTGTGAGCTTTTTCCATCAGAAGATCTCTTACTCCTCCCGTCTTAGGTACCCAAATCCTATCTTTGAATACCTTCAGTCCTTGACCGTTTGTATCAAACACCAACGTTTTACCCAAACGTTCCTCCTTCCGGTCATTTTTCTCTAAAGCTTCCTCCTGAGCTTTCTTTATACTTTCCATAATTGTCGAGACAACTTCAATTCTCAACGCTCTTGGCCTTTTCTTTTCAAGATTCACCTTCCGACTGAGAACATCAGCAACAACATTTTCTTTACCAGGGTGGTAAAGTATCTCACAGTCGTAGTCCTTGAGTAACTCTAGCCAGCGTCGTTGCCTCATGTTCAATTCCTTCTGATTAAAGAGATATTAAAGACTCTTATGATCAGTGAAAAGTTTGCATTTAGTACCATAAAGATAGTGCCTCCATATCTTTAAGGCGAATACTACCGTTGCCAACTCCAGATCATGAGTGGGGTAGTTCTTTTCATGATCTTTCAATTGCCTCGATGCATACGCTATCACTTTATCCCTTTGGGTCAGAACACAACCTAACCCAACTCCAGAGGCATCACTATAAACTGCGAAGTCATCAACTCCTTCGGGTAACGAAAGATCGATGCTTCACACAATCTCTTCTTTAACTTCTAAAAGGCTTCCTTATGCTTCTCATTCCAAGCATAAGTAGCTCCTTTGTGGGTCAAAGTTGTTAATGGAGTAGCAATCGAAGAAAAGACTTGGATAAATCGGCGATAATATCCGGCTAATCCTAAAAAGCTTCGAATCTCCGTAGGACTTTTTGGTTGTTCCCACTTCATCACAACTTCAATCTTTGCTGGGTCAACCATTATTCCTTCTTAGTTAACCACATGACCTAAAAATTGGACTTCTTGAATCCAAAATTCACATTTGGAGAACTTTGCATACAGCTTCTCCTCTTTCAGAACTTCTAGCACTTCATGCAGATGCTTTTCATGCTCCTGCTTGCTTTTCGAATAAATCAAGATATCGTCTATGAATACTATCACAGATTTATCAAGGTATGGTTTACAAACCCTGTTCATCAAATCCATGAAAGCTGCTGGGGCATTGGTTAGTCCGAACGACATAACCAAAAATTCATAGTGTCCATATCTTATTCTGAACGCAGTCTTTTCGATATCCTGCTCTCTCACCTTTAGTTGATGGTATCCTGACCTAAGATCGAAACCTTTGTCCAATAACTCCTGAAGTTGTGTCATAAGTTCTTTCATCTCTGTTGGTGCTAATCGATACGGTGCTTTTGCTATCGGCGTCGTTCCTGGTAACAAGTCGATACGAAATTCTACTTGTCGATTAGGGGGTAATCCGGGAAGATCTTCGGGAAAGACTTCCGGATAATCACACACCATCTGAATATTTTGCACCTCCTTCTTTTCCTTCTTAGCATCGATCACGAACGCTAGATATGATGTACATCCCTTGGCCAAACACTTTCTGGCTTTCATTAGGGAAATGATTCCAGAGTTTACTCTGCGTTTGTCTCCATACACCATAAACGACTCTTTCCCAGGCGGGTTTACTTTTACTATCTTCTTCCTACACAATATTTCGGCATCATTGACGCTAAGCCAATCCATTCCTAAAACTATGTCGAATCCATTTAACTTGATAGGCAATAATTCCTCGTGGAACTTATTCCCATCCAAGTCAATGAGGATGTTTTTCATACGATGGCTAACAGGTACAAACTTACCACTAGCAATTTCGACTATTATAGCATTAACTAGTCTATCTACAGGCAAAGCTAGTTTTCTACCAAATTCATGCGAAATAAAGGAGTAATTGGCTCCAGAATCAAACAAAATTTGGGCAGGCAATTCGTTTACGAGAAAGGTACCTGAAGCGACATCGGTTTCTTCTTTCGCAGCTTCAAGTGTCATCTGAAAGGCTCTCGCCTTCGGCTTTGGTGGAAGATTGGGCTTTGCTGCATCCTTCCTCTTTGGACAGTCTTTAAAAATATGCCCTTCTTCATGGCACCCAAAACATACCCTCTTGTCGGACGGACACTCGTTGGCATAATGCCCAGTCTTTCGACATTTGTAGCAAGTCACCCCCTCACTACATTTCCCAGAGTGCTTTTTCTTGCACTTCTCATACCATTTCACTTCGGCTCCTCCTCCGAATTTTCTCGAACCAGTCTTCGAGAACTTGTTCTTTTTATTGGAACCTGAAGTTCCTTCAAACTTTCTCTTTTCGCCAACTTCTGCCCTCTCCAGACCCTTCTCTCTGATCTGAATCTCAACATTCTTAGCAGCCCAGATGGCGGCTTTCAAAGTGGTTGCTTGCTTGACCATCGGACCAAAGTCCGCTGGTAATCCGAGGGCAAACTTGTTGACCTTAGAAAGTTCAGGTGGAACTAGATGAGGAACGAGCTTCATCTTTTCCGTAAAACTAGCAGCGTATTCAGTAACGCTCATCTTTCCCTTCTTCAAATTCTGGAACTCATTATTAATTTCCAGAAGATCCCGCTCAGAGCAGTATTGCAATTTCACCTCATTTAAACAATTAATATAATTACACGTAGCACGTATTTTATAGAAAATACTTCATATCTAGGTGTAAGATGAAGGTGACTATACACTCACTTGATTTACTGATAATCGGGCAGCACTTCGTTTCTTAAAACGATCGTTTCTAATAAAACTGAGAGTTTTATTGAGAAACCGGGCTCTGCGAAGGTTGGGCTTCGAAACCGAAAAAATAAATTTCTCGGGCTTCTCGGGCACTTCGGGGCGTATTCCGGGTGTTATAATCAATATCGGGGCTTTGGGGGAAGTGGAAATAGTGAAAATATGAGTTTAGGGGTAGGAAGTGGCAAAAATCCAAAAGTATCTCCGAAGGCTCGTAAGCCTTCTATTTATAGGGAGGTCCGAAATCGGCTTAGAAGGGGGGAGTCAGCAGCGAGGACACGCGGCAGCAGCAGGGCGAAGGTGCACAGGTGGCTCGCACGTGCGAGGGTCTCGGTGTCGGCCTCTGATTGGACCGAGGTCTAGTTCGAGGCTTCGGACGTGACACCTTATGCGCAGCTCGGACGCGTCATAGAGGGGTACGAGGCAGCTCCTGATTGGCCGAGCCTTCGGTCTGAGGAGAATGTGACATGCGTCGACAGGTGGCCTCGGATGACTCAGCAGTTCGGACACGTGGCACGATTTGGGCAAGGGTGACGTGGCCGAAGCCACCTATGCGAAATTTCTCGATTTTTGTGCAAAAACTTCTAAAATCCATAACTTTTGCATACGAGCTCCGTTTTTGACGTTCTTTATATGCACGCGTAGGTAAAATTACGCTCTACAAATTTCGTTTAGACTTCGTTGGCTAATTTTGATTTAATTTTTTATTTTTATTTTTAACAGACCGGGACCGGAAATCCGTTACAAATTCATAACTTCTTCATCCGACGTCCGTTTTCGTCTGTCTTTTTACCGTTGTGCTACTATTGACGAGACCTTCGATTCTCGTTTAGGTTGTGTCGGCTAAAAATCACTCGATCTAAAATTCGAGTTTTTAGCTGTCTACTGCTAAGCTGAAACTTCGAAAAATCATAACTTCCTCATACGAAGTCAGATTTGGGCGTTCTTTTTATACCTACTCTCGGTTTAACGAACACTACGACTTTTGTTTAGATCACTAAGGCTAAAAAGTAGTTTATCAAAAACTCACTTTTTACGACATTCGGCACCGTGCCGGTTTTGTCGCGAAACTTCGACCGGTCATAACTTCTTCGTTATAACTCGGATTTTGGTATTCTTTATATATCCGTAATCCTTGTCACGACCACTACAACTTTCTTAATAGATATTGGCTTTATCTAATATTTATTTTTGACGCTCATTTTTATTCTTAATTAATTAAACCCTAATAATTAAGCATAAAACACATAATTCACATAATATTCACATAATTCCTTTTCATTTCTTCAAAATGAGTTACAAAGGTTAACCTAGACTATAACGTCAATATTAATGCCTAGCCTAGAAACACGGGCATTACAGCAGGTCCGCCTCTACCTACCCCCAATCATACAATCAACACATAGATAACAAATGCTAGCATATACAAACAGTCAAACCGATCTAACAGATCACTAATCATAGCATCATCCTATATACCAGGATACCGACCTAACAGGTCACTAAGAATATCATCATGCAATAATCAGGATAACAATTCGAAAAGAAGGGCCGACATTGGTGCCTTCGATCCTGTTAGTATAGTGAGGACAACTCACCTCACAATGTCGAATTGAAATGATCAAACTCCCAAAAACAGATCCAAACACCAACACCTACAACCGCCATTGACCCAATTCCATCAATTCCCAAATAACCAAAATACCCCCAGAAGTGAAACTTGGTCAACCCCTGGTCAAGGTCAAAGTCAACGGTCAAGGTCAACAATCCATGTTGACCCAACTCGTCGAGTGCAGCTTACTGACTCGTCGAGTTCCTTCAGAACTCAAAGAATCATGAAAACCTAAGTTGACTCGCCGAGTTTCCAGACAACTCGTCGAGTCCATGCAATGTCCAAAATGTCGTGAAAACCCTAACCAACTCGTCGACTCACCTTGCTAACTCGCCGAGTTCATGCAAAATCCAGAAAGCGGGAAACCCTCATCCAACTCGTCGAGTTGACTATGCAAATCGTCGAGTTCCTTCAGCTATTTTGCATTCAGCTCATTCCAGTTGAGTTCATGGCTTCAAACTCCAGATCTGGCTTCTTAGGGTGAAGTTACCACGTAAAGTTGCTAACTTTACGTGCATGCAAGGTCTCATGAGGCTAAAATCATCCATACTAAGCTTAGGAAGCGTTTTAGGGCATAAAGAAGGCCAAAGCTTCATAAAGCTTGAGGCTTTATGTCAAATAGGGCCTTGAGGAGTCTAGATCTAAAGCCATATCCTTGTGACAAGCTCCAACCCAAGAATGACCCCCATTTTGCACCAAAATGCCCCTAAACTTGCATAAGAAGAGATATAAGGGATGGAAAGCCAAGGTAAAGACTTTTTACCTCCAAATGAGTGCCAACACGATGTAGATGCTGGATCTACAAGCTTCTTCCCGTTCCAAGACTCCAAATCTTCAAGCCTCTTTCAAGAAATGCACCAAACACACTCTTTTAGCCTCACACACACTCAAATAAGGTTAAGTTCGCTTAGGGTTTGCTCTCTGGTCATGAAACTGGCAAGGGTGGCTGGGGGAAAGGACTTAAGGTCCTTTAAATAGGGTGCAAACCCTAAAAAATAGGGTTTTCATGCACAGCCTCTACTCGTCGAGTTGGGTCCTCCTACTCGTCAAGTAGATTCTAGAATCCATGTGGCTTTATCAGTTTCTACACAACTATTTGGGGGAACCAACTCGTCGAGTAGGTCCAGAATTTTGAATATGAAAGCTTTAAATAAATACCTGGGAGTCGGGATATTACCATTCTCCCCCACTTGAACTAGACTTCATCCTCGAAGTCCGCTGCTGCAAACAGATCCGGGTAGTGCTCTCACATCTCAGCCTCCGGCTCTTAAGTCTACTCAGATCCCTGCCGGTGCTCCCATGGTACCTTTACCAAAGGTACCTCCTTGTTCCGTAGAACCTTCACTTTCCTCTCCAGAACTGCCACAGGCCTCTCCACGTAATTCAGGCGCTCATCGACTTGAATATCGTCTAATGACACTACCGCCTCCTCATCAAGTATGCACTTCCGTAACTGGGAGACGAGAAAAGTGTTGTGAATATGACTAAGCTCCTCCGGGAGATCCAGTCTATATGCCACTTTGCCAACCCTGGAAATAACCCGAAAGGGACCAATGTATCGGGGACCTAACTTTCCCCTCTTCCCGAAGCAGATCACACCCTTCCAGGGTGAGACCTTCAACAATACAATGTCACTGACCTGGAACACCAACTCGGATCGGCATCGGTCGGCATAACTCTTCTGCCGACTCTGAGAATTCTGCAACCGCTGCCTAATCTGCTTAATCTTCTCGGTAGTCTTCAGAACTACCTCGGTCCAACCCATCACCCTGTGGCCGACCTCGTCCCAACAAACCGGGGTACAACATCTCCGCCCATACAACAGCTCGAACGGTGGAGCGGCAATGTTGGAATGATAGTTGTTGTTGTAGGCGAACTCTGCAAGGGATAGGTGGGAATCCCAGCTCCCACCGAAGTCAATAACGTAGACCCTCAACTTGTCCTCGAGAGTCTATATGGCCCGCTCACTCTGGTCGTCGGTCTGCGGATGATAAGCTGTACTAAAATGCAGCCGCATGCCCTGCTCCTCGTGGAACTTCTGCCAGAAGCGGGAGGTGAACCTAACATCACGGTCGGAAACAATAGATACCAGAACCCCATGGCGAGAAACGATCTCGCGGACATACATGTCGGCCAGCTTCTCGATCGATGAGCTCTCCCGAATGGGCAGGAAATGGGCACTCTTGGTCAATCGATCCACGATGACCCATATATCATAAAATCTCTTCGCCGTCCTCGACAACTTGGTAATGAAGTCCATTGTGATCTGTTCCCATTTCCATATGGGAATCTCTAGAGGCAGCAGTTTTTCATGCAGTCTCTGATGCTCGGCCTTGACCATCCTACAGGTCAAGCACCTCTCGACATACCAAGCGATCTCTCGCTTCATGCACGACCACCAGTAAATCATACTCAAGTCCCGGTACATTTTAGTGGCCCCCGGGTGAATAGAGAAGTGAGAGTTGTGAGCCTCCTCCAGAACCATCTGTCTATCCCCACCAGACATCGGAACCCATACCCGACCGTAGGGTCAATAATCCTCGGCTATCCTGCACAAATCGGGTGTTCTCGTCCCTGATCCTATCAAGCTTCCAGTTCTCATGTCACATACCCTCAGCCCGAGCTTCCCTAATCAAGCTCACGAGTGGAGAATCCACAGATATCCTCATACATGCAGCTGGGGAAGAAGATCCAGCTGACTTGCGGCTCAAGGCGTCTGCAACCACATTTGCTTTACCAGGGTGGTAAATGATCTCACAGTCATTGTCCTTGACTACGTCAAGCCACCTGTGCTGTCTCATGTTCAAGTTCGGCTGATCCATGATGTGTCTCAGACTCTTGTGATCCATGTAGACAGTACAACAGACCCCGTAGAGGTACCGCAATCTTGGAGAAATCCTGTATGCATCTCCGGTAGATTTCGGAACCTACCACTGCATAACTGCCTCGATTTTGGACGGATCGACCAAAATCCCCTCCTGGTTAACGAGATGTCCAAGGAACTGAACCTCTCGTAACTAAAACTTGCACTTTGAGAACTTGGCATATAGCCGCTCTCGTCTCAACACTCCTCGTAGCTCACGGAGGTGCTCCTCATGCTGCTCCCTGGTCATGGAGTACACCAAGATGTCATCTATAAACACAATGACCGAGCGATTGAGCATCAGTCTGTATACCCGATTCATCAGGTCCATAAACACTGCCGGCGCGTTGGTGAGCACGAACGGCATCACCACGAACTCGTAATGTCCATAGCGAGTCCAGAACACGTTCTTCTCCATGTCCTCCTACCTAATCCTGACCTGATGGTACCCGGACCTCAGGTCTATCTTGGAGAACCAAGATGCTCCCTGCAACTGATCGAAAAGATCATTTATTCTCGGGAGTGGATAACGGTTCTTCACCATCAACTTGTTCAGCTCCCGGTAGTCAATGCACATCCTGTGTGAACCATCCTTCTTCCTGACGAAGAGAATTAGTGTTCCCCACGGAGAACTGCTCGGACGAATGAACTGCTTGACCAACAGTTCCTGCATCTGTGATGACAGCTCCTGCATCTCTGGTGGTGCCAATCGGTATGGCGTCTCGGTGATAGGGGCCACACCTGGCACTAGGTCGATCCTAAACTCGACCTGCCTCTCCGGAGGCACTCCGGGTAAATCCTCCGGAAACACATTAGCGAACTCTCTAACAACCGGAACATCTGAAACTGAAACCTGATCCCTGACTCGTGTATCCACCACATACGCTAAATAACCCGCACACCCGTGCTGAATGTACTGTCGAACCCTGGCAGCTGAGCAAAACCCTGATCCCAATCTGGTGCCCTCGCCGTAGATAATCAGTTCTCCCCCACTTGGGGTTCGAACTACCACCCGCTGACCCTCGCAGTCGATCATGGCACCGAAGCGACTAAGCCAGTCCATACCCACAATCACACATACATCCCCTAATGGGAATCAAAATCAATTCTATCAGGAAAGATACCCCGAAGATCTCCAACACGCAACCCCGATAGACTTAAGAAGCGGAAATCCTGTGTTCGTTGGCGATAGAGACTCGCAACAGACACTCTAGCTCTCCTATTGGAAAACCGAACTACCTACTGAAGGACTGAGAGACAAATGACCAACTCGCTCCCAAGTCAAATAATACCAAAGCATGTAAGGAGTTCACTAAGAACGTACCAACAACCACATCTGGTGTTGTCCTGGCCTCCTCGGATGTAAGCTGGAAGGCACGTCCCCGAGCCTTCGGGGCTCTGCTCTACCCTAACCACCTGTCAGTAATCCTCAGTGTAGCCGGCGCTGGCCTGGAAGCAAGCTGTGGACAATTGCTCTTCACGTGACCAACCTGATCGCAGTGATAACAGATCCTCATATCGTGAATCGGGGCTGGCTGGCGGCAATCCCTCGCAAAGTGCCCCTCCGTGCCGCATTTGTAGCACGCACTACCAGATCCTCAGACTCCCGAATAACCCTTCCCGCACTTCCCACGAGTGTGGCCGCGCTGGCCTTCAGACCTAGAATCAATGGTCTTGGGCTGCTTTGGCACAGATTGTGACCGCGTCGGGGCCTGCCTCTGCTCCCACAACTGTAAATCAATCTCTAGCTCACGTCGCCTAGCTGTCCCCTGCAACTCCGGTAGTGTATCACAACACTGGGTAGCAACAAACTGACGGATGTCGGTCTTGAGCATGCTCAGATAACATGTCATCTGAGCCTGCTGGGAAGCAAACTCCGGGAAAAACATCACCCTCTCAATAAACATGCGAGTGATCTCTGTCACCGACTCCGTAACCTACCTCAAATCCAAAAACTCATATGCTAGCTGCTCGCGCTCCACCCGTGGAATGTAGCAAGCGCGGAACATCTCCCTGAACTGATCCCAAGTAACCGCAGCTCTTTGATCATTAGTATACGACCCAGTCATCAACCTCCACCAGTCCTTTGCTCCGGACCTCAACAGGTTCATAGCACATCTGACCTTCTGGTCAGCAGGACATGAGCATGTCAAGAAGCATCCCTCCATGTCATACAGCCACCTCATGGCTACAATCGGGTCCTGAATCCCACCAAAATTCGGGGGCTTTGTGTTATCGAAGTCCGGTACAGAAAAGCCTGGCTGGTCTCACCACCAGCGGCAACTACAGCTGCGGAGGCTGCAGCGGCAGCTGTCTCAGCAAGAGCTGCATAGTGCTCATCAAAGTACTCCACCATAGCGGTCTTGATAGACCCAAACATCTCCGGCAACTGTGCCCAGAATAGAGTAGCAACCTCATCATGTGGGATCTCTCGAATCCTGGCGTCCAACGCATCTGACCAATAACCTCGGGCACTGCTGGTCCCTCCTGACCGCCATCTCCTGATCCTGATCCGGATCCAGTCACAAATCGTCTAGTAACCACCATGTTGAAAATATACCAGGAAGATATCAAAAATTCCATATAATAATCCGGGAGCCAACTCCCAACAAAACCCTAGGGGCTGTGACTTCCTTGCTACGCATATGGGACCTGTGCTTTCAGTAGACGGGCCCATACTACCTTCCACACCTACCCATATTTGTCTCAAGTATCATCACAACGCCCTAACACCATACGTAAGCATGGCGTGCGCTCAATCATCACTCCTAGAGGAAGGCTAAATAACTCATAACTGGCCGACTGATCCCACACAACTCATCCATGAAACTTTCACCAATCGTACAACACTCATGTATTCTAATCATACATAACGTTGGACCCTATAGACTTTTGAATATCTGATCCTACCCTAAGTCCTTCATCAAACAAGAACAAAAATAAGGCCAAACCAAACATTCGCAGGCTATAAGATCTTAATTATCGTACACTCTGCATCCTCCTTTAGTATTTTGAAAACCATTTGAAATTAATTTTGAAAATATTTTCTTAGGTTTGAGACTGGATTCGCACAAGTGTTCCTCCAGTTCACTCAAACCAAGGCTCTAATACCAACTTGTAACATCCATAAAATTCAAGCAGATTTAAAACTTTTTCAAACATTCAAAAACCATTATTTATTACAAAATGTATTCAACATAGTTCATATTAGAGTATCCCAGAAATCAAAATCATAAAATGTGAGGAGATGCACGATCAATCCTTCGCCTTCCATGATCATCTGAAGTACTTAAACACAAAATCCAAAACTGTAAGCCCGAAGCTTAGTGAGTTCCCCCAAAATACCAACGCCATACAAACATAACCATACCATAACAAACAGCATGCATATAGAGTCTGCAGTATGACTGGACCGCCTGCACCGGGCCTTTAGCCTATCTGGCCCACTCTCAGAACCTTCAGCATGTCTGGACTGCCTCACAAGGCCTTCAGCCTGTCTGCACCGTTCTCCGGGCCTTCGGCCTGACTAATATGCCCCTATTGGCCTGCAGTCTATCCGGGCCACCCTGGGTATGTTGGCCTACAACACAAAGTCGATCCGCCTCAACCCACCCCCAATCATACAATCAACACATAGATAACAAATTCTAGCATATACAAACAGTCAAACCGATCTAACAGATCACTAATCATAACATCATCCTATATACTAGGATACCAACCTAACAGGTAACTAAGCATATCATCATCCAATAACCAGGATAACAATCCAAAAAGAAGGGCCGACATTGGTGCCTTCGACCCTGTTAGTATAGTGAGGACAACTCACCTCACAATGTCGAACCGAAAAGATCAAACTCCCAAAACACGGCTCCAAACACCAACACCTACAACCGCCATTGACCCAATTCCAGAAATTCCCAAATTACCAAAGTACCCCTAGAAGTCAAACTTGGTCAACCCCTGGTCAAGGTCAAAGTCAGCGGTCAAGATCAACAATCCATGTTGACCCAAATCATCGAGTGCAGCTTACTGACTCGTCAAGTTCCTTCAGAACTCAAAGAATCGTGAAAACCCCAGTTGACTCGCCGAGTTTCCAGACAACTCGTCGAGTCCATGCAATGTCCAAAATGTCGTGAAAACCCTAACCAACTCGTCGAGTCACCTTGCTAACTCGTTGAGTTCATGCAGAATCCAGAAAGCGGGAAACCCTCATCCAACTTGTCGAGTTGACTATGCAATTCGTCAAGTTCCTTCATCCATTTCGCATTCAGCTTATTCCAGTCGAGTTCATGGCTTCAAACTCCAGATCTGGCTTCTTAGGGTAAAATTACCACGTAAAGGTGATAAATTTGCGTGCATGAAAGGTCTCATGAGGCTAAAATCGTCCATACTAAGCTTAGGAAGAGTTTTAGGGCATAGAGAAGGCCAAAGCTTCATAAATCTTGAGGCTTTATGTCAAAGAGGGCCTTAAGGATTCTAGATCTGAAGCCATATCCTTGTGACAAGCTCCAACACGAGAATGACCCCCAAATTGCACCAAAATACCCATAAACTTGCATAAGAAGAGATCTAAGGGATGGAAAGCCAAGGTAAAGACTTTTTACCTCTAAATGAGTGCCAACACGATGTAGATGTTGGATCTACAAGCTTCTTCTCATTCCAAGCCTTAAAATCTTCAATACACCAAACACACTCTTTTAGCCTCACACACACTCAAACAGGGTTAAGTTCGCTTAGGGTTTGCTCTCTGGTCGTGAAAGTGGCAAGGGTGGCTGGGGGAAAGGACTTAAGGTCCTTTAAATAGGGTGAAAACCCTAAAAATTAGGGTTTTCGTGCACAACCTCTACTCATCGAGTTGGGTCCTCCAACTCGTCGAGTAGATTCTAGAATCCATGCGGCTTTATCAATTTCTACATGATGAGTTAGGGGCAACCAAATTGTCGAGTAGGTCCAGAATTTTGAATATGAAAGCTTAAAATAAATACCTGGGAGTCGGTATGTTACAAGAACGATCAAGTGCAATTATGTTATTTTCAAGAATGTCTCTTACGTGAAAGGTCTTCAATATAATATCATTTCTATCAGTCAACTGTGTGACACTGGCTATGAAGTTCTTTTTAACAATAAAGAAGGAAAAGTTATTGATCAAAAGAGCATCACTATTCTTACTGAAGATCGACAAAACGACATCTCTGTTTCGAATATGTTTTTTGCTAAAAAATCTCTTCGTCGTTGCTTCTTATCTCGTGCTCAATCTCATCTAAATTGGTGGTGGCACAAAAGGCTATCACATCTGAATTTCAATAACATCTCAAGGATTGCAGCGAATCAACCTGTGAGAGGAATTCCTAAGATCTAATTTGTCAAGGATAAAGTGTGCTCAGTGTGTGAAAAAGGGAAGAAAACCAAGTATTCGTTCAAACCAAAGTCCTGCTCTTCTATCATGAAGCCTCTTCATCTCCTTCATATGGACCTTTTTAGACCAGTTCCGATTAAGTCAAGATCAGGAAAGAAATATACTATTGTCATTGTGGATGAATTTTCAAGGTCTACGTGGGTAGTGTTTTTAAGAAAAAAGAGTCATGCCGCTGATGAAATCATTGCTTTCATTAAGCAATGGCAAGTCCTCTATGATCACAAAGTAAAGCAATTACATAGTGATCATGGAACTGAATTCATAAACTCTTCTTTGGAAGATTTTTGCTCAGTCTCAGGAATCTCTCAGAACTTTTTGGCTGTTAGAACTCTCCAACAAAATGGTATTGCAGAAAGAAGAAACAGAACTCTCATTGAAGCTTGAAGAACTATGGTTGTTGAAGGTGGTCTTTCATTGTCATTTTGGGCTGAAGCCGTCAATACAACATGTTATACCCAAAATCAATCTATTATTGTCAAACGTCATGGGAAAACTGCTTATGAGCTATTGAAAGGAAGAAAACCAAACATTTTTTTCATGTGTTTGGACGTGTTTGTTACATCTTGAATCAAAGAGACCAGTGTTCAAAGATTGAGGCTAAAGCTGATGAGGGAGTGTTTCTAGGATACTCCAGCGTATCCAAGGCTTACAGAGTATTTAATCTTTCAAGGTAAATTGTTGAAGAAACAATTCATGTTACCTTTGATGAGGACTCATTCATTCATGATCGAGTTGATCACCCCTCATCTATTCTGAATGAACTTACTTATAATCCTTCAGACCCTATTCCTGAGCTCTTATCAAATGACGTTAATCCCATTGTTCCCAATGTTGATCAATTAATCAGTTCTCAGCCTATCCCTGAAGATCAGCCTGTTGTCTATGAAGAAGGTGATTCATCAAACCAGGAAGTTTCTGCCCATAGCAATGCAAATGAAATTTCTAATCCTAGAATCCCTCAAGATTGTCCTGAATCGCAAATCATTGGAGACGTAAATTCTAGAATTCTCACTCGCAACAGAGTCAGCAGCAACTTATGCATGTTTGTAAACTTGATCTCAATGATCAAACCAAAGAAGATGACTGGATTAAGGCCATGTAGGATGATCTAAATGAATTCAAACGTCATCGTGTGTGGACTCTTGTTCCCAAAACTCAAGGAAAGACTGTCATTGGCACTCACTGGGTTTTCAAGAACAAAATGGATGAATATGGAATCGTCATCAGAAACAAAGCTAGGCTTGTAGCTCAAGGGTTCGGTCAGCTTGAAAGGTTTGACTATGATGAAACATTTGTTCTAGTTGCAAGACTTGAAGCAATTCGTCTGTTTCTGGCTTTTGCCTCTTTCAAAAACTTCAAAGTCTACCAAATGCATGTCAAGACTGCCTTTCTACATGGAGATCTTCAAGAAGAAGTCTTTCTAAAACAACCTCCAGGGTTTGAGAATGAAGAATTTCTAGATCATGTGTATCATCTTGATAAAGTTGTATATGGCTTAAAACAGGCTCCTAGGGCATGGTATGACACGTTAACAAGCTATCTTCTCTAAAATGGATACAAATGAGGAAAGATTGATAACACTCTGTTCATAAAGCAGTCAAGATCTCATATCATTCTCGCTCAAGTGTATGTGGATGATATCATTTCGAGTCCACTGATGAAAAGTTAAGTAGAGAATTCGCAGAGGTCATGGCCAAGAAATTCGAGATGTGCATGATGGGTGAACTAACTTTATTTTTATGCTTGCAGGTCAAACAACTAATTGATATTTTTATTTGTCAAGCTAAATACATTGCAGATATGCTGAAAAAGTATGGTTTCTTTGATTGCAAACCGGCAAAAACTCTGATGTCTTCATCAACATCTATTGGTACTGATCCAAGTGTCACTGATGTGAATGCAACTCTGTTTCGAGGAATGATAGGCTCTCTACTCTATCTTACAACCAATCGCCCTGACATTATGTTTGTCACCATATTGTATGCTTGATATCAAGCCAGTCCTAAGGAATCTCATCTTCACGATGTCCAAAGGATTTTCCGGTACTTAAAACATACACCCAATCTTGGGTTATGGTATCCTCGTGACTCTGAGTTCAAGCTAGTGGGATACACTGACTTCGATCATGGTGGGTGTGGTATTGATCGTAAAAGCACTTCAGGAGGAGCTCAAATGCTTGGGAATAGATTGGTAAGCTGGTCCAACAAAAAGCCGACATTAGTGGCTTGTTCTACCTTTGAGGCTAAATATGTTGCCACTGGAAGGTGTTGTGCTCAGATTCTATGGATTCAAAATCAGCTCTTGGATTATGGTCTGAACTTCTCGAAGACACCCATCTTTTGTGACAACACCAATGCCATTCATATGATTTAAAATCCAATGCATCATTCCAAGACCAAGCACATCGACATTCGCCATCATTTCATCATGGACACAGTTCAAAAGGGAAAAGTGGAATTATTTTATATTCCATCCACTAATCAGCTGGTTGACATTTTCACTAAGGCGCTGGAAGAGAATACTTTAAACAAATTAATTGCAGATCTTGGCATGCTTTCAATGATTTAACTGTTGTCTAATTGTTTTGATAACTTCTGATTGCCTTCTGAAAAACAAAAAAAATACAAAAACAAATGTTGTTTTTGTTATTTCTACAGACGTTTACAACAGTTTGATTGACATTTGCTTCTAGTATTTACATGTATTCTCTTTTCTCCCCTCTCTTCCATCTATAGCTTGTTTGCCTCTTTCTTCTTCAGAATTTGTAAGATCTTGAAAGATCTCAATGCTCTTGGTGCTATTAAAAGGAGTGGCATCATGTCCTCTTCTTCTTAAGGATACCCTCCTTCTCCTCCACTCACTTTAGTTTCATCTACTGACTCATAATCTAATAAAACCTCAAATTCCTTCATGTTGATCTTGAAGACACGTCGATTTTATGGATTCGAGTCCATTAACTCATAGGTTACAAAGATTGCTTCTTGCTCTTCTCTTGCCCCTTATGAACATAAACCTTGGAAGGATTTTGAAACACTTCAATGATAAATAGCCATATCTCTAGATGTTTACTGATGAGTTTATCTTTGTATGTGCTCTCTTTTATAGCTAAAAATTCAAAGGGTAGATATCTTGGAAAATGGAAAGGCATTAATGACCATTCAACTTCAAAGATTTGATGGAACAAATCTTTAACCCTTTTCTAAAAAAGTTGCACATATTTCCCTGTTTAAACTATTTTCTTGTTTGACTAATTCTTTTGTTTTTATTCTTATAGTGTTTATTCTTTTGTACCATTTTTTAAAAAAGGAATCCGACAGTGGCAATTTTGAGCCTAGGATGCAACTTTTGAGACATTATCGTCCCTAGAAGCATGTTGTTATATGTGACTAAATCTCTCTAAGTCTCTCATCAGCGAGACCATCTACTGAGAACATTGAGTCATCATCTCACGCTGATTGTCTCCCACCGTCTAAACTTTCTAAGTGAGATTGTCTGGTCCAAATAAAAAATATTGATAAAAAGGTTGGGGTGTTTATTTTTAATTTGTTCATCTTTACCTGACCCTGTCCTTGGAAGCATGCTTGTTGTATGCATCAAGTCTCATGTTCTGCTGAAACATTGAGCAAAACCCAATGGCTTACTCTGATTGCATAGTCATCAACGTAAGAGATACTAGTCAGGTCCTTAAATGACAAAGGGTTGTTCATGTCCCTGACCTCCTAGTTTGAGGTATGACATGGTACCATTATGAATTAACGCTGAATCTTTGATTCTAGATTGCAACTTACTCTATGATATGGAAGTTTAAACCACTTATTGTTGATAAGTTAAACTGTTAATGATTCACGTTGATTTCACCTCAGTGTGACTAAAATAATCCATTATATCCTTTATCGTCTTAATAGAGTTTGATGATTCACTATGTAAAACCACACACTGATAAAAGTTCAAAAATATATGCTGATGGGTATATCATTGTCTGTGATATATTACATGCACCTATCCACTCTTTCCATTTTTCTTCTAATATAAGAGATTTATGATTCAGCGTATGACACCACACGCTGATGAGATCTCAAAATACTATGTCAGTGAATGGTAGTTTAAGCCCTTGCTATCAGGAGACATCACAATCTTAATAGACTAGGGTGGTGAAACTCTATTCTGCTCAACGTTAGCTGCTGATGTAAAAATAGAGGAGAAAATAAAAAAAGAAGAATCTCAGAAAAGCACATTCTAAGGGGGAGTCGAGTCAAGCTGATGTCAATGTTCTCATCTCAAGCTATGTTCTCAGCTCAAGCTTATTTCGAATCTATTTATCCGCTGTCACACCCCAAACCAGGATGGCGGAAACATCCGGGGGTGGATGACTTTCATGTATTGTATCATAACAATGGAGTAATAGTAAAGAAAGCAGACATAACCATCATATATATATATATATATATATATATATATATATATATATATATATATATATATATATATATATATATACCAAAGGGCTTCTAGCCCAACAGTATCAGGTGGTGCCCTCTATCCTTGAGGTGAAGGGTTCAAGTTTCCTGGTGGACATAGGTGGATTTAAGTGTTAGTTTAGGAGTAGATTATAATATTTGTATTTGCCGGTTCAAATATATATATATATATATATATATATATATATATATATATATATATATAATGGAAAGAGTTACATCATTGTAAGTGTTACAAGTTTCAAAAGACAATTACAATATGATGACAAAATATTTGTTTGACGCCTTAGCGCCCCATCCTCAAAAGTTGTTGCTTACCTATTTTACTGATTCCCTGATAATACAAGTCGTTTGAAAAAGTGTCAACAATTAAGTTGGTGAGTTTATAAGAGTTTATATGAAAAATAGTAAGCCTTTCTGTGAAAAGATATAGTTGTTGTTTCCAGATAATCCGATATTTTCTAATAAATGAGATGTAAGCCGTTCACTTGTAAAATGATAATGCTTATTCCACAAAATCCAATATTTTCCGTAGAAATGAGTTGTAGTCTTAAAGGTTCCAAGACCGAAATGTACTAGTTGTTTTCCATACTTAAAGTAGTAATGTGTAGTTTTATTCGTATATAAAACCGTTTGAAGGAATGTGTTTTCGTGTAAAATAAACGTATCGTCGTTTCCCCATATGAGTTTTCATAACCGTGCTTTTAAGATGCAGTGTCTGCCTCGTCGTCCTTCAGGCGCCGAGTTATTTATGACATTTGTCACCCATAACCTGTCGGTCTGACTGTAGCTAGCAGTCAGGGTGTGGGATCATCCGTCCCGTATAGATCTATACACAAGTATCACACTCTTGTATCGGAGATTCCAGTTATATTACAGGACTTTCGTGTATACCTCAGTTAGGTACGATGAAGAAAATGTCTCACAAATTTACTCAACGAGTGTACGTGTTTTTGAAATGAAAACGTTTGTATATGAAATTATCCCCTCTTTCCAGGATAATATCGAAATGCCGTAAAACAATTATATATGCACTTTATAAAATTTTACCCTTTGCTCAACGGGTTACAAAGGGGGTAGAGTTTCGTAAACTATATTTATAAAGTTTTAATGAAATGAACGTTTTGTACTCGATATATATATATATATATATATATATATATATATATATATATATATATATATATATATATATATATATATATATATATATATATATATAAGAATAATGTAATGTATTTTGTAATCGTTTTTCATATCTTTATGTTTTTATCCAAACCGTTGTATGAAAAAAAAATATAGGTTGGTAGTAAAACCGTTTAACGTATTTAACACTTTTCGTAAAAATAGTAAAGTAACGTATTTAAATGTTTGCGTTTTAACGTAAACTTTCTTGTGTGTTACTTGTATTCCCCACCTAGAACATAGAAAAGGTCTTGAAAAATGTAGGGGGTATGAACTCACCTTATGGTTGTTTGTGGTTTGATAACGAGATGACGGTGAAGATCTTCGAGTTAAAACGATTGAAGTAGTCGTAATCCTAAGGGTTTTAAACACATACTTATGTGTAAATAAGATGGTTTATCATGAAATGTTTGCAAAAACACTAGAGTTATATAAGAACTTACAATTATCTTGTAATATACTGCTTGAAGAATATAGATTCAGGGGATATCGATGATGAGAGAAAACACTTGCTATCTGTGACAAAATGTGAAAGATGCTAACTGTGAAGTGTTTGAGAATGGTGAAAGAGTTCTTAAAATGGTGGTTTATATATGGTAATATGAGATAAGATATGTAAGAGAAGTGACACTTACGTTGGTAAGTGTAATATATCACTTTGGGAAATGGATCAACTAATCACCTTGCATAAAATATCTAAGTTCTAAGGAGTTTTTGGCCACAACAAGTGTGATTTCGGTCCTAGCATGACCGAAATCATGTTATACACACACAATTGTTGATTTCGGTCCTAGCATGTAGTCCATAGGCTTGAGATTTCGGTCCTAGTGGTCCTTACAAAACCGAAATCCCTATGTTCTAGATTCCTAAAACCAAAATCCCTTATAATGGGGTATAATTCATGCTTTTAATTCTTAATTATTTGACTTGAGTTGACTTACAATAGTCCATTTTAATATGGTTTTAAACATATATATATATATATATATATATATATATATATATATATATATATACATACATATATATATATATATATATATATATATATATATATATATATATATATATATATATAAACTAACTTATATAAACATGTTCTCCTGGCTTTCAAAATTCCATTGCATCAATTTACATTGTGAATTCACTTGAACATTGTTAAGATTTAGACCTTGCTTGTTCTAAAATTTTCCAGTTGTCACATCATCACCCTGTTAGAGGGAATTTCATCCCGAAATTTGTTCTAAAGTGGGAACTCATGAACTAGGGAAGAGATGTGGGTACTTTTGTTTTATCTGGTCTTCTCGTTCCCAAGTGAATTCAGGTCCTCGCTTGGCGTTCCATCGGACCTTCACTATTGGAATACGGATTTGCTTTGTTCTCTTGATTTCCCTATCTGTGATTTCCACTGGTTCTTCTACGAAGTTCAGACTCTCGTTTATCCCGATTTCATCGAGTGGAATTACACGATTTTCGTCGGACAAACATTTCTTTAGATTGGACACGTGGAAGGTGGTGTGTATGTTACTAAGTTCTTGTGGTAGTTGGATTTTGTAAGCTACCGTGCCGATTCTAGCAATGATTTCAAAAGGCCTGATGTACCTTGGATTTAGTTTTCCATGCTTTCCAAAATGTATCATTCCCTTCCAGGGTGAGACCTTTAACAAAACACGATCACCCAACCGGAATTCCAAGGGTTTGCATCTCTTATCCGCATAGCTCTTTTGCCGGTCCCTAGATGCTTTCAACCGTTCACGGATTTGAACGATCTTCTCCATTGTTTCTCTTATGATCTCAGGGCTGGTGAGAGTGTTGTCAGGAACTTGCCCCTTTGCTAGTTGTGTGTCACCTACTTCAGCCCAACACAGAGGTGATATGCACTTGCGGCCATATAGGGCTTCGAATGGAGCAACTCCAATGCTAGTGTGGCAGGTATTGTTGTATGAGAACTCGACGAGGGGTAAATGGGTATCCCAAGCTTTACCGAAGTCTATCTCACAAGCTCTCAGCATATCCTCCAATGTTTGGATAGTTCTTTCGCTCTGTCCCTCTGTCTGTGGGTGGTAGGCCGTACTCATGTCGCGTTTAGTTCCTAGCGATTTTTGCAGTGACTGCCAGAACCATGAGGTGAATCTACTATTCCTGTCGAAGATAATGGATATTGGTACTCCATACAGTCGCACAATTTCTTTAAGGTATGTTATCGTCAGTTTCTCCACATTGTCCGTCTCTTTTATTGGTAGGAAGTGCACGGATTTGGTTAACCTGTCAACGATCATCCAGATGGTGTCGAGTCCACCTATCGTCTTGGGTAACTTGCTGATGAAGTCCATGGTTATCCGCTCCCACTTCCACTCAGGTATTTCTGGTTGTTGTAGTAAACCCGAGGGCTTTTCATATTCTACCTTAACCTTGGCGCAAGTCAGGCACTTGCCCATGTAGGTAGCGATTTCGGCTTTCATGTTTGGCCACCAATAAAGTTTCTTGAGGTCTAGGTACATCTTGTCTGAACCGGGATGAATAGAGTATCGTGTCTTGTGAGCCTCGTTCATGACAACATCTCTAAATCCACCGAACTTCGGTGTCCAGATTTAATCCATGAGATAACGAGCTCCATCACCATTGACCTCCAAAATTTTATCCATTCCTCTCAAGGATTCTTCTGAAACATTTTTAGGTTTCAAGTCTTCCAGTTGGGTCTCTTTGATCTGGATGGATAGGTGTGAATGGATAGTTATGGTCAACGACTTTACTTGGCGGCCTGAGTATTCTTTTCGGCTAAGGGCATCTGCTACTACGTTGGCCTTGCCTAGATGATAACGAATTTCACATTCATAATCGTTTAGTAGCTCCACCCATCGTCGTTGCCTCATGTTGAGTTCCTTTTGATCGAAGATGTGCTGGAGACTTTTATGGTCCGTGAAGATTGTGCACTTCGTGCCATAAAGATAGTGTCTCCAGATTTTCAAAGCAAACACCACGACTCCTAATTTGAGGTCATACATGGTGTAGTTAACATCATGAGTCGTAAGTTGTCTCGAGGCATAGGCAATAACCTTTCCTCGTTGCATGAGCACACACCTAAGACCCTGATTTGACGCGTCACAGTAGACCACAAAGTCATCGGTTCCTTCTAGAAGAGACAAGATCTGGGCGCTGCATAGGGCTTGCTTTAGTGTCTGGAAAGCAGCTTCTTGTTTCTCCTCCCATTTGTAGGTTACACTCTTTTGGGTCAAGGTGATGAATGGCTTAGCGATCTTAGAGAAATTTTTTATGAATCTCCTGTAGTAGCCAGCAAGGCCTAAGAACTAGAGGATCTCTGTCGCTGTTCTTGGAGCTTTCCAGTTCTCAATTGCCTTGATTTTGGAGGGGTCCACATGTATTCGCTCTTTGCCTACCACATGACCCAAGAAGTCCACCTCTCGAATCCAAAATTCACATTTGGAAAACTTGGCATATAGCTTTTCCGTCCTCAATGTCTCCAGAGCTTGTCGTAGATGTTGACTGTGCTCTTCCTTACTTTGTGAATAGATCAATATGTCATCGATGAATACTATCACGAATTTATCTAAGTAAGGTCGACATACCCGATTCATCAGGTCCATGAACACAGTTGGTGCATTTTTCAATCCGAAGGGCATCACCACGAACTCGTAGTGACCGTAGCGGGTCCGAAATGCCGTTTTGGGAACATCTTCCTCCTGGACACACAGTTGGTGGTAACCCGACCTCAGATCAATTTTTGAGAAGTATCATGCTCCCTGAAGTTGGTCAAATAGGTCATCGATTCGGGGTAGAGGATATCGGTTTTTGATGGTGAGTTTGTTTAACTCACGATAGTCAATGCACATGTAAAAGATCTGTCTTTCTTCTTAACGAATAGAACTAGTGCTCCCCAAGGTGAGAAACTTGGTCGGATAAATCCTTTGTTCAGCAGTTCGTTAAGTTGACTGGATAATTCCTGCATTTCGGCCGGAGCCAATCGGTACGGGGACTTGGCTATGGGGGTCGCTCTAGGAATTAAGTCGATTCTGAACTCGACTTGTCGCATAGGATGCACTCCTGGAAGGTCTTCTAGGAATACATCGGGAAAGTTACAGACTTTCAGAATATCCTTGATATCCTTTACCTCCTTCTTCTTGTCAACAACGTGTGCTAGGAATGCATGGTACTTCTTGTGCATATAGGTCTGAGCCTTGATGCACTAGATGATTTTTGAGACTTGTGCTAGGTTTGTCACCGTAGATGACTAGGGTCTCGTTATTTGTAAGTTGAGTCTGACGGATTTTTCATAACATAAGATATCGACGTGGTGAGGACTTAACCAATCCATACCAATGATGACCTCAAAACTCCTTATTGTGACCGACATTAAATCGTTTTGAAAGGAATGATTGTTTATAGTTAGAGTTCACCCGATGTACACGTCTTTAGTGCTTTCAGTTTTACCAATTTCCATTTCTACGGTGAATATTTTGTTGAGTGATTGGGGTTTTTCGTTGAGTATGTGTTTAAATTTGTGGCTTACGAAACTTCTCTCCGCACCACTATCGAAGAGTATGCATGCATATGAGTTATTGAGAAGGAATGTACCGGTAACCACCTTGGGATCCTTCAGGGCTTCCTCGTGCCCTAATGTCAGAACTCCTCTTGTACCCCTGACATTCCTGTTATTGGCCTTTGGGCATTCCCTCCTGAAGTGCCCCATTTCCCTGCACCCGTAGCATGTTCGTCTTACTCCGGTAGTTGTGGTTGGGACTGTTTGTTGGGTTGGCTTCTTACATAAACGGAAAATGTGTCCTTTCTTGTTGCAGTTTGTGCAATGCATTTCCCGACAAGCTCCAACATGATGGAAGTTACACTTGTTACATTTGGGTAAGGTTCCAGCATATTGCTTTGCTGGTGCTGGGGCGGCCGAAATAGTGACAGTGTGGGCTGCCACTATTTGTAGTTTCTTGGCGGGCTCGTGCGTTCATTTGCCCTTCCTCTTGTTCCAGGGTCTTCTGTTGTTTTCACTCCCTTTTCTTGTTCAGGAATGGGCGTCATAAAGCCCTGGCGGACTCCATGATCTACAAGCGTTCGTGCCAAACGTTTGACACTATCAAAGGTTTTGAAGATACCACATTTCCTTGAATCTAGAGGGATAGTCCCCAGAGGTAACGTTCCACCTTTTTGCTTTCCGAGGTGACCATCCCGGGACAAAGCACTGCCAAGTCACTAAACCTTGTGGTGTATGTTGTTATATCAGAACCCTCCATTGTGGCATTCAATAGTTCTTGCTCTAATTTTTGTACTTCACCCCTTGGGCAATACTATGCTAGCATCATGATTTTTAGGTCCTCCCAGCTCAAAGCGTTGGCCACGGGGAGTGTTAGTGATTTGACCTGGACATTCCACCAAGAGAGGGCCCCGTCGGTGAATGTGCAGGCTACGAATTTGACTTTACTCTCTTCCGGACAAGCACATATTTCAACTACTGACTCAGTATTATCGAACCACCTCGTCAGGGCTATGAAACCTTCGTCGCTATAGAATGATTTGGGTTTGCAGTTTGAGAAGTCCTTATAGGAGCATCCTCTTGGTCGACAATGGCTGTCGCCTTGGTTAGAACTATTAGTACCAATTCCAGCCCCAGTGGCACCGTTGGAGCTAATCTGTTCTATGGCAACGGTTACAACGGCTGTTACAGCAGCTTGAAAGACAACGGTATCCATCGGTGGTGGCGGTGGCGGTGTTGGTGCTGCTGTTGTGTTGTTGAAACGTCTGTTAGATTTGCGCAGTGGCATTTTCTACCATAAAGTTTAAAGATGAAATGATGATGAGTTTTCAATAACGGTTACATGTCGGGTGTTACCGGACTAGATTATTTCAGTTCTAAGCTTTTTATGTTCCGACTTTAATGTATTTTGTAAGCGATGTATGATGGAAATCTATCATAGTTAATTTAAACGATTTCAATCAATTTATGAATTTAATAGTGACACTTCAATGAAATAAAGTGCATGTCAATTTCATTGATATATTTTAGTACATAGTGTTGGAAAATTTGACCCTTTTCAGCAGGTCTACAATACATCAATGTAAGGGAAAATTATGACAGCATACCGACTCCCAGGAATAGTGTAATCACTTATTTCAGAGAGTCGTACTTACATACGGAAAGAACACACCTAATCTTATAACAAAACATGAGTAATATAGGAAATACTCGTGGCGGTTGATGTTCTGTGGGCCATGAGATGAAGTCATGAAGGTTTGCTTTTCCGTCACTCGGTGCTCAGCCTCAAATACACGCCTCTCCATTATGGCCTGACGTTCCTGATATTCTCTCATCTCAGCCCGAGTCACAGTAACTTCCCTCTGAAGGGCCTCAGTATGATCCCGGGTACGATCATGATCTTCGTCCAGATGACGAAGACGGACTGCGATGACCTCGGTGTTGGCACCAATCTCCATGATATGGTTAGCGGATGCCCTTGCTCGCTCGCCATGACGGGTGATGCGACGGACCATGACAAGAAGAGCCATGTCTGCTGAAGCCCCTTTATCAAGGTTTTAGAAACCTCGTTCCATACCATAGGGTGGGCGGTGTCCATGCTCTTGGCTCCATATCTTCAAGTCCACTGCCCATCGGGGCGCCGAGCCCTGGAAGTTCCATCTGGGGTTTTGGACGACCTGTGGGGGGTTGTACACTTCGGGTTCTGAGTCGTTTCTTCCTCAACTTCTTCTTCGTCCTCTTCTTCTTCTGAAATCTCTTCAGAATCCTCCTCTAGATCTTCCATGATCCAGCCTTCGTTTCCTTGGTTAAGGGGGTAGGGATCTCCGGTTAAGTGGAATCCTGCCATAGAGTCAATTCGAGAATAGGGGTAAGAGGTACATCAAGAATTTAAGTGTGTGGTTTTATCGTATCACAAAATACTCCTATAGTATTTTAAGTTTAGAGGTTCTTTGTATGTTTTTTTGGTAAATTTAGACTCGTCGTTCACTACGACCATTCCTCGGCATACATTAGTCACATCCTAGATAAACATAGTTGATCAGGCTATATTCATCCCAGATTTGATTACATACCTCGAGACCTACTCGTAGTGTTCAATTTATCTTAATACTTCTTGTTTTGTTATTGTTATGACACTGAACTAGTAAGTATGATTGTACTTACACTTTTATAAAAATATCATAATATTTTAAAGTATACTTGTACGAAAATGTTACGTCAGAAAGTTTTTGTCCCATTGTATTTATTGTGACATCCCCATTTTTACGGCCAGAAAAGAGCAATTTCGTTTATGCTTTTTAATAAAAATCAGAGTAACTTCTTAAGAAAAGTGTTGCGGAATTTGCTCCCAAAACAAAATATGATAAAAATTTATCGAAGCATTTCTTAAAGAAATGTATTTTCATTACATTATGAAAACTCGGGATGTCAATCATCGATACAGATCATAAGCATAAAACCAAAAACATCATAGGCCACAAAACACAATTTGGCCTCAAAACAACATTGGCCTTACAATATTCAATTTATTTTCTACTGGCCTAAAATATATAATCTCTAGTCAAGTCATCCAACTATGCTTTTGCCACTACCTGTACTACAAGAAATTGAGTGGGTCAGGCTGGGGAGCCTGGTGAGCATATAGGGTTTTCAACCCACAATAAATAAGTTTATTATTTTCAACAATCATTAAACCCGATTTCCCGTTCCCGTTATCCTCACCTTACGTCCCTAAAGCATCTATCATAAGGGACCTATCCTAAGGAATTTCATCAGGATGGACACTACTGCTAAGGGGATTCCTCAGCCATAAGTGTCCGTAAGGCAACCATGGGGGGGATGGAATACACCGGTGAACACATCGTTCACAAACACCTACAGGTTGTGAGCCTGCTAGCGTTCCACTGGACTTCCTAGAAAAGTCTGTGGTCGTCATCCATACTCCGCTAGATGACTGGATCAACGTCAACATCGAGGCCTCTCATCATTTTATTTCATCACACACCAACTATTTCATCTACCCATGTTTTACCCAACATATTTGTACATATAAAATACATACATAGTTCAGATCTGGAAAACAAAGTTTAAATCTTTCATACAACATAGATCTCAAAGTATAAAACATACATATACAGTTTAGATCTGAAAAGTTTAGATCTAAAGTGAGAAAGTCTAGATCTGAAGGAAAAAATCTTATCTCTAAAAAGAAAAAGTTTAGATCTGAAGGAAGAAGTTCAGATCTGAAAAGAAAGAGGTTCAGATCTTTCATCCAGCAAACATCTCAGGTAAACAGACAACACATATTTATACACATAGCACGTAATTTATATAAAATACTTCATATCTATGTGTAAGATGAAAGTGACTATACACTCACCTGATAAGGAGTGATTCGGATAACACTTCGCTTCTTAAAATAATCTTCTTTGACGAAACTGGGAAGTTTGCTTGAAAACCGGGCTCTGCACGGGCAGAGTTTCAAACCGAAAAACTCTTTTTCTCGGAGCCTTCTAGTGCTCTGGGGATTTCTTCAAGTGCTAGGGAAGTTTCCTAGGCTTTTTTTTGGGGGGGGGGGGGGGGGGTTAGGGAGGCTAGAGAGAGAAAGTAGTGAGAGAGAGAAGATTTTGGAGTGAAGGAAGTGGCTACCCTCGGCCTCCTTTTATAGGCGAGGCCTCGGACGAACGTACAGCTCGGCCGTACACACGTGGCGATACTTTGGTGGGGCAACGTGGCTCATTGTGGACCAAGGAAAAAGTCAATACGCGGGGCGTAGTGCGAACGCTGAGCGTCCGAAGGTACGCTGGGCGTACCCCTTCGCACAGCCTTCGTGATTTCCCACTCCAACTTCAAAAATTCATATCCTTCGCGTACGAGCTCCGTTTTTGACGCTCGTTAGATCCACACGTAGGTGGGACTGTACTCTACAACTTTCGTTTAGACTTCATCGGTTAATTCTCGACCGTTTTTAAATTTAATAGTATGAGAAGATTACACCATTAAGCGACCGTGTAAAACTCATAACTTCTACATACGGACTCCGTTTTCGTCTGTCTTTTTGTCGTAGAGCTCCTATTGACAAGATCTTCGATTCTCGTGTAGGTTGTGTCAGCTAAAAACCGCTTGATCTAATATTCGAACTTCGGGCTGTGCACTGCCGATCCGAAACGTAGAAAAATCATAACCTCCTCATATGAAGTCAGATTTGGGCGTTCTTTTTATGAACGCTCTCGGTTTAAAAAATACTACTACTTTCGTTTAGATCGCTAGGGCAAAAAAGTCCTCTATCATAAATTCACTATTTACGTCACGAAGTGTCGTGCCGGTTTTGTCGCGAAACTTCGACAGGCCATAACTTCTTCGTTATAACTCGGATTTCGGAGTTCTTTATATCTCCGAAATCCTTGTCATGACCACTACAACTTTCTTCATAGATATCAAGTTTATCTAACATTTTATTTTTTACGCTTATTTTTATCCTTTATTTATTATATTATTATAAACAAGTAATAAGCACACAAAAGCACATAATTCACATAATATTCAAGTAATTCATCTTTATTACTTTAACATGGGTTACAATGGTTGGCCTAGACTATTACATCATCGCATCAATGCTTAGCCTCGAAACATGGGCGTTACAATTCTCTCCCCCTTAGGATGATTCCGTCCTCGGAATCATGCATCAGTAAACACATGCGGATAGCGACTCATCATGTCACCCTCCGTTTCCCAGGTGAGATTTCGTCCATTCGAATGTTTCCATCGCACAAGCACTAAGTCGACCATCTTGCGTCGCAACTTCTTCGTCTTACGGTCAACAATCGCCTCGGGCTCTTCGATTAGCCTCTTATTCTCATCCATCCTTAACTCTGAAATCGAAATTATGTCGGGAACTTCTCCCCTAAATTTCCTCAAATAACACACATGGAATTTGTTATGAATACCATCTAGTTCTTCTGGTAGTTCGAGTTTGTAAGATTGGTTCCCAATCCTTTGAAGAACTTTGAACGGTCCAATAAACCTTGGACTCAACTTTCCCCTTTTCCCAAATCTTATAAGTCCCTTCCACGGTGAGACTTTAAGTAAAACCGAATCTCCAACTTCGAATGTCACTGGTCGTCTCTTCTTGTCAGCATAGCTCTTTTGACGATCCTGAGCTGCTAACATTCTTTCCCTAATCACCTTCAACTTTTCAGAAGTCTAATGGACTATCTCGGGGCCCATAAACTGCTTTTCTCCGGCTTTAAGCCAACAAGACGGCATACGACACTTCTGTCTGTACAAGGCTTGATAAGGTGCCATCGTAATGCTCGAATGGTAACTATTGTTGTAGGAAAACTCTACCAGAGGTAAGTGTTCATTCCAATTACCTTGGAACTCTAGGGTACACGCTCTTAGCATTTCTTCAAGTGTAGGCTGTACTTAAACACAACTTTGTACCCAATTCTTCTTGTAGAATCCTCCAAAACCTTGACGTGAAACGGCTATCACGAACTGATACAATCGTTAAAGGAACACCGTGAAGTCTTACCACCTCCTTTACGTAAGCATTGGCGAGCTTATCCATAGACCATCTTTCATTGGCTGCTATGAAGTGTGCACTTTTAGTGAACCGATCAACAACCACCCAAATCATGTCGTGACCGTCCTTTGTTCTGGGCAGTTTAGTGACAAAGTCCATGGTGATGTATTCCCATTTACCCATGGGTACTGGTAAAGGTTCTAAACTCCCATATGGTTTCTGATGTTGTGCCTTAACTCTCGTACATGTCACACACTCGGCCACATACTTCGCAACATCGAGCTACATCGTCGGCCACCAGTAGTAGGGTATCAGATCCCTATACACTTTTGTGCTGCCGGGATGAATCGAGTACATGGTCTTGTGAGCTTCTTCCATCAGAAGATATCTTATTTCTCCCGTCTTAGGTACCCAAATCCTATCTTGGAATACCTTCAACCCTTGATTATTTGTACCAAACACCAGCGTTTGCCCAAACGCTCTTCCTTTCGATCATTTTTCTCTGAAGCTTCTTCCTGAGCTTTCTTGATGCTTTCCACAATCGTTGAGACAACTTTAATTCATAACGCTCTAGGTCTTCTCCTTTCAAGGCACACTTTTCGGCTTAAAGCATCGGCTACGACATTTGCTTACCAGGGTGGTAAAGTATGTCGCAATCGTAATCCTCAAGCAACTCTAGCCAGCGTCGTTGCCTCATATTAAACTCTTTTTGATCAAAGAGATATTGAAGACTCTTATGATCAGTGAAAAGCTTGCACTTCGTGCCGTAAAGATAATGCCTCCATATCTTTAGTGCAAATACTACCGCTGCCAACTCCAGATCATGAGTGGGGTAGTTCTTTTCGTGTTCTTTCAATTGTCTCGATGCATATGCTATCACCTTATCCCTTTGGGTCAAAACACAACCTAACCCAACTCCAGATGCATCGCTATAAACTGCGAAGTCTTCAACTCCCTCAGGTAGAGAAAGAATCGGTGCCTCACACAACTTCTTCTTTAGCTTCTTGAATGTTTCCTCGTGTTTCTCACTCTAAGTATAAGTGGCTCCTCTATGGGTCAAAGCTGTCAATGGAGCAGCTATCGAAGAAAAGCCTTGGATAAATCTTCGGTAATATCCAGCTAATCCCAGAAAGCTTTGGATCTCCATGGCACTTTTCGGTCGTTCCCACTTCATTACATCTTCAATCATTGTTGGGTCAACCATGATCCCTTCTTGGTTAACCACATGACCCAAGAATTGGACTTCTCGAATCCAAAAATCGCATTTGGAGAACTTTGCATACAACTTCTCCCTCTTTAAAACTTCTAGCACCTCTCGTAGATGCTTGGCATGCTCCTGCTCGCTTTTTGAGTAAACCAGAATGTCATCTATGAACACTATCACGGATTTGTCGAGAAATGGTTTACAAACCATGTTCATCAAATCCATGAATGTTGCTGGAGCATTGGTCAGTCCAAACGACATAACCAAGAACTCATAGTGTCCGTATCTTGTTCTGAATGCGATTTTCTAAATATCTTGTTGTCGCACCTTCAGCTGATGATATCCTGACCTAAGATCGATCTTCGAGAAGTAGCTCGAACCAAGCAGTTGGTCGAACTGGTCATCAATCCTTGGCAACGAGTACTTGTTCTTCACGGTTGCCTTGTTCAGCTCTCTGTAGTCTATGCACATTCTCATTCTTCCATCCTTCTTTTTCACGAATAACATCGGAGCTCCCCAGGGTGATGAACTCGTTCTAATGAAACCGTTGTCCAACAACTACTGAAGTTACGTCATGAGCTCCTTCATCTCCGTCGGTGCTAATCGGTATGGTGCGTTCGCTATCGGTGTCGTTCCTGGTAACAAGTCTATCCGAAATTCCACTTGTCTATCAGGCGGTAATCCAGGAAGATCTTCCGGAAAGACTTCCAGATAATTACACACCACTGGTATTTGCTGCATCTCCTTCTTCTCTTTCTTAGCATCGATGTAACACCGAAATTTTTCAAACCAAAATTTTCATTTCAAGCATAAAAATCACATGTCATATTTCCCGAAACTCTCAAGTATCAACATTAATACAATTTATTTATCAAAAGTAGTTTATCACATAATCCAGGACCCTCCAAAATAAGTCTCCAAGCGAGTGGGTGTACAATCAAGTCGGGGCCTTCCCGCGATCATCAGAAGTACCTGAAACACATAACACATGACACGGTTAGCACGAAGCTTAGTGAGTTCCCCAAAATACCACATACAGCTCAGTAGCCACTCTAGGCTATAACTCGATAAGACCCTCCGGTCAATGTATCTCAGTGGGACCCTCCGGTCTCAACTCAGTAAGCTCATAATAACAATATTCAACATAAATCGCAAAGACATAATGCAGAATATCAAATACACAGATAAACACAATAAACAGCTCAATCACTCAAGGCAAGTATAGTGAGAAGACTCACCGCGTAAGTAGGCTAAGTCAATGAATACTCTCGCACACGAATCACCAAGTCTAGCCTCATCCTAATCATATAAGATAATCATATCTAATTAACTCTTTAAATTGCACATTTCACTAATTTATCTCCCTCTCTCTCTTAAAGTGGGAAAAGACCAATTTACCCCTCCATGGTTTCCCAAAGACAGGGTTGACCAAACCCTAAGTCAACAGAAGTCAAACTCGAGTCAAAAGTCCATGTTGACCCTACTCGTTGAGTGCACTCATGGGACTCGACGAGTCTGCTCGCCATCCACAGAATCACTCAAAAGTCTGTCTCAACTCGCCGAGTTGACCCGTCAACTCGCCGAGTTGCTGAATGATCAAAACCCTCGGGACAACCCCATCCGACTCGTCGAGTCGGCTTCTTGACTCGGCGAGTCCATTCAGACTCAACTCTCATTCAGTCGTTTTCGAAGCAGAGAACCTCCCCAAACTCTGGATCTACACTCCTAAGGCTCATTTATCATGTAAAGTCACATGCTTTACGTTCATGCATGACATTTTGGGCTTAAAATTCCAAAACACACCCCAAAAAGGGTTTTTTCACTCAAGATCACTATTATGGTTGGATAAAGCAGGGACTTTTGGACTCTAGGAACCTCACATGGTCCAGATCTGAAGTTCAACCCTCTCAATGAGCATGGAACACTCAAGGTCCTCATATTTGGTTGGAAAAACCCTAGATTCACCAAATCATGAGATCTATACAAAATAATGAGAAAGGTGCAAGCTTTATACCTTTCCCAGAAGCTTTGAAGTGAAACAACCTCAGATCTAGTAGCACCCTCTTGTCCCTTGGCTTGGAAATCTTCTCTTCTCTTCATAAAATGCACCAAACACTCACAATTAGCAAAGCACTCTCTCTCTCTAGGCTCAAAGATCGTTTAGGGTTTGCTCTCAAGGAAGGGTAGCCGCAAATGAGGCTATAAGTGCCTTTTAATAGGTCCCAAACCCATGGATTTAGGGTTTCTCATCCCAGCGCCTACTCGGCGAGTCGGCTCTCGGACTCGTCGAGTAGGGCATTAATCCTACGTGGCACATCGCGACTCTATTAGATGAGTTGGAGCACCGAATCGTCGAGTAGTTCAAAGGATAATTATTTAAATAATAACAAATGATATACCTGGAAGTCCGGATGTTACAATTCTCCCCCACTAGAATCAGACTTCGCCCTCGAAGTCATGATCTGAAAATAACTCTGGATACTGCTCTCGCATCTCAGACTCCGACTCCCACGTCAACTCGGACCCTCTCCGATGTTGCCACTGGACCTGAACCAGGGGTACCTCCTTGTTCCTCAAAACCTTCACCTTTCGATCCATGATCGCAGGTGGTTTCTCAATGTAATTCAGGCTCGCATCCACCTGAATGTCTTCTAATGGTACTACCACCGTATCGTCGGCTACACACTTCCTTATCTGAGACACATGGAAGGTGTTATGAATCTGACTCAACTCCGCAGGTAGCTCCAAACGGTACGCTACCCTACCCGCTCTGGCGTTCACCCTGAAAGGACCGATGTATCGGGGCCCAAGCTTGCCCCGTTTCCTGAATCAGATCACCCCTTTCCAAGGGGATACCTTCAGAAGGACAAAAACTCCAAACTGAAACTCAAGCTCGGATCGTCGCCTGTCTGCGTAACTCTTCTGGCGACTCTGAGACGTCAGTAACCTCTGCCTGACCTGCTGAATCTGCTCAGTCGTCTTAAGCACTATCTTAGTGCTACCTATCACTCGCTGCCCCACCTCTCCCCAACAGATAGGAGTCCGACACCTTCTCCCATAAAGGAGCTCGAAAGGAGGCATACCAATACTGGAATGGTGGCTGTTGTTGTAAGAAGTCCTCATGAATTCCATTACGCATGCTGGAAATATGTGCTCGAACGTCTGAATCGTCCGCTCACTCTGCCCGTTTGTCTGCGGGTGGTAGGCTATACTGAAGTGCAATCTCGTACCCAACTCCTCATGAAACTTCTTCCAGAACCTGGAAGTAAAGCGCACATCCCGATATGACACTATCGACGTCCGCATTCCATGCCGAGCTATCACCTCTCTTATGTATACCTCGGCCAGTTTCTCTGCAGAAGAACTCTTACTAATAGTAAGGAAGTGAGCGCTATTCGTCAACCGATCCACAATCACCCAAATTGCATCGACACCTCGCGCGGTCCTCGGCGATTTGGTGATAAAATCCATGGAAATCTGTTCCCACTTCCACTGGGGAACCTCTAGTGGCTGCAACTTTCCATGAGGACGCTGGTGCTCGGCCTTAACCCGATGACATGTCAAGCACCTCTCGACTACCCAAGCCACGTCCCTCTTCATGCATGACCACCAATAGTCTCTCTTTAGGTCCAAGTACATTTTAGTGGCTCCTGGATGGATCGAGAATCTCGACCTATGCGCCTCCTCTAACAGAATACGGTGAGCTCCACCTGTATAGGGCACCCAAATCCGCCTGTGGAAGGTCATAAGCCCACGACTATCTGTCGTAAACTCGGACACCTACCCAATCACCCGCTCCCTTTTGCGGTTCTCCGGTCTCATGGCCTCCACCTGGGCCTCTCGAATGGTATCTAAGACTGGAGTCATCACTATCATCCTCATACACACATCTCGGATCGGGGCATTCTCTACTCTGCGACTCAAGGCATCGGCTACCACATTAGCCTTGCCTGGGTGATATAAGATCTCACAGTCGTAGTCTTTCACTACATCCAACCATCTCCTCTGTCTCATATTAAGATTGGGCTGATCCATCAGATACTTCAGGCTTTTATGGTCTGTGTATATGGTACACCGGACACCATAAAGATAGTGGCGCCAAATCTTGAGGGCGAACACCACTGCCCCCAACTCCAAATCGTGGGTGGGATACCTCATCTCGTGAGGCTTCATCTGCCTCGACGCATATGCTATCACATGACCCCTCTGCATCAACACTGCACCCATCCCTGAAATGGACGCATCACAATAAACTATGAAGTCCTCCACTCCCTCCGGAAGGGCCAACACTGGAGCTTCGCACAATCTCTGGCGAAGAGTCTCAAATGATGCTTGTTACTAAGGCCCCCAAACAAAAGCAATGCCCTTCCGGGTCATCCTGGTGAGAGGGACCGCAATCTTGGAGAAATCCTTGATAAATCTCCGATAGTAGCCGGCCAACCCCAGAAAACTTCTGATCTCGGATGGGGATCTTGGCACCTCCCATTGCATAACTGCCTCAATCTTGGCCGGATCGACCAAAATCCCATTCTGATTAACGAGGTGTCCCAGGAACTGGACCTCTCGTAACCAGAAGTCACACTTGGAGAATTTGGCATATAGCCTCTCCGACCTCAATACCCCAAGAACCTCACGCAGATGCTCCTCATGCTGCTCCTTGGATCTCGAATACACCAAGATATCATCGATCAACACGATCACCGACCGGTCTAACATAGGTCTGCACACCCGATTCATGAGATCCATGAACGATGCCGATGCGTTGGTGAGCACGAAAGGCATCACCACAAACTCGTAATGCCCATAACGAGTTCTAAAGGCCGTCTTATGAATATCCTCCTCGCACACTCTCATCTGGTGATATCCGGATCTCAAATCAATCTTGGAGAACCAGGATGCCCCCTGCAGCTGATCGAATAGATCGTCAATCCTTGGAAGTGAGTAACGGTTCTTGACCGTCAACTTGTTCGACTCCCGATAATCAATGCACATCCGGTGCAAACCATCCTTTTTCTTGACAAAAAGGATCGGCGCTCCCCAAGGCGAGCTACTCGGTCGAATAAATCCCTTCCCCAGCAACTCCTGAAGTTGCAAGAATAACTCCTGCATTTCTAGCGGCGCAAGGCGATAAGGTGCCTTGGCGATAGGTGCCGCCCCAGGAACCAAATCAATCCGAAACTCCACTTGCCTCTCGGGAGGCACCCCCGGCAACTCCTCAGGAAAAACATCAGGGAATTCGCATACTATTGGAACCTCGGATACAGAACTCGGCCTCTCTGACACGGTCCGTGAATCCATCACATATGCCAGGAATCCCATACAACCCTGCTGTAAACTCTGCCTTGCCCTAGCGGCAGAGCAGAAAGCTGACCCAGATCTGGTACCCTCACCATACACTATAAGAACTCCCCCACTACGGTCTCGTATAGTCACAAACTGGCGCTCGCAGTCGATCACTGCTCCAAAACGGCTCAACCAATCCATGCCCACGATGACACAAACATCACCCATCGCGATCAGTACCAGGTCGATCGGAAACTTGACGCCAAAAATCTCCAACACGCATCCTCGGAACACCTCATTAGCAAAAACCGCATGCTCATCTGCTATAGAAACCCTCAGAGGTCGACTCAACGCCTCACGCTGGTTGCCAATGTGACGACTAAAGGCTATGGATACGAAGGATCGACTCGCACCCGAATCAAATAACACTAAAGCAGGTACAGAACTCACAAGAAATGTACCTAAATATAGCACATGATAATCATAAAAAGAAGCACAGGGTAAATAAATGGATAAATAGAGAAATACATACCAACCACAACATCCGGTGCTGCGCGGACCTCCTCCGCTGTTAGCTGATGGGGCTCAGCGAATGTACTGTAAGACGAGTTCGCCACGAACTCCCGAATATCCCTCCTCGGTATGCTCAAGTACCGACTCATGCGAGCCTGCTCAGTCGCCACATGCTCAGGGAAAAATAACGCCCTCTCGTGAAACATTCGCGTAATCACAGTCATCGACTCTGTCTTCTGTCTAAGAGACAGAAACTCCTGGGCTAACCGTTCCCTTTCCACAGAGGTAACATACTCATCTCGGAACATTCCAATAAATCTCTCCCAAGTCACCGCAGCATGCTCTGCAGGGGTGAAACTAGCTGTCACAAACTTCCACCAGTCCTTCGCTCCCAAGCGAAGCTGGTTCAGCGCAAACCGTACTCTCAAATGCTCTGCGCATGAACAAGTATAGAAACAACCCTCGATGTCAGAGATCCATCTCATCGCAGCAATCGGATCCTGAGCCCCATCAAACTCCAGTGGCTTCGTGTTGCTGAATTCCCGGTACAGCAACGAGTCACCTCCCTGCGGTCTGGCAGCAGCAAGAGCTGCGGTGGCTGCAGCAGCAGCGGCCTCAGTAACAACGACATACCGCTCATAAAAAGTCTCAATCAAAGTGGTCTTAATATACCCAAACATCTCAGGAATCTCTGCTCGAATAGCTGCAGCCACCTCCTCGTGAATAATCCTGCAAATCTCATCCTCATCACTAGTCCCACTGCTCCCGGGGTTGTGGCGTGCACCTACCATTATGTCTCTGAAACACAACACAAAATCATCAGAGACTCGCTCGAGCATACTCAAACTCGATCACCCATCCCTACTTGTTCCTTAGCTTCCTGAGGTTTCTTACTTGGGTTGCATACAGATCTGGTGTTTTTCAGTAGTACGGGCCCAATACTACCTTCCACATCGGGCCTATAGTCACCCCAAGTCCTCCTCCTAGGATTCTAATTCCCAAGTACTCTATCTCTCTCAATATCAGGCTACTCTCGTCTCAGAATTCTCTCTCTAAGGGCTCCTGCTCACTACTCTCATTAGCACCTACTCAAAGCACATAACATGTAACAACGACTCCTAAGCTAAGGCATCACAAACCAGGAAACCCTAGCCCTAAGACATGAAATACCTAGCTTATTATCTAGCATGTGTCACTTATCATTTCATAATTATCTCATAACACACTAAGTAAGGGTATTTTGGGAAATCATCGTTCGGGCTCTGGCTAATTGTACACACTGCTCCATCTCGATTTCTCTTAAAACTCTTTCTCTTTTTTTTTGAAAAATTTTCATTTCTTTTAAAAATTTCCTCAAATCCTCAGTTTCAGTCCAAACACCTGGAGGTGCCTCCGAATCCCTCAAACCAAGGCTCTGATACCAACTTGTAACACCGAAAATTTTCAAACCAAAATTTTCATTTCAAACATAAAAATCACATGTCATATTTCCCGAAAATCTCAAGTATCAACATTAATACAATTTATTTATCACAAGTAGTTTATCATATAAACCAGGACCCTCAAAAATAAGTCTCCAAGTGAGTGGGTATACAATCAAGTCGGGGCCTTCCCGCGATCATCGGAAGTACCTGAAACACACAACACATGACACAGTAAGCACGAAGCTTAGTGAGTTCCCCAAAATTCCACATACAGCTCAGTAGCCACTCTAGGCTATAACTCGATAAGACCCTCCGGTCAATGTGTCTCAATGGGACCCTCCAGTCTCAACTCAGTAAGCTCATAATAACAATACTCAGCATAAATCGCAAAGACATAATGCAGAATAAGTATAAGTTTTACATAAGTGTTTAAACATTACATATTCAAACACCAAAGTAGGTACAGTAGAAGACAAGAGTCGTGGTACGGTACTAGGTAGTCTTCTCAAAAGCTTCGGGAGTGTACCTGTCTACTGGATTCCTGAGAATACAAGTTATTTGGAAAGAGTAGATCAGCATTTAAGCTGGTGAGTTCATAAGTATTTTAGTTATGTTAAGTATACTCAAAGTTCTTTGGAAAAGTTCACTGGTTCCTCCAGAAAATCCTATATTTCCTGAGGTGATAGATTGATAACCTCAATAGTTTCCCTCTTTAATTACTTAGTTTATACTAATTATATATAACCCAATATCGAATGGACAGTTAAATGGGTGTATCTGCCCTAAGCCCACAACCAAACAAGGAACATGAAGTAAGGCGGAAGTCACACATTTCACTGTCAATCGGATATTATTACTTATGTATAACTCTGATGTAAAAACTAAGGAATTATAGAATTAACCACTAAAGGTCCTTTATGTTATACTAGTTTACAGAAAGTGAATGACTAAGTTCCCATTTGTAAAAGTGGTTTAATCCCATAAACTGTTTCATTTGTAAAATTGGTTTAATCCCATAAACCGTTTCCTTTGTAAAAGTGGCTTAATCCCATAAACTGTTTCCATTATAAGAGTAGTTTAATTCCATAAACTGTTTCATTTGTAAAAAGTGGTTTAATCCCATAAACCGTTTCATTTGTAAAAGTGTTCTTAGTTATATCCGTTTTATAGTAAAACCTTAGTATTAATCCTGGAAAATATTATATTATCCATAATACTGTCTTGTGGTTTTAAATGTTCAAAACCAGAAGTACAAGTATATTTACCATACTTGATTTCATGGTACGTAGTTTTTACTGTAAGTAAAAACTAACAGAAGGTATATTTGGTCAGGATGTAATTATCTTTTCTTACTGTTTTAAGAGAAGTATATTACTTAGTAATTTACTCGTTGTTTTATCCATGTGAGTTCTATTAACCATACTAATATGACTGATATGCCTCTTGCGACGTTCTTCAGGCGTCGGAAACGATATGATATTTGACACCCTAGGCCTGCCGGCCAAACTGTAGCGAACAGCAAAGGTGCGGGATTGTCAGCCCCATATAGATCTATACACAAATTCACGCTCTCCCTACAAGCGATTCTGGTTAATAAGTCAAGACTTAAGGTCGTACTTAGATAAGTACACCATGAAGAGTCTCACCAATTTATTGTTTCAACGAGATTTACGATGTATTATTACCCCGTGATTGCTAACCCTGGTACTCTGTATTGTACCTTTGTTAATGCAAACCCGGTATGATGTATTATTACTTCTTTAATATGTTGTTCATATATTAAAGGTACTATACATATCCTAGTATAGTTAAATGAATTTTTGTAATTTCCTTGGAAAGTATACAATGGTGAATCATACTTGTATATTTAGTTTTGAATCATAAATTATATCTATTATAATTTATATGTTCTATCTGATTAGCATGATTTCTCATGGATGAACACCTTTGCTCAGCATGATACAAAGGTAATGATACCGAATAGAGTAACCTTTTATATTCATATATGTTTAATATATATATATATATATATATATATATATATATATATATATATATATATATATATATATATATATATATATAATTAAGAAGGAAATGACCTTCGGACGAATAACATCACCTTAATTCCACATCCAAACAAGGAAAAGGAATAAGATAATTCATTACTCCTAAGCCCTTCAAATCTTATTTATATATTTATACATATACAAACCTGATTTTGGAAATTATAATTTGAAATAGTTTATAAAACCTTTTTCAAAGAGTTTAACGAAGTTTACATGACTTTAAAGATTTAGCATGGCTTTAAGTCATTTTGGAAGTATTTGGTAATTCTTAAAAGCATACGGAAACCCTTTGTGTGATTATTATCACATACAGTTATTAACACAATTTATTATTGTGTTAAACTTGTATTCCCCCCTAAAAAGCATTTAAAAACCATTAAAAAGGTAAATTATAGGGGTATGAACTCACTTTGATAAGTGGTGATTTGGGCAGCGTTTCGTTTCTATAGATGGGTGTATCTGCCCTAAGCCCACAACCAAACAAGGAACAGGAAGTAAGGCGGAAGTCACACATTTCACTGTCAATCGGATATTATTACTTATGTATAACTCTGATGTAAAAACTAAGGAATTATAGAATTAACCACTAAAGGTCCTTTATGTTATACTAGTTTAATCCCATAAGCTGTTTCATTTGTAAAAGTGGTTTAATCCCATAAACCGTTTCCTTTGTAAAAGTGGTTTAATCCGATAAACCGTTTCCTTTATAAGAGTAGTTTAATTCCTTAAACTGTTTCATTTGTAAAAGTTGTTTAATCCCATAAACCGTTTTATTTGTAAAAGTGTTCTTAGTTATATCCGTTTTACAGTAAAACCTTAGTATTAATCCTGGAAAATATTATATTATCCATAATAGTGCCTTGTGGTTTTAAATGTTCAAAACCAGAAGTACAAGTATATTTACCATACTTGATTTCATGGTACGTAGTTTTTACTATAAGTAAAAAACTAACAGAAGGTATATTTGGTCAGGATGTAATTATCTCTCCTTACTGTTTTAAGAGAAGTATATTACTTAGTAATTTACTCGTTGTCTTATCCATGTGAGTTCTATTAACCATACTAATATGACTGATATGCCTCCTGCAACGCTCGTCAGGCGTCGGAAACGATATGATATTTGACACCCTAGGCCTGCCGGCCAAACTGTAGCGAACAGCAAAGGTGCGGGATTGTCAGTCCCATATAGATCTATACATAAATTCACGCTCTCCCTACAAGAGATTCTGGTTAATAAGTCAGGACTTAAGATCGTACTTAGATAAGTACACCATGAAGAGTCTCACAAATTTATTGTTTCAACGAGATTTACGATGTATTATTACCCCGTGATTGCTAACCCTGGTACTCTGTATTGTACCTTTGTTAATGCAAACCCGGTATGATGTATTATTACTTCTTTAATATGTTGTTCATATATTAAAGGTATTATACATATCCTGGTATAGTTAAATGAATTTTTGTAATTTCCTTGGAAAGTATACAATGGTGAATCATACTTGTATATTTAGTTTTGAATCATAAATTATATCTATTATAATTTATATGTTCTATCTGATTAGCATGATTTCTCATGGATGAACACCTTTGCTCAGCATGATACAAAGGTAATGATACCAAATAGAGTAACCTTTTATATTCATATATGTTTAATATATATATATATATATATATATATATATATATATATATATATATATATACAATTAAGAAGGAAACGACCTTCGGACAAATAACATCACCTTAATTCCACATCCAAACAAGGAAAAGGAATAAGATAATTCATTAGTCCTAAGCCCTTCAAATCTTATTTATATATTTATACATATACAAACCTGATTTTGGAAATTATAATTTGAAATAGTTTATAAAACCTTTTTCAAAGAGTTTAACGAAGTTTACATGACTTTAAAGATTTAACATGGCTTTAAGTCATTTTGGAAGTATTTGGTAATTCTTAAAAGCATACGGAAACCCTTTGTGTGATTATTATCACATACAGTTATTAACACAATTTATTATTGTGTTAAACTTGTATTCCCCCCTAAAAAGCATTTAAAAACCATTAAAAAGGTAAATTATAGGGGTATGAACTCACTTTGATAAGTGGTGATTTGGGCAGCGTTTCGTTTCTATAGATGGGTGTATCTGCCCTAAGCCCACAACCAAACAAGGAACAGGAAGTAAGGCGGAAGTCACACATTTCACTGTCAATCGTATATTATTACTTATGTATAACTCTGATGTAAAAACTAAGGAATTATAGAATTAACCACTAAAGGTCCTTTATGTTATACTAGTTTAATCCCATAAGTTGTTTCATTTGTAAAAGTGGTTTAATCCCATAAACCGTTTCCTTTGTAAAAGTGGTTTAATCCGATAAACCGTTTCCTTTATAAGAGTAGTTTAATTCCTTAAACTGTTTCATTTGTAAAAGTTGTTTAATCCCATAAACCGTTTTATTTGTAAAAGTGTTCTTAGTTATATCCGTTTTACAGTAAAACCTTAGTATTAATCCTGGAAAATATTATATTATCCATAATAGTGCCTTGTGGTTTTAAATGTTCAAAACCAGAAGTACAAGTATATTTACCATACTTGATTTCATGGTACGTAGTTTTTACTGTAAGTAAAAAACTAACAGAAGGTATATTTGGTCAGGATGTAATTATCTCTCCTTACTGTTTTAAGAGAAGTATATTACTTAGTAATTTACTCGTTGTTTTATCCATGTGAGTTCTATTAACCATACTAATATGACTGATATGCCTCCTGCAACGCTCGTCAGGCGTCGGAAACGATATGATATTTGACACCCTAGGCCTGCCGGCCAAACTGTAGCGAACAGCAAAGGTGAAGGATTGTCAGTCCCATATAGATCTATACACAAATTCACGCTCTCCCTACAAGAGATTCTGGTTAATAAGTCAGGACTTAAGATCGTACTTAGATAAGTACACCATGAAGAGTCTCACAAATTTATTGTTTCAACGAGATTTACAATGTATTATTACCCCGTGATTGCTAACCCTGGTACTCTGTATTGTACCTTTGTTAATGCAAACCCGGTATGATGTATTATTACTTCTTTAATATGTTGTTCATATATTAAAGGTATTATACATATCCTGGTATAGTTAAATGAATTTTGGTAATTTCCTTGGAAAGTATACAATCGTGAATCATACTTGTATATTTAGTTTTGAATCATAAATTATACCTATTATAATTTATATGTTCTATCTGATTAGCATGATTTCTCATGGATGAACACCTTTGCTCAGCATGATACAAAGGTAATGATACCGAATAGAGTAATCTTTTATATTCATATATGTTTAATATATATATATATATATATATATATATATATATATATATATATATATATATATATATATATAATTAAGAAGGAAATGACCTTCGGACGAATAACATCACCTTAATTCCACATCCAAACAAGGAAAAGGAATAAGGTAATTCATTAGTCCTAGGCCCTTCAAATCTTATTTATATATTTATACATATACAAACCTGATTTTGGAAATTATAATTTGAAATAGTTTATAAAACCTTTTTCAAAGAGTTTAACGGAGTTTACATGACTTTAAAAATTTAACATGGCTTTAAGTCATTTTGGAAGTATTTGGTAATTCTTAAAAGCATACGGAAACCCTTTGTGTGATTATTATCACATACAGTTATTAACACAATTTATTATTGTGTTAAACTTGTATCCCCCCCTAAAAAGTATTTAAAAACCATTAAAAAGGTAAATTATAGGGGTATGATCTCACTTTGATAAGTGGTGATTTGGGCAGCGTTTCGTTTCTATAGATGATCTTTCTCGAAGAAACCGCGAGTTTTTGAGTAAAAACCGGCTTTATGCGGGCAGCACTTTGACTGGAAAGAGGTTATCTTCTCGAGAATTCCGGGGCTCCGGGGCTTGCTTCGGGTTTTAGACACGATACCGGGGCCTTGGGGAGTCGTGAGAAAGTTTAGGGGGTGAAAAGGTGAAAAATGGTGAAATTTGGGGTGAAAAACCTCTCAAATCCGAGAAGTATCGCACCCTTTATATAGGGGTGCGAGGGTTCGGCCGAGGGAAGGAGTCATCGGACAGGTTGCGAGGCTCGGACAGCTGGCGAGGGCGAAGGCGAGTCAGCAGATACGCGTCAGAAGGAGAAGCGAGAAGGGTGGGAGCCTCGGATGCGTGTCGGACCAGGAGAGGACCGTACTTCGGTCCAATCAGGAGGCGCCTATGACGACTTCGGACCAATCAGCGGGTAACACGCGAGACTGTGGTCCAATCAGAAGATGCCACGTAGCAGGCACGTGGAGGCCTCGCATGCGAGGGTGACGTGTCCGAAGAGAGTCCATGCGAAATTTCCCGGTTTTCTAGATTTTTTGATTTTCATGCCAAAAACTTGCGAAATTCATAACTTTCGCATACGAGTTCCGTTTTTGGCGTTCTTTATATGCACGCGTTGGTAAAATTATACTCTACGACTTTCGTTTAGACTTCGTCGGCTAATTTTGACTTTATTTTTAATATTATTATTTTTTAACAGACCGGGACAAGAAATCCGTTAAAAATTCATAACGTCTTCATCCGACGTCCGTTTTCGTCTGTCTTTTTACCGTTGTACTACTTTTGATGAGACCTTTGATTCTCATTTAAGTTGTGTTGGATAAATATCGATCGATTTATATTTCGAATTTTTAGTTGTCTACTGCTAAACCGAAACTTAGAAAAATCATAACTTCCTCATACGAAGTCAGATTTTTACGTTCTTTTTATGAACGTTCTCGGTTTAACATATTCTACAACTTTCATTTAGATTGTTAAGGCTAAAAAGCCTTTTATCAAAAATTCACTTTTTACACTGAACAGTGTTTTGCCGGTTTGTCGTGGATTTTCGATTGGTCATACTTCTTCGTTATAACTCGGATTTCAGTGTTCTTTATATTTTTAGAAACCTTGTTACAATCTCTACCACTTGGTTCATCCCAATTATGATTACTGATCAATTTATTTTTTAACCTAAATTTAAATGGTGTCACATTATCCCCCCGTTAAAGGGAATTTCGTCCCGAAATTAAGTCTAAAGTGATACTCACGGACTAGGTCTAATCTTCCCTTCCCTAAGTGAATTCAGGTCCCCGGTTTGTAATCCAGCGAACCTTCACTAATGGGATAAGACTTTGCTTGGTTCTTTAGATTTCCCTATCCATGGTTTCTATTGGTTCTTCTACAAAGTGTAGACTTTTATTTAACTTGATTTCATTGATTGAAATAACAAGTGTTTTATCAGATAGACACCTCTTTAGATTAGATATGTGAAAGGTGGGATGAATGTTATTAAGTTTTTGTGGTAGTTTAAGTTTATAAGAACAAGACCGATTCTAGTAAGAATCTCAAATGGTCCTATGTACCTTGAATTTTGTATTCCACGCTTTCTCAAGCGTATCTTGTCCTTCCGGGGTGAGACCTTCATATGACAAGGTCATCAATCCTGGAATTACAAGGGTTTTCTTTTATCGAAGCCGTAGCTTCTCTGATTAACTCTGGAAGCTTTATGTCGCTTCCTGATTCGTATTTTGTTTTTGGTAGTTTCTCGGATGAATTCCAGATCAGCGAATGTGCTGTGTGGAAATTGGATCTCTAGCTAGTTGCGTATTACCTAATTTAGTTTAGTGCAGATAGGAGCTGCACTTGTGACCGCATAAGGTTTTGAATGGAGCAACTTGAATGCTAGCGTGATAAAGGACTCAACTAATTGGTAAATGGGTATTCCATTCTTTACCATACTCGATCACATAGGCTCATGACTATTGTAGTTCCCAGAGATTTTTGAGTGACTGCCTGAACTGGGAGATGATTCTATTATCTCAGCGGAGATAACAGATATTGGAATATCGTGCACTCACACGTTCTAGTTATCTTCTCTACTTGCCACATTTTTAGGTTTCAAGGCTTCTTGTTGAGCCTCCTTACTTTGTGTGGACAGATTTGAATGGATTATCATAGTCAATGATTGGCTCTACGACCTGGGTACTCTTTCCGACTTAGGCTGTCAGCTACTATATTGGCTTTGTCGAGATGATAACGAATTTCGAATTCGTAGTCATTTAGTAGCTCGACCCATTGTCGTGGTCTCACGTTGAATTCCTCTTGGTAGAATATATGATGAAGGATTTTGCTCCGAAGTTCATGATCAGACTCATACTTGGATCATCCACCATCACCTCGTGTATACAAGTCGTATATAATTTAGATTTCACAAAATGTTCGGATGGGTGACTCTGCCCCAGGTCCACAACCAAATAAGGAACAGGAGATAGGGCGGAATTACACATCCTTAATCTTGTTAAGTCTAAATTATATACCACTCTCGTGTATACACTTAGCAGCGATAGATTAACTTAATGAGTTCTTAGTCTCTATTCTTGAACTTGACCTGCGGTAGAATGATTTTCCTATGAGATCTATTGGGGTACTTCGGTAGTTACTGACTTCTAAGACTACTTCGGTTCTTTTTGTTTGAAGTTTCATGTCTACTGAGTAGGCTAGAATGGCGTGGTACCCTTTGCATGGGTACTTCTGAAGTTTTGAAATGAGAGACAACCTAAGGGTTTTGCGTTATGGATTGGAAGAATTTCATCTTACGGCTGATTAAGGAAAAAGTTCTCTTATACAGCATAAGAATTTTCACATGGTAAGGGCCAGGCCAAACCATGTCGAATGAGGATGTCGGAATTTTCTCGACGAAATAGATATTAAGTCGTTCTGGGAGGAATGATTACTAGGATGATATCCTATGTACCTAAGTTTTCAACGCTTCTGGTTTTATTCTGTTATTATCGCTACGAACCCCTTCTTGATTCGAAATTGGTGGGTACTACCAATACAAGGGTTCTGATAATTTGAAATTATGAACTTTCATGAAAGGATCCTTACTAGGTCTCTCTATAATCGCTTGGTGTATACAAGTCATGTATAATTAAGATTGGTAAGACCTTTGACTGAGCAACCCTGCCCTAAATCCACAACCAAACAAGGAACAGGAAATGAGGCGGGATTACTCACTCTAAGTTTACAAATCTTAATTATAAATGACCCTTATGTATACACTAAGTCATCATAGCTTACCTGTTAGGGTTTCAAATTTTATATAATTGTTGTGATTTAATTTGAACGGGAGAGTAATCATAATTATAGATAGTTATCGGGGTTTGGAAGCGTACCAAAATATAGCAGGGTTCTTTGATGCTTTCCCATGTGTTGGGGTCAAACTCCTCCTGCTCCCCCGTCGTTCTTCTCTGTTGGACAGTCCCTCTTGTAATGTCCTATTTCACCACAAAGGTGACATATGGAAATGGTTCCAACATCGGTAGTTGAAGTGATGAACTCAACCGGAGTTCTACAGATGCGGGCGGTATGCCCCTTCAAGTTGCATCTATTGCAATGCAGCTCTCGGCAAACTCCATGATGATGGTAGTTGCACTTGCTGCAGTGTGGGAGCTTTCCTAAGTACGGCGTGGTCGGTGCTAGGATAACAGGGCTGATGGGGGTATTGACTGCCCCAGTTCGTTGCCCTCTGTTAGGTTCTTGAGTTGAACAACTCCCTTTCTTGTTCTCGAACTTTCGTTTCAGGATATTAGGCTTAAGGTTCAAAGTGTCCTTACAAGTAGGTGCTCGTTGCTGTACTTGGTCATCACCACGATCGGGGTTACCGATAGCATTACTACTAACATTTGCATTGTTAGCATTAAGGTGTGCCATGACAGCTGCTACAGCTGCTGTGACCGCAGCTTGAAACGTAGCCGCATCTATTTGAAGGATTGGTGTTTTGCCGGTGGGTTGGTTACATTCCTTCGGAGACATGATTCTGTTTAATGATAAGAAAATGAGCTCGTGGGCGACTATCGTTGTCTCTAGATGTATTCTAACCATTTGTATCTATGTATAAATCTTTCGTTTTGTTATATTGTTCTCAATGATTCGACCTGCATCCCCATGATGCAGTCCTGGTAAGGAACAAAATTAAGTTTCTAGAATGGTTATGAACCGAGCATCATCCGAACTAGGTTACTTTTGATTGGTGGATATCGTTTTCCAACTTTCGAAAATATTCGAAAACAATTCATAACAGTGTCTACATAAAATAGACTTATGAATTTAAGAAGTAATCACTATCAATTAAGATTTCGTGATCTGATTTATTGTTATTAGCCGTGACAGAAAAAGAGGATAAGCTCAAAACCTAATGTGAGTAATGAAATCACTAACTCACTAGGTTGAATCGATTTACTAGTTATTACTTAGATGAAATGGCGCTCAAACACTTCACATGAATCACACGTGGTTTTCTTTTGTTCTCTGTTCTATTCTGGGTGGTAATGATTTGTTCTCTCCTGGTATCTATAAGGTGTCCTTCTCCTCTGTAGGTATATTGAATTCCCGAGCTGTCTTACTTCTGATTCGGACACTGATCCCCATTACTTCGTAATGAAGATTATGAATCTCGGAAGTTCATGCGAATCTCTCATTGGTGTCCTTAATAGGGTAAGGGCAGTAAATGATTTCTATATTTTATTTACTTATCATCCGTTTCTTTCTCAGAATTCTCTTAATGAAATTTTGTTGGATCCTCATTGACTCTTCTATTGATTGCTGGAGTAACTACGTTTATCTAAGGGGTCTACACGAGAATGGGAATGTCTAAAGAATCTATGAGAAAATTTAAATTTTTACTAATGTGATTCTTTCTGGTCCTTCTATAATCACATGGTGTGTACCAATTATATATAATCCAGATTAAATAGACCTTTAAATAAGTAATCCTACTCTAAAACCACATCCAAACAAGGAAAAGGAAGTAGAGTGAAATCACATATTCTAAGTCTATAAAATCTCGGCTATATATAACCTTAACGTATCCACTTAGTAATTATAGACTTATCAGAAAAGATCTTTTTAACATTTCCCCAAAGGTATGTAAAATACCTCCACGTTATTTTAGTTGTGATTTTGATTCTTGGACTTCTAGATAAAAGAATTTGACAAGTTTTCAGTTTTCTTGTTATAGCATCCTAAAATACTCCCATAGTATTTTAATCTTTATGTTTGGTTCTAGAATTCTTCTGGTACTTAGGTAAGTTTTAGACCTGTTGCAACACTACAATCACTCCCCAAACACATGTTGGTCATATCTCGAATGAATATAGTTGATCAGGCTATATTGATCCCAGATATGATTACGTCGCTGTCTAGGTTTAACTGTAATGTCCAACATCCAAATACTTCTGTTTTGTTCTTCTTGTGATACTCATTCTAGTATATATATTCTGCATGTACTTATACTTTTATAAAATATTGTTATATTTTTAAAGTATAACTCTTGGTCAGAGTGTTTTTATCCCAAGGGTTTATATTTGTATATCTTTTATGACTGATATACTGAGTTCACTATAAACACTGCTCTGATACCAATCTATCACACCCCCAAACCAGAACGGCAGAAACGTTCGGGGGTAGAGGACTTCAGGTAAGTATCACAACACATGCAATATAGTAATCAAAGTACAAATAACCATTGCATTAATAAGTATAAGTTTTACATAAGTGTTTAAACATTACATATTCAAACACCAAAGTAGGTACAGTAGAAGACAAGAGTCGCGGTACGGTACTAGGTAGTCTTCTCAAAAGCTTCGGGAGTGTACCTGTCTACTGGATTCCTGAGAATACAAGTTATTTAGAAAGAGTAGATCAGCATTTAAGCTGGTGAGTTCATAAGTATTTTAGTTATGTTAAGTATACTCAAAGTTCTTTGGAAAAGTTCACTGGTTCCTCCAGAAAATCCTATATTTCCTGAGGTGATAGATTGATAACCTCAATAGTTTCCCTCTTTAATTACTTACTTTATACTAATTATATATAACCCAATATCGAATGGACAGTTAAATGGGTGTATCTGCCCTAAGCCCACAACCAAACAAGGAACATGAAGTAAGGCGGAAGTCACACATTTCACTGTCAATCGGATATTATTACTTATGTATAACTCTGATGTAAAAACTAAGGAATTATAGAATTAACCACTAAAGGTCCTTTATGTTATACTAGTTTACAGAAAGTGAATGACTAAGTTCCCATTTGTAAAAGTGGTTTAGTCCCATAAACTGTTTCATTTGTAAAATTGGTTTAATCCCATAAACCGTTTCCTTTGTAAAAGTGGCTTAATCCCATAAACTGTTTCCATTATAAGAGTAGTTTAATTCCATAAACTGTTTCATTTGTAAAAAGTGGTTTAATCCCATAAACCGTTTCATTTGTAAAAGTGTTCTTAGTTATATCCGTTTTACAGTAAAACCTTAGTATTAATCCTGGAAAATATTATATTATCCATAATACTGTCTTGTGGTTTTAAATGTTCAAAACCAGAAGTACAAATATATTTACCATACTTGATTTCATGGTACGTAGTTTTTACTGTAAGTAAAAACTAACAGAATGTATATTTGGTCAGGATGTAATTATCTTTTCTTACTGTTTTAAGAGAAGTATATTACTTAGTAATTTACTCGTTGTTTTATCCATGTGAGTTCTATTAACCATACTAATATGACTGATATGCCTCTTGCGACGTTCTTCAGGCGTCGGAAACGATATGATATTTGACACCCTAGGCCTGCCGGCCAAACTGTAGGTAAAATTATACTCTACGACGTTCTTTATATGCACGCGTAGGTAAAATTATACTCTACGACTTTCGTTTAGACTTCTTCGGCTAATTTTGACTTTATTTTTAATATTTTTATTTTTAACAGACCGGGACAAGAAATCCGTTAAAAATTCATAACTTCTTCATCCGACGTCCGTTTTCGTCTGTCTTTTTACCGTTGTACTACTTTTGATGAGACCTTTGATTCTCATTTAAGTTGTGTCGGCTAAATATCGATCGATTTATATTTCGAATTTTTAGCTGTCTACTGCTAAACCGAAACTTAGAAAAATCATAACTTCCTCATACGAAGTCAGATTTTTACGTTCTTTTTATGAACGTTCTCGGTTTAACATATTCTACAACTTTCATTTATATTGTTAAGGCTAAAAAGCCTTTTATCAAAAATTCACTTTTTACACTGAATAGTGTTTTGTCGGTTTGTCATGGATTTTCGATTGGTCATAACTTCTTCGTTATAACTCGGATTTCAGTGTTTTTTATATTTTTGGAAACCTTGTTACAATCTCTACCACTTGGTTCATCCCAATTACGATTATTGATCAATTTATTTTTGACCTAAATGTGACTGGTGTCACAGAAAAGACCAATTTACCCCTCCATGGTTTCCCAAAGACAGGGTTGACCAAACCCTAAGTCAACAGAAGTCAAACTCGAGTCAACAATCCATGTTGACCCGCTCGTCGAGTGCACTCATGGGACTCGACGAGTCTACTCGCCATCCACAGAATCACTCAAAAGTCTGTCTCAACTCGCCGAGTTGACGCGTCAACTCGCCGAGTTGCTCCACGATCAAAACCCTCAGGACAACCCCATCCGACTCGTCGAGTCGGCTTCTTGACTCGACGATTCCATTCAGACTCAACTCTCATTTAGTCGTTTTTGAAGCAGAGAACCTCCCCAAACTCTGGATCTACACTCCTAAGGCTCATTTATCACGTAAAGTCACATGCTTTACGTTCATGCATGGCATTTTAGGCTTAAAATGCCAAAATACACCCTAAAAAGGGTTTTTCACTCATGATCACTATTATGGTTGGATAAAGCAGGGTCTTTTGGGCTCTAGGGACCTCACATGGTCCAGATCTGAAGTTCAACCCTCTCAGTGAGCATGGAACACTCAAGGTCCTCATATTTGGGTGGAAAAACCCTAGATTCACCAAATCATGAGATCTATACAAAATAATGAGAAAGGTGTAAGCTTTATACCTTTCCCAGAAGCTTTGAAGTGAAACAACCTCAGATCTAGTAGCACCCTCTTGTCCCTTGGCTTGGAAATCTTCTCTTCTCTTCACAAAATGCACTAAACACTCACAATTAGCAAAGTACTCTCTCTCTCTAGGCTCAAAGGTCGTTTAGGGTTTGCTCTCAAGGAAGGGTAGCCGCAAATGAGGCTATAAGTGCCTTTAAATAGGCCCCAAACCCAGGGATTTAGGGTTTCTCATACCAGCGCCTACTCGGCGAGTCGTCTCTCGGACTCGTCGAGTAGGTCATTAATCCTACGTGGCACATCGCGACTCTACTCGGCGAGTTGGAGCACCGACTCGTCGAGTAGCTCAAAGGATAATTAAATAAATAATAACAAATGATATACCTGGAAGTCCGGATGTTACAATCGATCACGAACGCCAAGTATGTTGTGCATCCTTTAGACAAACATTTTCTGGCCTTCATCGGTGAAATGATTCCAGAATTCACTCTTCGTTTGTCCCCATACACCACAAATGACTCTTTTCCAGGCGGGTTTACTCTTACTATCTTCTTCTTGCACAGTATCTCGGCATCATTGGCGCTAAGCCAATCCATTCCCAGTACGATATCGAAACCATTCAGCTCAATAGGTAACAGCTCCTCATGGAATTTGTTTCCGTTTAAGTCGATGAAGATATTCCTAATGCAATCGCTAACAGGTATGAATTTGCCAGTGGCAACTTCTACATCTAAGGCATCATCAAGTTTTTCTATAGGCAATGCTAGTCTTCCACCAAATTTATATGATATAAAGGAGTAATTTGCTCCAGAATCAAACAATATATTGGCAGGCAATCCATTTACAAGAAAGGTACCTGAAGCGACGTCCACTGCTTCCTTTGTGGCTTAAAGTGTCATCTGGAAAGCTCTGGCTTTTGGCTTCGGTGGGACATTAGGCCTTGCTGCCTCCTTCTTCTTCGGGCAGTCCCACAAAAGGTGCCCTTCCTCATTACAACCATAACAAACTTTCTTGTTGAACGTACACTCGTTGGCATAATGCCCAGGCTTCCCACATTTAAAACAAGTGACCTCCCCGTCACATTTCCCATGATGTTTCTTTTTGCACTTTTCACACCATTTCACTTCGCCTCCTCCTCCTCTCGAACCAGACTTTGAGGATTCACTTTTCTTGTTGGATCTCGAAGATCCCTCGAACTTCCTCTTCTCACGCACCTCAGTTCTCTCCAGACCCCTTTCCTTTAACTGGGTATCAACATTATTGGCTGCTCTAACGGCTGCCTTCAACGTGCTTGCCATTTTTACTGTTGGGCCAAAGTCTGATGGCAACCCGTTAGGAAATTTTTCTATCTTAGCGAGCTCAGTCGGCACCAAGTATGGAAATAGCTTCATCTTCTCAGTAAACGCAGTAGCATAGTCATCAATGTTCATTTCCCCCTTTTTCATGTTCTGGAACTCATTGTTTTGGTCGATCAGATCTATCTCAGAGCAGTACTGCATCTTCAACTGCTCCAGAAACGCTTCCCAAGACATCTTCAAATCTTCTCCTCGTGGCATCGTATCCGCCAACAACTTCCACCAGCTCAAGACTCCGGTCTTCAGTTGTCGAACCGTAAAGACGGTTTTCTGCTTATCGTTATAGTTGCAGCTTTTAAATACCATTTCCATTTCGAAGATCCAGTCCATAATTTCCACTGGTTTCGGGCTCCCAGAAAGACTTGGTGGCTTGGCACCCAAGAAGTTCTTATACATGCGCCCATCTCTATTGATTTCCTTCTCCGGGCCATTCCATCTTACCACTGGGGGTTCCGCTTGACCGACAGTGCAGCTATCATTCTCTTCCTCTGACTGTTCGTCATTCAGTTCGGGTTGTTCAACAGGCATTGATGGTTCATCCCTGTTACTCAGCAATAATTGTCTCATTTGTTCCCTTTGTTCAGCCATCATTGCCCGAATAATGGCTTGTACTCCAGCCATGGTGACAGGCTCTGGCACGACTTCTACTATCGGCACCTGCTCATTCACTTGGGGACGAGGCCGCTGATTCTTATTTTCATTTTCGTTTCCAGCTCCACTTCGAGTCTTTTCCATTTCGATCTATACACTAAATTAGGTGAATTTAGATCGTTATCCACGATAGACGTTTAATTTCCCCTTATCACTCCGAAACGTTACATGCTAGTTCTAATATCGTAATCGAACGCTTATAATCCTAAACACATAAGGTTTCCGGATCCGGTCGGCAACAGACCATAGATCCAAAAAAATAATAGCATATAAGGCAAACATAAAGCATTTAGCACATAAAAGCATTTTAGGCATCTTTCCTAAAATAAACTAGTGCTCGTGTCTTAAATATGGAAGACACTCATCTCACGATCATCGCTTAGCATTCTAAGTTTAAGTCTAGAAATCCTAAAAAATTCCTAGTTCGCTTAAACTAATACTTTGATACCAACTGTGACATCCCCATTTTTACAGCCAGACAAGACCAATTTCATTTATGCTTTTTAATAAAAATCATAGTAACTTCTTAAGAAAAGTGTTGCGGAATTTGTTCCCAAAACAAAATATGATAAAAATTTATCAAAGCATTTCCTAAAGAAATGTATTTTCATTACATTACAAAAACTCGGGATGTCAATCATCGATACAGATCATAAGCATAAACCAAAAACATCATAGGCCACAAAACACAATCTGGCCTCAAAACAACATTGGCCTTACAATATTCAATTTATTTTCTACTGGCCTAAAATATATAATCTCTCGTCAAGTCATCCAACTATGCTTTTGCCACTACCTGTAATACAAGAAACTGAGTGGGTCAGGCTGGGGAGCCTGGTGAGCATATAGGGTTTTCAACCCACAATAAATAAGTTTATTATTTTCAACAATCATTAAACCCGATTTCCCGTTCCCGTTATCCTCACCTTACGTCCCTAAAGCATCTATCATAAGGGACCTATCCTAAGGAATTTCATCGGGATGGACACTATTGCTAAGGGGACTCCTCAGCCATAAGTGTCCGTAAGGAAACCATGGGGGGATGGAGTACACCGGTGAACACATCGTTCACAAACACCTACAGGTTGTGAGCCTGCTAGCGTTCCACTGGACTTCCTAGAAAAGTCTGTTGTCGTCATCCATACTCTGCTAGATGACTGGATCAACGTCAACATCGAGGCCTCTCATCATTTTATTTCACCACACACCAACTATTTCATCTACCCATGTTTTACCCAACATATTTGTAGATATAAAATACATACATAGTTCAGATCTGGAAAACAAAGTTTAAATCTTTCATATAACATAGATCTCAAAGTATAAAACATACATATACAGTTTAGATCTGAAAAGTTTAGATCTGAAGTGAGAAAGTCTAGATCTGAAGGAAAAAGTCTTACCTCTAAAAAGAAAAAGTTTAGATCTGAAGGAAAAATCTAGATCTGAAGGAGAAAGTTCAGATCTGGAAGAAAATGTTTAGATCTGAAGGAAGAAGTTTAGATCTGAAAAGAAAGAGCTTCAGATCTTTCATCCAGCAAGCATCTTAGGTAAACAGACAACATATATTTATACACATAGCACGTAATTTATATAAAATACTTCATATATATGTGTAAGATGAAAGTGACTATACACTCACCTGATAAGGAGTGATTCGGACAACATTTCGCTTCTTAAAATAATCTTCTTTGACGAAACCGGGAAGTTTGCTTGAAAACCGGGCTCTGCACAGGCAGAGTTTCAAACCGAAAAACTCTTTTTCTCGGAGCTTTCTAGCGCTATGGGGCTTTTTTCAAGTGCTAGGGAAGTTTCCTAGGCTTTTGGGGGGTTTAGGGAGGCTAGAGAGAGAAAGTAGTGAGAGGCCTTGGACGAACTTGGGGCGTAGCCCTCGCTGTACGTGGGGCGTACAGCTCGGCCGTACACATGTGGCGAGACTTAGGTGGGGCGATGTGACTCGTTATGGACCAAGGAAAAATTCAATACCCGGGGCGTACCTCCTTCGTACGCAGGGCGTAGTGCGAACACGGAGCGTCCGAAGGTACATTGGGCGTACCCCTTCGCACAGCCTTATTGATTTCCCACTCCAACTTCAAAAATTCATATCTTTCGCGTACGATCTCCGTTTTCGACAGTCGTTATGTCCACGCGTAGGTGGGACTACACTCTACAACTTTCGTTTAGACTTCGTCGGTTAATTCTCGACCATTTTTAAATTTAATAGTATGAGAAGATTACACCGTTAAACGACCGTGTAAAACTCATAACTTCTACATACGAACTCCGTTTTCGTCTGTCTTTTTGTCGTAGAGCTCCTATTGACAAGATCTTCGATTCTCGTTTAGGTTGTGTCAGCTAAAACCGCTCGATCTAATATTCGAACTTCGGGCTGTGCACTACCGATCCGAAACTTAGAAAAATCATAACTTCCTCATACAAAGTCAGATTTGGGCATTCTTTTTATGCACGCTCTCGGTTTAACAAATACTACGACTTTCGTTTAGATCGCTAGGGCTAAAAAGTCCTCTATCGTAAATTCACTATTTACGTCACGCAGTGTCGTGCCGGTTCTGTCGCGAAACTTCGACAAGCCATAACTTCTTCGTTATAACTCGGATTTTGGCATTCTTTATATCTCCGGAATCCTTGTCACGACCACTACAACTTTCTTCATAGATATTGGGTTTATCTAACATTTTATTTTTGACTCTTATTTTTATCCTTTATTTATTATATTATTATAAACAAATAATAAGCACACAAAAGCACATAATTCACATAATATTCAAGTAATTCATCTTTATTACTTTAAAATGGGTTACAATGGTTGACCTAGACTTTTACATCATCGCATCAATGCTTAGCCTCGAAACACGGGCGTTACATTTATAGTTTGTATATCTTATGTGGTTTGATATACTTAGTTCACTATAAACAATGCTCTTATACCAATCTATCACACCCCCAAACCAGGATGGTGGAAACGTCCAGGGGTGGATGACTTTCATGTATTGTATCATAACAATTGAGTAATAGTAAAGAAAGCAGACATAATCATCATATATATAATGCAAAGAGTTACATCATTGTAAGTGTTACAAGTTTTAAAAGTCAATTACAATATGGTGACAAAAGATTTGTTTGACGCCTTAGCGCCTCATCCTCAAAAGTTGTTGGTTACCTGGTTTACTGATTCCCTGAGAATACAAGTCGTTTGAAAAAGTTTCAACAATTAATTTGGTGAGTTCATAAGAGTTTATATGAAAAATAGTAAGCCTTTCCGTGAAAAGATATAGTGTTTGTTTCCAGATTATATTACAGGACTTTCGTGTATACCTCAGTTAGGTACGATGAAGACGATGTCTCACAAATTTATTCAACGAGTGTACGTGTTTTTGAAATGAAAAAGTTTGTATATGAAATTATCCCCTCTTTCCAGGATAATATCGAATGCCGTAAAACAATTATATATGCACTTTATAAAATTTTACCCTTTGCTCAACGGGTTACAAAGGGGGTAAAGTTTCGTAAACTATATTTATAAAGTTTTAATGAAATGAAATTTTTTGGAATTGAAATATATATATTTATATATAATTATAAGAATAATGTAATGTATTTTGTAATTGTTTTTCATATCTTTACGTTTTTATCCAAAACGTTGTATGAAAAAATATATAGGTTGGTAGTAAAACCGTTTCGCGTATTTAACACTTTTCGTAAAAATAGTAAAGTAACGTACTTAAATGTTTGCGTTTTAACGTAATTTGTCTTGTGTGTTACTTGTATTCCCTACCTAAAACATAGAAAAAGTCTTGAAAAATGTAAGGGTATGAACTCACCTTATGGTTGTTTGCGGTTTGATAATGAGACGACGGTGAAGATCTTCGAGTTAAAACGATTGAAGTAGTCGTAATCCTAAGGGTTTTAAACACATACATATGTGTGAATAAGATGGGTTATCATGAAATGTTTGCAAAAACACTAGAGTTATATAAGAACTTACAATGATCTTCTAATATACTGCTTGAAGAATATAGCTCCAGGGGATATCGATGATGAGAGAAAACACTTGCTATTTGAGAGAAAATGTGAAAGATGCTAATTGTGAAGTGTTTGAGAATGGTGAAAGAGTTCTTAAAAGGGTGGTTTATATATGGTAATATGAGATAAGATATGTAAGATAAGTGACACTTACGTTGGTAAGTGTAATATATCACTTTGGGAAATGGATCAACTAATCACCTTACATAAAATATCTAAGTTCTTAGGAGCTTTCGGCCACAACAAGTGTGATTTCGGTCCTAGCATGACCGAAATCATGTTATACACACACAATTGTTGATTTCGGTCCTAGCATGTGGTCCATATGCTTGAGATTTCGGTCCTAGCATGTGGTCCATATGCTTGAGATTTCGGTCCTAGTGGTCCTTACAAAACCGAAAACCGTTTGATTTTTTATTCCAAAAACCAAAATCCCTATGTTCTAGATTCCTAAAACCAAAATCCCTTATATTGGGGTATAATTCATGCTTTTAATTCTTAATTATTTGACTTGAGTTGACTTACAATAGTCCATTTTAACATGGTTTTATATATATATATATATATATATATATATATATATATATATATATATATATATATATATATATATATATAAACATGTTCTCTTGGCTTTCAAAATTCCATTGCATCAAGTTACATTGTGAATTCACTTGTACATGGTTAAGATTTAGACCTTGCTTGTTCTAAAATTTTCCAGTTGTCACATCCGCCGTCTGCTACAATTCATTTTCTTAGGGGGAGCATTTGTTAAAACTGTAAGAATCAAGATTTCATTATTATTCTTAGGGGGAGCACAAGTCAAAAACATTTTTCTTATATATAAGAAGTTTAGTTTTGACATCATCAGATAGGGGGAGATTGTAAGGTCACACCTTATGATCTGATGAGTCAAACACATGACACGCTGATCTATCAGTGTCGACTTCTAGACTTCAACAACGTCAACGTATCAAGGTTACCAGCGTCAACACTTAGTATAGTTATCTGATTGTAATCTTTTTTATATTAGGTAGTTTTTATAGATAAATATAGAATAGATATCAAATACGTTATCTTGGTGATAAGGATTTGATCATTAGTATAGATTAGACGCAATCCCTTTAATCAATGGATATACATGTATGGATTAGTATATATACAACATTAAGGTAATCCCTAATGTTGTGAATCGTGGCTTTGTGTCAATCGTCTTGTCTTCTTGGTGCAGACAAAACCTCTTTTCTTGCTGAAAGGAACAATTTGGAGAACTTTTGTGTTATTTACTTTTTGTTGTTTATTTTGCATAGATTAGTTTTACGTTTCTTATTAATACTTGAAGTGTATCCAATCGAATACAAAACTTCAACAACAACATGCATACATGAGCCTTCAACATTACTGGACCGCGTCGCAGGCCTACAGACTATCTGGACAGCTCTCAGAGCATTCAACATGACTGTACCGCCTCATCGGGCCTTCAGCCTATTTAGACCGCTCTCCAGGCCTTCGGATTGCCTGGACCGCCTCGCAGACCTTCAGTCTATCTGGACCGCCCTGGGTATCTTGGCCTTCAGCACAAGCTGGTCCGCCTCAACCCAACAAACCATAACATGTCAACATATACAATCATTGGCGAATCCACATTGGATCCCGAAGTAGCCCGAGATACCCCTCAAAGTCATCCGAGATATGCACACTTTTGCCACTTCTCTTGCAATCGATCAATTTATCACCTGTCTTCTTTATGTACTGATTCGAATTTCACCGGTTGTGTCTGAGTCTCTCTCGTTCTCCCTTCAATCACACAAAGAACACGAGGTTCAACCCCTTTCCCTTTAATTGACTTGCAGGTTTGATGAGCGAGATGGAGAAGGGTGTGTGGGTTTGATGGGATTCACAGAGAAAACAAGGATTTATCTTTTCTTTTATTTGCAGGTGTGATTATAGTGCAACGAATCAGTGGTGGTTTTAGTGGGTTATGGCGGTTGTTCTCACCAGATGAATGGGAGGTTGGTAGATAGCGATGAAGGCTGTGAATGGAAGTGTTGAAGGGTTAGATGCTATTATATGTGACTTCAATCTTCACGTCATCCAAGTTATATTAGATGCTAAATGTTCCGCTTTAGTTGCTAATCCTAATACATAACCACTCAGTGGTATGATCCTAAACTGACGATGCTAAGATTCACAAATAAGAGAGAGAAAACTCATAAATAATATGGTACACATTAGTCATACAATGTATATGTAATTTTGGTAAATGGTTCTCTTACTTTCTTTTACCCTTTCATACAAAATTACATAATTAAATACTAGTAAATCATTGATATGCACACAAGGTATGTGCATAAATGCTCTAGTGACATTCTGTCTTCAGATTTCTGTTTCTTGTAATTTTGCTTTCTGTGATTTGGTATTATACATTTGAATGCTCTGTATAAATTATTACAAACTTGGCATTGATAGATGATTTTGTCTCTCTAGTCTTGACTTGATGTTGTCTTGCGATACAATATGTTGTTATGTTGTAGCTTGTAGCTTAACTATCAACTTGTTTTTATCTTAAAAGTGCCACATTCCATTTCCATTCTCTTATAATTTTATTAGATACACAATAGTTAAACTAAGAGTCTACGATACAAGTGTGCCATAAGGTGATTTTTCTCCGAAAAATATAGGCTACCCTTACGAATATTCCTGGTTCCGCCTCTGTATACAATAACAAACAATAATCAACAAATACAGATAGTCCTACAGATCTTGTTTAATTACAATTCATAAGCTCCTTCAGATTTAATATATATATATATATATATATATATATATATATATATATATATATATATATATATATATATGTGTGTGTGTGTGTGTTTAATTACAATTCATAAGCTCCTTCAGATTTAATATATATATATATATATATATATATATATATATATATATATATATATATATATATATATATATATATATATATATATGTGTGTGTGTGTGTGTAGAGGTTTCTTTGAAACCATGTTAATTTTATGATACATGAATACACGATCCTAGCCACTAATCTTAGAGATCAAATATATATATATATATATATATATATATATATATATATATATATATATACATATAATGCAAAATAAAAGGAAAAACCCAAAAAAATATAAAAAAAATACCATTTTAGAAAAAATACGTGAAATATTCTAATAGAATATTACAGTATAAATATTCAAATAGAATTCGTAGAATACTAGAATTATCTGGTATTCTAGTAGAATTGTTAGATATATTAAAATATTCTAATATTATACTACAATTGTTAGAATTGTTAGAATATTCGAATATTCTATTAGAATTGTTTGAATATTTATAGTCTAATATTTTAGTACGATATTTGAATATTCTAACAATTTTGTTTTAATATTTATATTGTAATATTCTATTAAAATATTTCATGTATATTTAAAAAAAATGGTAAGGTTTTTTTTATTTCTTTTGATGATCTAAATGACGAAAATAATATTTTAAAACATTTTCCGAAATTTTTTATTTATTTTGCATTTTAAAAATATTTTTTTATCTCCAAAATGACTGGCAAAGGTGTAATAATAATAATCCTACCTAATAAATTAAATTAATTTTGCTATTTGTCATCATTTTATGCATTATGCCACATATCATATTGTTATAATTCAGATTAAATTATATTCATGTGTCATTTTGTGTTTTTTTTTTATTTTATTAAATTTCATATAATACTTAAATTAGTTGTGAGACCCATATATTACATAGGTTAATTTAAAAAAAAAACTAAATATAAATGTCAAAATATTTAAAAACTTTGAATTTATAAGAAAATAAGAAAAACAATAAATTATTATAACGAAAATGTTTTTATCTTTTAAATCTAAACAAATAATTTAAATGAATAAAAGAAACTAATAAGCTTTAATTTTGGAAAATTTGAAATTAAAAGGTAAGTGCATTAATGAAATTGATATCCATTTATTATTACATTTATTGTAATTATTAAATTAAAATATTATATGCAATTTAATAAAATAGAAAAACTTATAAAATGACATGTGTAGAAAAAATAATTCAAAATAATAACAAAATTACATTTGGCAAATTAAATTAGAATGCGACAAGTAGCACACAAAAAACTTTCATTTATTAAAGATGATGCAATAAATATAACAATAAATGTATATTCAATTCATTAATACAACTTTCCTTATAATTTCCAAATTTTTAAATTGAATCTAATTATTTTTATTGTTTGTTTATTTAAATTATTAGTTTAAAGTTAAAAAAATAAATAAGCACTTAAATTTTTAATAATTAAATTTTTTTCTTTTTTTTCTTTAAATTTAAATTTTCTAAATTGTTAGATCTTCATGTTTGTTTATTATTCTTTTTTTTTTTTAATAAACTCATGTAATACATGAGTCTCACAATTATTTCTTATTAAATTAAATCAATATCAAGGTAGAATGATTAATTACAAATAAAATTGATTAGTACTGTTATTGTATTCCATTGTATAATTTTTTTTATTAAGGTATATTTTTTACGGGCAATTTTAATCTACTTCTAAAACATTTCTAAATACTACTTATGTTCTTGATTTGACTTTGACATCGACCTTAAAGAGAAAATACAACACGTCACATCACTGATTAGAAATCCTTTGATATTTTTGGCGGTTTATATTTGAATTTAACAAAATAATAAAGATAATCACAACATTTAAATGTTTAACTTCCATAATAAACTCACAACCACAAGAATTGAGGTATCAATGTGTAACTTCCGATTTGAACGTCCATATTCTTGAATGCAATTAATTGAGTTTTTATAATGAGCTATTAACATGGAGTCTTCATATTAGAAAACGTTAAAGAAAATTGTGTATTAAATGAGAATGTGTATCAATGTTGAATTTTTTACTTTAACTTCCACATTTAGCACATGTTTTTCCATATGATCGATACCTTTGGAAGATACAAAAATTAACGGTTTCAATGTGTAACTTCGTGTGAACACCCACATTCTTAAATTCAATTAATTGAGTTTTCAAAGGAGGCGATGGTGATGAATGGTTTCATATAAAAATGGGAAGTGATTGGTATACAACTTCCAAATTTAATACCTATTAATTCATATAATCGATCTATACCTTCCAAAGTTTTGAACGCTATATGTATGTGTTTTGAGAGGACTATAAAGGAGATTATAGGTTAAGGAAATTCAAAATTTACAATCAATGAACGAAGAAATGTGGGAAATTAAATTGACTAATATAATCTTGAAATTTAAAATTTACAATCAATGAATGAAATAAGAACACTGTGAATTAAACCGTCTAATATTAGGGGTGATAAATCGGGCAACCGTGTCGTGTTTTTGTCTGTCATGACTCGATACGATAATTTTTTATGTAACATGAACACGACACGACATAATGTCGAAATTTTTTAATTAACATGAAAACGAACCGATTCGAAAACGACAAACACAACACGACACGAAAAAGATAAAATATAATAAAAATTAGGATATTTAAATAATACTTAATCATACATAATGCGATAAACACGATAGAAAAATGTTAAATCGTGTCAATTTCATGTCGATTTTTGAACAAGAACACAACACGACAAGACGTCGTGTTTTTTAAACTTGACACGAACACGAATTTGAATTTTAGTTTCGTCCCAATTTCGTTGCGTTTCGTGTATTTTTGTCGTGTTATGTCATCAATTGACACCTTAACTAATATAACCTTGAATGTAAGTTATTATATACAAAATATTTTTAACAATGACCAAATGACAATTATGCCCCTTTTAATAAGATATAACATCCCAAAAATAAAGGTAAAATTTTTGTTTTTAATTTCCAACCGAAAACCATAATTGTTTTACATAGTTTCCAAAAGTAATAATCAAGAATCAGAGTATCCCAAAATCAAATATCATAAAAATCAGAAAGATGTGCACAATCACACCTTTGCTTTCCCCCGATCATCCGAAGTACCTGAAACATAAAACATAAACTGTAAGCCAAAGCTTAGTGACTTCCCCCAAACTACCACACACAACCAATACATATAATGACATGCATGTATGAGCCTTCAGCTTGACTGGACAGTCTCGCAGGGCTTACAACCTATCTTGACCGCTCTTCGGGCCTTCGGCCTGGACCGCCTCACGGGCCTTTAGTCTATCCGGACCTCCCATGTGTCTTGGCCTTCAGCACAAAGCAGGACCGCCTCAACTCAACAAACCATAACATGTCGACATATACAATAACAATCATAACCAGCAACACATGTAATCATACAGATCTACCAATCTAACACATACTCAGTGAACACGGGTAGTCATACAGATATACTAATCTTGCACATACTTAGCATAACAACAATCTTATATACCAGGATACAAAATCCAGTGGGTCGGCCTTGGTGCCTTTGACCTATAAGTATAGTGAGGAAGACTCACCTCACAGTCTGATGTGATAGCAGAAAGACATTGCTCCAAATGTCAACTCTACCGATCACCAATTATTTTTACATTTCTAAATTGAATCCAATTATTTTTTTGGTTTATTTATTTAAATTATTAGTTTAAATTTAAAAGATAAATAAACATTTCAATTTTAATAATTAAATATTTTTTCTTTTTTTCTTATAAATTTAAATTTTCTAAACTGTTAGATCTTCATTTTTGTTAATTTTTTTGGATAAACTCATGTAATACATGAGTCTCAGAATTAGTTCTTATTAAATTAAATCAATATGAAGGTAGAATGATTAATTACAAATAAAATTGATTAGTATTGTTATTGTATTCCATTGTATAAAGTTTTTTTTTGTTCATGTATATTTTTTTACCGGCAAATCTAATCCACTCCAAAAATATTTCTAAATACCACTTATGTTCTTATTGGACTTGAACCTCGACCTTAAAGAGAAAATACAACACATGATACCGCTTGTAAGGCTAGAGGGAGTGGTGCCACAAAAGGTACACTCCCTTCACTGTCACGTAGACCGTCACTTCTTGCCACAGAAGTGTGGTTTCATGCCACACAGAAAGAGTGATGTCACACTCCTTTAGTTATTTTTATTATTAAATAAATAAAATTTTTAGTTTTAATTAAAAACAAAAGATTTCATTAATTAAAAATAAAAACCATTACACTACTTAAAAAAAATCCTAGAAAATTAGAAAATAAAAAACTAGAAAGCTTAAACCTACAACTTAAAAAAAAGCACATCAAATGATTAAAAATTTGGATAAAAACTAGAAATTAAAAACGATCAAGGTAACGTTTTTTCACGTCTTCCTTCATCATCAAAACAACTTGAAGCGCATCCCCGGTAATATCGACGTGTCCATCGCTAGCAATCTTTGGTCGCTAGGGCTGTAAACGAACCGAACGAACAGGAACGAGGCTTTTTTTATGTTCGTTCGTTTAAGTTAACCGAACAAATGAACGAAAACGAACGGTTAAACAAACGAGTTTTTTTGTTCATGTTCGTTCGTTTAACAAATTACATTGTTCATGTTCGTTTGTTTATGTTCGTGAACATGCTAAACGAACATAAACAAATGAACAAAAACGAACAAAGATAAACAAACATATATGAACATAAATGAATATATAATATAGTAATGTAATAAAACACAATTAAACATATATGAAGATAAAATGAACTTATATGAACGAACATAAACAAACGTAAATGAACAAAATAACGAACATTCATAATTGAACGAACGAGATCATTGTTCATGTTCGTTCGTTTAACTATATGAGCGAGAATTTGTGTTCATGTTCGTTAATTTATTAAATAAACAAACATAAACGAACTTTCCGCCGAACGGTTCACGAACAGTTCGTTGAACGTTCAGTTCGTTTGCAGCCCTACTGTTCGTTATCCCTTTGTTTCTGGCTCTCTCTATCCGAATCAAGTTGCAAAAGTTTATCCATTCTATCTTTTATGCCTTGCATATTCTCGCCCATGTCTTTCAAGTCATCCGATTCTGACGCTTAGCCCTTGTCTTTGTTTTTTATTTTGTCCCTTCCCATCGTTCGGGGGTGTTGACACTTGAACGGGCTCATCCTCGTTGAGGTCGAAACCAACACGAGCATCCGATGAAGTGTGTTCGGATTCGAAAGTTCTTGACCGTTTTGATCCACTATCGATGTGCTCGTCGCTTGTTTTTAGATTTTGCCATTTATTGTTGCCTTTGAGTAGATTCCAAACTTCAAAAACTTGAAAGTCTTCTTTTGCTCTTTTTGGTAAATGTTAAAAGCTTTATCCAAAATCACATCGTCACTTTCACCACTTTTCCATTGTCATTTCATGTTGTTATACAAATCGTTAAACAACATGACGTCTTTGTTCATCTTTCCCCACTTTAAGTAGAGCTGATGTTTAGAACGATATGGTTGTAGGTGCATTCTTTTGTAGAACCTAGCTCTAACGCGCATCAAAAAACGGTCATGTTTTTGGTCCCCTCATGTCTTCGCGTCCTCTGAAACTTCAATCAATGATTATGCTAATACTAACACTTCTTGAGGTTTCCACATTTTAGATTCCGCCTTCTCTTTTGTTTTATTTCCTGGTTGAGAGGGTTGAGTTTGTGGAACAAATTCTGGTACGGATTCGGAAATGGGTGTTTGTGGTTGTGAAACAAACTCTGGTTGAGAATCAAAATCAAAATGATCAAAATCTGGGTCAAATTGTGGTTGTGTTTATGGAAATGGTTGTATAGAGCGTCGTAGTTGTTGGATATGTTGCGAAAATTAGGAAAGCATGCCCTTGTAGTGGTAGAAAGGGGGTGAATAAACCGGTTGATCGAGTGAAGTTATTGAAGTAGTGGTTTTTCTAGTGGGTGTTTTTTGGTTGGTGAGATTTTTAGAGGATGACATTTTTGTAGGTTTTAGAATGAAGAAGATGGTAAAAAAAAAATGAAGTGTTTGTGAGTTATTTTGATAATATGGTAATGTATTTATAGTGTTAGTAAAAAAAATTAATTTTTTAAAATTTTGACCGTTTGCAACGTTAAAGAAACATTGGCCAATCAAATTTGTTCGAGAAGCGCTCCCTTCCACAGCCGCAGTGCGGCCTCAGCCGCACCTCTAGCGCACCCAGAGGGCGGTGTTTGCGCTTACGTGTTACCAGACTGCGGCCTCAGCCGCAGCCCACTCCATCAAGTCTAAGAAAACCTTTGATTTTTTTGGCAGTTATATTTGAATTCAACAAAATAATAGTAATCTTCTAAGAATGTAATTACACCGTTTAAATGTTTAACTTCCATAATAAACTCACAACCACAAGAATTGAGGTATCAATGTGTAACTTCCGATTTGAACATCCATATTCTTGAATGCAGTTAATTGAGTTTTTATAATGAGCTATAAACATGGAGTTTTCATATTAGAAAACGTTAAAGAAAATTGTGTATTAAATGAGATTGTGTATCAATGTTGAATTTCTACTTTAACTTCCACATTTAACACATGTTTTTTCCATATGATCGATACCTTTGGAAGATACAAAAATTAACGGTTCCAATGTGTAACTTCCTGTTTGAACACCCACATTCTTAAATTCAGTTAATTGAGTTTTCAAAGGAGGCGATGATGATGAATGATTTCATATAAAAATGGGGAGTGATTGGTATACAACTTTCACATTTAATGCCTATTATTCGATATAATCGATCTATACCTTCCAAAGTTTTGAATGTTATGTATGTGTTTTGAGAGGACTATAAAGGAGATTGTAGGTTAAAGAAATTCAAAATTTACAATCAGTGAACGAAGAAACGTGGAAAATTGAATTGGCTAATATAATCTTTGAAATTTAAAATTTACAATCAATGAATGAAGTAAGAACGCGGTGAACTAAATCGACTAATGTTAGGGGTGACAAATCGGACAACCGTATCGTGTTTTTGTCAGACATGTGACACCACGATAATGTTTATATAACACGAACACGACATAACATGATGTTGTGTTTTTTTTTTAACTAACACGAAAACGAACCAATTCGAAAACGACAAACAGAACACGACACAACAAAGATAAAATATAATAAAAACTAGTTTATTTAAATAATAATTAATCATACATAATGGGACAAAAACGATAGAAAAATGTTAAATCGTGACGATTTCGTGTCGATTTTTGAACACGAAAACGACACGACACGATGTCGTGTTTTTTAAACTTGACACAGACACAAATTCGAATTTCAGTTTTGTCCCAATTTTGTTTCGTTTCAGGTATTTTTGTCGTGTTATGTCATCAATTGTCACCTAACTAATATAACCTTGAATGTAAGTTATTATATACAAAATATTTTTAACAACAACCAAATGACAATTATGCCCCTTTCATTGAGATGTAACATACCAAAAATCAAGGTAAAATTTTTGTTTTTAATTTCCAACCCGAAACCATAATTGTTTTACAAACATAGTTTCCAAAAGTAATAATCATGAATCAGGGTATCCCAAAGTCAAATATCATAAAAATCAGAAAGATGTGCACGATCACACATTTGCTTTCCCCAGATCATCTGAAGTGCCTAAAACATAAAACTTACACTTTAAGCCAAAGCTTAATAAGTTCCCCCAAAGTACCACACACAACCAATGCATATAATGGCATGCATGTATGAGCCTTCAGCCTGACTGGACCGCCTCGCAAGGCCTACAACCTATCTTGACCGCTCTCCGGGCCTTCGGCCTGACTGGACCGCCTCACGGGCCTTCAGTCTATCCGGACCCCCTAGGTGTCTTGGCCTTCAGCACAAAGCAAGACCGCCTCAACCCACCAAACCATAACATGTCGACATATACAATAACAATCAATAACCAGCAACACAGGTAATCATATAGATCTACCAATCTAACACATACTCAGTGAACACATGTAGACATACAGATATGCTAATCTTGCACATACTCAGCATAACAACAATCTTATATACCAGGATACAAAATCCAGTGGGTCGGCCTTGGTGCCTTCGACCTACAAGTATAGTGAGAAAGACTCACCTCACAGTCTGATGTGATAGCAGAAATAAACCACTGCAAATGTTAACTCTACCGATCACCTATACAACAAACAATGATCTAGTCTCAAACTACTACTCCAAATACCCAAAATGCCTCTAGGTCAAACTTGGTCAAAATCAACGGTCAAAATCAAAAGTTAACCTACAGCTGACCACCACGTTGTGAACTTCCTTGGCTACGTCGTGGCCACAAATCGCCAAAACATACATGTCTTAGCCCAGTCGCCACGTTGTGGCAGTCCAAGACATGTCGTGGTCACTGTTCCCCAAACAACTTAATGGATTAAGTCAATTTCTTCGATCCTAAGGGCTCCAAAACCCAGATCTGGTCCATTCTAGGGTCTAAATGGGTAAAGTTTCCAACTTTATCTCTTAAGACCCTCCAATGAGCAAAGATCTCCATTCTAAGGCCAAAAAGAGAAAAAGCTCAACATAGCTTAAACAATAAGCTCTTAATCCCCAAAGTCCTTTCGTCCAAAACTCGGTTCTAGTCTCAAATAACATTCTAAATCATAAAGTTTCCAACTTTATGACTTTGCATGGCTATAAAGTGTCCAAATATTAAACCCTAACATTTCACAATGTTCTAGTCCACATAATACATGCACGGAGGAAAGCGAAGGGTCAAGATCCCATTTTTATAACTCTAAACATCCCAAAACGTCCAAAGGGAAACTCCTTTGGTCTAGAGTAGTCTAACTCACCTAGATCAAGAATATGGGAACAAAAGCTCATAATTTCTAAAACTAGCAAGATATATAGAGATAATCATCAACTTCAAAACTTTATACCATCTGGGGGTTGTTCAAGATGTGTAAAACTCAGATCTACAAAGCTTTAAGCTTCTTCCATGCTTCCCAATGGCTTCCTTCTTTCAAAAGTGGACACCAACACCAAAATAAACTCAAGATCCCGCAAATGGAGATTAGGGTTTGTAAGGGATGAAGTGGGTAATGGAGGCTGATGAGGGAAAAGGTCTTGGGATACTCGACCAATGGCTTCCTTCATTAAAAGCCCGCGGTCCATAAAATACTGCCACGTTGTGGTGAGACTCGAATATGCCGTGGCCACCCAGAACAACATTTGACATTTGAAAAAAAAAATTCATACCTGGAACGGGTGTTAAATGAGAGCTCTTGCTCTTGTCAATCTAACAAACTGAAATTGTTCTCATATTCCCACATAATATACCATTCTCAAATAATTTTTAGCATATATATATATATATATATATATATATATATATATATATATATATATATATATATTAGTTGTGAAACCCGTGTAATATACGGGTTTATTAAAAAAAGTAGAAAAAAAGTTCTAAAAATTTATGAAGTTTGAATTTATAAGAAAAATGTTATATTATTGAGATCGAATTGCTTATTTCTCTTTTAAATTTAATCAAATATATAAAAAAAATAAAAAATAAACAATGAAACTAGTTTGGTTTTAATTTAGGAAATTTAAAATTAGAAGGAAAGTCGCATTAATTAGATTGATATTCATTAATTATTACATTTATTACGATTACTATATTTAAATAATATGTACAATTTAATAAAATGAAAAAAAAACCATAAAATGACATACGAATATAATTTAATTCAAAAACACCATAAAATTACATGTGACAAAAAATGGTTTTTATTTGATAGAGTATATATATATATATATATATATATATATATATATATATATATATATATATATATATATATATATATATAAAAGCTAAAAGTTATTTGAGAACGTTATATTATGTTGGAAATATATATATATATATATATATATATATATATATATATATATTTATTTATTTATTTTGAAACAACCCGTAATATTCATAAACATTTAACATTAAAATTTATGGGAAAATATCAATGTTTACATGCATGCCACAAAAACTAGAGTTTCAAAAATCTTTAGAAATGTATTACGAGAAAACATCAACAAGTTTTATCAATTCATATGCTAAACATAACTAAAGCAAACAAGGATAAACATGCAACAAAAGTCTAGTCCGATGTCCTTGATGCTTCTAAGTTGTCACACTCTATAGCTTGTTACATGAACCTGTAAAGACAGGGAAACAATATGTGTTAGACTATAAGTGTAGTGAGTTATAACATTACATAATACACAACATAATCATACAACATTACTCATACTTCATATATCTAGCTTTGTCACATAAGTGACCAATCATCTACACATATACCGGGTGATAAACAACCGGTCATCAGCGTCTTTGTTTCCATGCAAGACTCTAAGCGCATTATTTCCTATAGATCCCTTATCTAGCTCTTTGCATGTATGTACATATACAAAATAAGACATAACATAAGTTATTTATCATAACAAAATCTAAAAATGATGTAATCAACAATTACATCTATACATCCACATGCTCTCACATCTTCTATATCACATAATCATACTCTAAAAGGGTAGTATAACTCACATTTTGTTGTGGAATAGAAACCTACTTCCAAATTCTCTAAAGCTTCTCTTGAGAGGTTCCAATTCCTTCCTTGCCACCAACTATGACATTCACATATTGAGAGTTTCATATTCCTTCCTTGTACCCACCTATTACATTTACATACATTAAGCCTCTTAATACATGTCTTAATTCATTAAGACATCACTAGAGATTTTAACCAAAAACTCATATTTTGCATAAAAAACAACTTGCCAATCTTTTGTCCAAATAATTTCCAAACTACACCCATAAAGCTACTAACAACTTAATCTAACTAAATTATACTACATATACAACTTATTCATCATTTTCCATTTCTAGGGTTTCAAACCCTAGAATCAAAACTTGGAATTTAAGCATTAGAACTTCATAATAACCATGGACTAAGATTTTTTACAATTAACCATACATTAATAACAAGAAAATCAATAAAAATTTCACACATCAAGCTCAAACATGAAAATCATCATTAAAGCTCCATAAACTAGAGAAATGGAGAAAACAACTACCTTAGGAGTTTGTAACACACAACCCTTGCCTCTAGCAAGCTTAACATCCCTTAATGCCACTTCAGCCTCGAAATCATTAAATGTGAGCTCTCTAAGAAGATGGGAGTCAATTGTGAACAAATGATCCATAACATCGGATTTAATGCTTCCCGAAACCTCGTCGTGGCGAAGACCTCATCACGCCGCGGTGGATTAAATGAACTTGCGGTCTTCTTTTTTCCACATCGTGGTGACCATTCTCCATAGTAACCTACCTTGCCCACCGTGTCGTGGCACCTATACACCACACCATAGGGAAAAAGTACATTGCTTACGACTTATGGTGAAGAAACATCCAAATCAATGCGTCGATCACCGCGCTGCGACAAGCATCTCACCACATCGTGGCGAGGTTGGAAACAACCTTTCCATTCTATTTCCTAAGCACTTCGACCCCAATCTCATTTCTATCAATTCCATTCCATTCTCCAATCAAAATAACACACTTCATAACTTTTAAACATGCACATTACATATAATATCCTCCTATAATTCCAAATATCATCAAAAGGACCAAAATTCCCTTGATATCAAAATAACATTTTACAAAATAAATATCCCAAAATCTTGGTTCTTACAATTTATCCCCCTTAGGAATATTCAATCCTTAGAATCTTATCAAGATTGAAATAAGGAAAATTTCTTTTTCATATCTTCTTTCGTTTCCCAAGTTTGGTCCGATCCTAAAGAGTGTTTCCACTTAACCAACAGGAGATCAATTTCCTCATTTCGCAACTTTCTTATACGAGACCCGATTATCGCATCCGACTCTTCTACCAACCGGTTTGAAGTATCAACTCTCACATCCTCTAATGAAATGATTTCTTCTTCTTTTCCCAAAGATCTCTTAAAATGACATACATGAAACACATCATGCATATCTCTAAGTTCTGGGGGCAACTTTAACTTTAAAAGCTTGAGATCCGATTTTCTTTAAAATCTTGAACGGGCCAATATACCTCAGAATCCATTTCCCTTTCTTTCCAAAACACATTACTCTTTTCGAAGGCGATATTTTCAACATAACCAAATCACCAGGATTCATCTTGAAAATTCTTTACTTCAAATATGCATAACTTCTCTGTATATATCTTGGGCCGCTTTCATGTGATCTTGGAACAACTTGATCTTCTCATTGGAAATTCTCACCCATTCCTGCCCTGTAAGCTTCTTCTCACCCGCTTCTAACCAACACATATGTATTATACACTTTCTTCCATATATGGCTTCACAGGGGGCATTCCAATGCTCGAATGGAAACTATTATTATACATGAACTCTACCAACTACAAGTGCTCATCCCATCTACCACTAAAATCAATAGCACAAGCCCTTAACATATCTTCTACTGTTTGAATTGTCAGCTCACTTTGGACATCGGTTTGGGGATGGTACGCTGTACTAATGAGAATCTTGACCCAACTCTTCTTTCAATTCATGCCAAAATTTAGAAGTAAATATTTGATTGCAATCCGACATGATCAACAATGGAACTCCATGTAATCTTACTACCTCATCAACATACAACTTCACCAAATTTTCTAAAGTAATCGTCTCTTTAATTGGCAAAAATAATGCGCTCTTTGTGAGACGGTCAACAATGACCCAAATGGCATCATGACCTCGACTCGTCTTCAGCAATCCCATAATAAAATCCATCGTGATCTTGTCGGACTTTCCGGATGGAATCTGAAGAGACTCTGATTTCCCATAAAGAGCTTGATGCTCAAACTTTACTAGAGCACAAGTCAAACATTCAGATATAAACTTTGCAACTTCCGCCTTCATACTGGGCCACCAATTCATAAATTTTAAATCTCGATAAGTCTTCGTACTCCTAGATGGATGGAATACTTTGAACTATGCGTTTCCTCTAAGATCATCTTTCAAGAATCTCCTAAGACATGGAACCAAATTCTATTCTTGAACGTCTTCAACCCTCGATCATTCTCTATAAACTCTATAATTTTATATAAATTTTCTTCCATGACGTTCTCGGGTTTCAATGCCTCCACATGATCAACTCCAACATGTTACAAAATAGTGGATACCAACTCAATTCTCATTGATATTCCTCTTACATGGACTAACGCGTCCACTACCACATTCACGAGGAGCACATTACTCGACTTAATCTGACTAACAAACTCATCCCAAAACATATTTGCTTCACCATCATCTCCTAAGGTTTGGCATACTCTTTCCCACTAAATAAGAGCTTGAACCCTAAAAACATGTGAAGCATAGATGATTTTTAATCATCCCAACATCCGTTGGCCGTGATAACTCGATGAGTTTTAGTGATCCAATTCATAGTCACTTTTGGGTCACGACTCCCCTCATATTCAATTGGTTTGCATGCCATAAATGACTTGAAAGAGCACCCCCTCTTCTTTGAGAATACCTGAGGGCATGAAACTGGAGAGGACCCCTGAGTCTAGGATATGTTGATAAAAGACCATGCACCAATGACAGATGGCACACCCCAACAAATGGTGTACCTATAGTAGACGGTACACCTACAACAGACGGTGCACCCACAACAGATAGTGCACCCTCAGCAGACGGTGCAACATCTTTAATCATTGGAGGTTGTTCTGGTGCTCCCATGGTAACTGGTTGGGGATTTCCTTTATGCATGGAAGTCCCTTCTCCCTCTTACGGATCTACTCTACTTCTAGTACGAACCATTCTGTAACCATAAACCACTAACATGAATATACTTATTCATGAAATATACCAATTAAGTTTCATAAAGGTATTCAAGGAAAAGACCCTAAAACAATCTGGTGCTTTCTTTATCTTACATATTTTAAGCTTAGGTAGGGACAATCCAACCTAATTCACCCAAACGATGGCTCTGATACCAATTGTAACAACCCGTAATTTTCATAAACATTTAATATTACAAATTATGGGAAAATATTAGAGTTTACATGCATGTAATAAAAACCAAAGTTTCAAAATCTTTAAAAAGTATTCCTAAAAAACATCAATAGGTTTTACCAATTCAAATCCTAACCATAACTAAAGAAAAAAAGGATAAACATGCAACCAAAGTCTAGTCCGATGTCCTTGATGCTTCTAAGTCCTCACACTTGTAACACCTAGTTTCCATGATGTTTCTAATTTTGGGATAACAGGTCATAATTTGATCGAGTAAAGGTATTCGACTTCAAAGGAATAGAGTTTAGACCCTATTGGATATTGATAATGTTGGTTAAGTGATTAAAGCTCTCGAATTATGATTTGAAGTAAAGGGTAAAATAGGAAATGTGATAATTCAGACTTCTTGCATGAATTAATGATTTTAGTTTGGTATGTTTTTAGTCAAAAAGTAACTAAAAAGAATTGTAGAGCTCATCAATACCTTCATGTGCATTTAAACGTCGTCGAAAATGAAGTTGAAGCGAAGAAGTAATGACAGTTTGAAGCTGGAATGTATTTGGGTGAAAACCCGTGTCCACGGGGTGGAGAGCAGGTCTCCACGACGTGGTAATCACCACGGTACAAAGAACTGTTTTCCACGGAGTGGAAGCTGGGTAGAACTAAGCCCATGATTTTTTAGCTTTTTCAACGTATTTAAAGGTAAGGATTCATATTTTATGGCATTTTCTCAGCCTCCATCATATCTAGAACTCCTTGAGAGTAACCTTAGCCTCCATCTTCATAGTTTGAGCTTCTCCCCTCTCCTCTCATCCATATTGGGAGTGTTTTTGGATATTTTGGAGTGATGCTTTCATGTAAGATTGATCCTTGAAGCTTGGAAATTGAAGATCTCAACCTTCATCTATCTTTTGGACCTTTGTAAGTAGAAAAATTCCTTGTTTTTTTGTATCTTGTCTTTGGATCTTAAAGTATTATGAGTTTTTTTCCATGTTCAAGAGTTTTGAGTAAGATTTGGGAATAACGTTTCCAAATTTATTACTCTCAAAGGTCCCAAGAACATTATATGTTTCAGATCTATACTCACAAGTTTTTTTTGATGACATGCATGGGGTTTTGACCCTATTTCTCACCATTTTGACCTAGTTTTGTGAAGGAAATGTATTGGACATGCATGTCCATAAAGTAAGGATTTTTATGGTCCTTTGTAGAGCAAAGATGCCTTCTGGAAAGTATTAGGCGTTGGCTTAATGGATTAATCCCTTGACTAAATGTTTTTCTAACCGAAACCACAACGTGGCCAAGGAAGGCCCACGATGTGATGGCTTAATGCAACTCGTCTATTTTTTCTGTACATGCCCATGGCGTGGCATGTTGATGGTTTTTTGTGACAGTTTTGTCTTGTAGCTGCCACGACGTGGTCATGGTTGGCCACAACGTGGTGACCGTTGACTGTTGACTTTTTCACTAGTTTGGCTTTTGGTCAAAATTTGGTAGAAATGAGTATTTAGCTAAGGGATAATCTTGGTTTGAATTTAGGTATCTCGGGTTAGGTGTCATGTTGTTATGATTTGAGTTTTTAGCTAAGGGATAGTCTTGGTTATTGTTTATCTATTTGCATATGTTGACATATTGTGGTTGGGTTGAGGCAGTCCTGCTTTGTGCTATGGGCCACGATACCCGGGTGGTCGAGGTGTAGTGTAGGCCTTGTGAATTGGTCCAGTTAGACTGTAGGCCCAAGGGAGTGGTCCAACTATATTGTAGGCCCCGAGGGGCAGTCCAGTTAGATTGTAGGCTCGAGAGAGCGATCCAGGCAAACTATAGGCCTTACGAAGTGGTCTAGGTAGAATGCAGTCTCATGTATGCATATATATTATATGTGTATTATTGTGTGGGATATTTTGGGGGAATATGTTTTGCATTAGTTTCCTTACAACTCTGATTTTGAATTATGGTTTATTAACAAGTGGTCTATATTGAATGTAACTTTATAAAAATGGGTGTTTATTCTATTCTAAAAATGAAAATTTTAGGGACTGTTTGATTTCTTGTTGACCGGGTCTGGTCATACCTTTTCACTGACCCGTTTCGGCCAATGTGTTTGATACCATCTAATTTGCATCTTACTTGGTCCACATCCAGTCCATGGTGCTATTATTTGGTCCTATAAAAAAAGAGGTTGGCCGAAAAAATAGACACCCTTTTCCCTTGCCCTTGACGCAGGCTACCCGTCACATTCAATCGATCCAAGTAGCTTTTCTTTCCACCACCACCACCGATCCTCTTTCACTTTAACGATGCTTCAATCAGTTTCATAAAATCAATGCTTCTCCATTCACCACAACCCACTTCTCTCCTTCACTCACATAAAAGCACACAATCCTACCTATTGCTGTTAATCATTCCAATTTCGATGGTACTTTCATCTTTTTTTAATCGATTTCTTTTCTAATACTACAATTGATGTTGAAATTTCATGGTTCATATGTACTTTTGTTAGAAAAATAATGATTTATCTGTTACTTTTCTACATGGATTCTCCTATTGTAAATTATTGTTGAGTTTTGAGTTTTGATCATGATCTTCTCCACCATTGACTTCCTTTTGACCCACTGCTTAGGAATCTAAAAAATATGAAAAATATTAAAGTGAAAATAGAGGTGGGTTCTGATGGTGTTGTTGTGATCACCATCTCATAGTAAGTCACTTACTTTTTTCTGGTTCGGTACAAGTGTATGCTTGTCTAATTTGATGAAACAGCTACAACTAGTTGTTCGATTAATGTCTAATTAGTGTTTGAAGCACATCAATTATTTTGAATCTTGAATGAATTCCTGGTCTGGAATCTAATTACTGTCAAGAATTGGTTCGGTATTTGTTACTTGTCTACAATTATGTAAATATCGATGTATTTTATGGTATAAGGACTTAATAAAAAGTGTAAAATGTGTTCATTCTATTGATTGTTTGGTATTAAACTTGGTTTTAGTAGATACAAGATGGAAGTTTAGTTCTTAATGGTGATTATTATGAGATGTTAGGTGATAATTCAATAAAGATATGGCGAAATTGACTTATTAAGGTAATCAACTTTTCGTTTTTTTCACATCTGGGTAACTTCTTTTTTTTGTACACATCTAGGTAATGATTTTTTTGAAATGTTCACATATGACCATTATGACCGGCTGTAGTAGGTTACATCCGGCCATAATGGTCATATATGAACACTTTCATTAAGTTTGTTACCTATATGTGTACAAAAAAAAAAGAAGTTACCCAAATATGAACGAAACGAAAAGCTAATTACCTTAATAAGTCAATTTCTTTTCTTTTTTTATTTTACTTTCTAATTTTGATTTGGTATAAAATTTAACCTAAATGGTAAATATTTTTAAAACCACACCTATCTTTTTAAAATACACTACTTTGGTAAAAATAAACTCTAGATTTGACATGGAAAAAAAACACATCGTCGCTGTATATCATTTTATTGTCTAAGATATTAAATATAAAAATTTAAATTTACTAGAGACTAAAAGTACTAGAGATGGATACCAATAACATGAAGAAGAACACCATCTTGAATGATGTTTGCTCCATGTATTATAGGAATTTAAATACAAAAAATAGAAATAGCTTTTATTTACATTGACCTTGTCTCATATATATATATATATATATATATATATATATATATATATATATATATATATATATATATATATATATATATATATATATATGATAATTATGCTACCAAAAACGGTTCCTAACATGTCGTGACCATTTTAAATGCTCCTAAATGGTCATAAAGATTGTTTTAGGGAAATTTAACTGAATCTATTAATATTGCAAACATTATGATCGACTAACTAAATAAAAATGCAAATCGACTTATCAGGGTAATTACCTTTTTGTGTTGTTCATATTTGGGTAACTTCTTTTTTGCACACATCTTGGTAACAAACTTGTAGGAAGCGTTCACATATGACCATTATGGTCGGATGTAACTTGCTACAGTCGATCATAATGGTCATATGTGAACACTTCCAACAGGTTCGTTAGCTAGATGTGTACAAATAAAAATAGTTACCTAGATGTTAACAAACGAAAAGCTAATTACCTTAATAAGTTAATTTCCCTAAAATATGTAGGAAACTTAGGTGAATGCTTTAAACCATCTATAGAATGCAACATATTGAAGGGTTCATACAAGAATTCCTTTTTTATCTTGCTAAATTATTTGTTGATAACCGAGCCTATGACCTGTTTATTTTTACATTTTCTTGATCGCTCTTTTATGAGCACCACCAGTTTGATAAATTTCCCCAATACACAAGCAAAACTACCATTGCCTAATTCATCAATGGAATTAATAATCACACTTTGTAAGTCCTTTTTGCCTTGTCATATATTCAGTCAAGTAACAATTGTTTTTCACATAAGTGACCAAGCATCTACACATATACTGAGTGATAAACAACCGGTCATTGGCATCTTCATTTCCATGCAAGACTCTAAGCGCATTCTTTCCTATAGATCCTTTATTTAGCTCTTTGCATGTATGTGCACATATAAAATAAGACATAACATAAGTTATTTATCATAACAAAATCTAACAATGATGTAATCAAAAATGACATCCATACATCCATATGCTCTCACATGTTCTATATCACATAATCATACTCTAAAAGGGTAGTATAACTCACATTTTGTTGTGGAATAGCAACTTACTTCCAACATCCCCAAAGTATCTCTTGAGAAGCTCCAATTCCTTCCTTTCCACCACCTATGACATTCGCATACAATAAGCCTCTTAATACATGTCTTAATTCATTAAGACATCACTAGAGATTTTAACCAAAAACTCAAATTTTGGGTAAAATACCAACTTGCCAATCTTTTTTTTTCAAATACTAGCCAAACTACACCCATAAAGCTACTAACAACTTAATCTAACATGATTATACTACATAGACAACTTTTTTTTTCCATTACTAGGGTTTCAAACCCTAGAATCAAAACATGGAATATAACCATTAGAACTTCATAATAATCATAAATTAAGATTTCGTACACTTAATCGTACATTAATAACAAGAAAATCAAGAAAAGTCTAACACATCAAGCTCAAACCTGAAAATCACCATTAAAGCTCCATAAACTAGAGAAATGGAGAAAACAACTACCTTAGGAGTTTCATATACGCAATCTTTGTCTCTAGCAAGCTTAATCGCCCATTGATGCCTCTTCAACCTTGATATCGCCGGAGGTGAGCTCTCTAAGAAGATGTGAGTTGATTGTGAATAAATGAGACCTAACATCGGATTTATCCTACTCCAAAATCATGTCATAGTGAAGACCTCACCGTGTCACGGTGGGTTAAATGAACTTATGGTCTCCCTTTATCCATACCATGGCAAACATTCCCTATAGCAACCTGATTTACCCACCGCACCGTAGCACCCATACACCATGTCACGGAGCCAATGATTTATAAGGAAAACAATGCGGAATCTCGAATCATAAAACCATTGATGTGCATGTGTATAGTCCCGCATTCACATCCGATAAGTACCTGGAAAACATTGAATCCACAACTGTAAGCCAAAGATTTATGAGTTCCCCCAATATACCCCACTCAACAATACACATACAATGCATGCACATATGAGCCTTTAGTCTACCTAGACCGGCTCACAAGGCCTACAGAATGCATTGACTTCTCTCCTGAAACTACTGTATAAATGCACTGGCCCTTGGGGCATACAGTGTAGTTGGACTTCTCCCTTAGGCCTACACTCTGACTGGACTGCCTCGCAAGTCCTACAGTACACCTGGACCACCCGGGTATCTTGACCTACAACACAAAGCAGGACCATCTCAACCCAACCACAATATGTCGACATATGCAAAAAGATAAACAACAACCGGCAACACAGGTAATTATAACAAATCTACCAATCTAACATATCAAAACATCATATATATATATATATATATATATATATATATATATATATATATATGTATATATATATATATATATATATATATATATATATATATATATATATCTATATATATATATATATATATAAGAACTAAGAATTTTGGGATATTTATATTGTAGAATGTTATTTTGATGTCAAGGGCATTTTGGTCATTTTGATGATATTTTGAATTTTTCGGAGGATATTATTGTTGGATTAATGTCTAAGTCCATAACTATAATTGGTAAGACTTGACCCGACCCGGCATGGTCCATTTGGGTTGCATGGCATCATGCATTTGGATAGACTATAATGAGAGAAATAACACTTAAGGTTGGTTAATATATTATAAGTTCTAATATATTAATAAGGTTATTTAATTAGTATTGATCAAGAATTAATTTGGAATTAATTAAGTGATCAAAAGGAGACTAATTAAATATATGGGTTGATTGTGTAAATCATTCATTCTTATATATGTGGGCTTGTGATCCAAGATTCCTTATGTTGGACTAAGTCCATGGGGTGACCCATGGATACTCCATAGAGGTTAAAATCCATGGAGCATAAGGAATGGGTAAAGTTATGAGTTACATGGTGTAACCCTAATAGCCACCATATAAAAGAATCTCATGGCTCAAGAAATCGTGCACTAAGGTGTGAGTGTGAGGGCTAGACGATTTCAAGGAGTGTTCAAGTTTCTCTCAAGTTATTCCAAGTGTAGTTGGTGTTGTGTGAACCATTTGAGGTGTCACACTTGGGGCACTAGGCACTCAAGCTTCATGAAGACATTCTACATCAAAGAGGTATGTATTCTATCTTGTTATATTTATTATTTTGTATGCTAGATTAGGATAATACCTTGGATGTTCATAATTGTATGTATAATAGAGAAAACATATATCCAAGGTATTTAGGGTTGCATGTACACTTAGGAGTGTTAGAATGCTCATAACCCAACAGTGGTGTCAGAGTCTAGGCTTGTTTTCTTGTTATACTTGCAAAAGTAGCTGAAAAATCGAGTTGGATGCATATATTCGATTGTTTTGGCTGGAATTGGACTAGGAACATTACCCTAAGATGTTTTTGGACTTATAAACTTGTTTTTGATGTGGTAATGTTCATGCTAATCCAATTTCTAAGATAATTGTCATAATTTCAAGATTTGTATTAGTTTGTATGTTCATGCTAATTTCTTGAAGATTGATGATTTGAATTATCTTGTTCTTATGAGGTTCTTAGATTAATAGAAAAGTTGTGTGAAATAGTTGTTTTCAATCCATTTTAATCTAAGAGTTGATTCCAAAGTGTGTTTTTGTAACTTGTCCTCAAGTTATATGAAAAGTCACATTTAAGAATCATAAAACTCATAAAAGTTGGCAAAGGTTACAAAATGAAGAGTCTAGTTCTAATTAAATGGTTTTATGACTCCATAACTTGTCCTCAAGTTATGGAGGTTCAAGAGTCTCTTCATTAAATTAAAAAAAAATGTAACCTTAATTAGTTGCATAAGTTACAATAAAAAAAAGTTATTTTTTTTTATTAATTAGTTTAAAGTCTTCCATAACTTGTCCTCAAGTTATGGAACTTGAAGAGTTTTTTTTTTTTTTTAATTAAAACTACTTTAAACTCATAAGTTATGGAATTAATTAGTTTTGAATAGTTTCAAAACTTGCCCTCAAGTTTTGGAATTTGAAAAGTTTTCACTTATGAATACTTTAAATCCAAGTTAGCCCTTAGAATTTTAAAAGTTAAAATTCAACCCTTATACTTTATAATATTATAAGTTAATAATATTTATATATATGTATAAGAGTAAAGTCAGTCTTACCGTTAGTAGGCCTCATTCACGAAGCCGGTCTATAAGGGGGGTATAAGGTTACTGCCTATAAAATGGCAGTTTAATGGGTGTCCACTCTCACCCACCGCTTCCTTGACTGGTGGAGGGTCGTTAGCCGAACGGGTAGGACAAAGACTATAATTCTCCTTTCATTAAAAGTATTAATGATAAATACTAAGTAACTAAACTCTTATTAATACCCAATCTTAGTTACTTAGGAAAATGTGAATTTGGTGCTAACCCATGAAATTACACTTTGCACTTTGCTTAAGTCGTTAGTGGAGCGTGTGTGGTTAACCGGCACACTAACCTGGACTTAACAAGGTAGGCAAAGGGTAACTTAATATTTATCATAGTATCGGTGGAGCGTGTGTGGTTAACCGGCACACTGATTAAGGGGTAAATATTAAGGGTACCAAGTATATTTGCATGGTTATTCACACCTTGTTTTGTGATCCTCGGCATCCCAGTCACAAAACCTGAAGGGCACACTCGAGATTGAAACATGCCTTTGAACAGTTCAATGAATCTCAAAGATCTAGGACTGTTGGGTTATGAGCATTCTAACACTCCTAAGTGTACATGCAACCCTAAATACCTTGGATCTATGTTTTCTCTATTATACATACAATTATGAACATCCAAGGTATTATCCTAATCTAGCATACAAAATAATAAATATAACAAGATAGAATACATACCTCTTTGATGTAGAATGTCTTCATGAAGCTTGAGTGCCTAGTGCCCCAAGTGTGACACCTCAAATGGTTCACACAACACCAACTACACTTGGAATAACTTGAGAGAAACTTGAACACTCCTTGAAATCGTCTAGCCCTCACACTCACACCTTAGTGCACGATTTCTTGAGCCATGGGATTCTTTTATATGGTGGCTATTAGGGTTACACCATGTAACTCATAACTTTACCCATTCCTTATGCTCCATGGATTTTAACCTCCATGGAGTATCCATGGGTCACCCCATGGACTTAGTCAAACATAAGGAATCTTGGATCACAAGCCCACATATATAAGAATGAATGATTTACACAATCAACCCATATATTTAATTAGTCTCCTTTTGATCACTTAATTAATTCCAAATTAATTCTTGATCAATACTAATTAAATAACCTTATTAATATATTAGAACTTATAATATATTAACCAACCTTAAGTGTTATTTCTCTCATTATAGTCTATCCAAATGCATGATGCCATGCAACCCAAATGGACCATGCCGGGTCGGGTCAAGTCTTACCAATTATAGTTATGGACTTAGACATTAATCCAACAGTCTCCCACTTGGGTAAGTCTAAAACTATTATTGCGTATGACTTCAGGAACCGATCAGCAATCGTAGCTCTCAAAAGCTTCTGTCGAACTCTGACCTTGTCGATGAACTCTGACCTTTGTCAATGACTTGTCCATTAGATAAGGGATCATATATTCCTCCATTCTAGATATCATATGGACTGAGACATGGATTATCAATCATTCTCTCTGTCCATTTGTTGTTTCCCGATTTCCGATTCATTATGACTGACTGATTGAACAAATCAAATCAGTCCTGGCTTGGCCAAGCACTCACATGTATCATCTTTAAATCATCGAGGGGCCCACAGATATCGCTTTTATCCCGAAGGTAAAAGGAATGGATAAACTTCGACTCATATGGCTTGTTCTACTACTTGTTGAATCATACACAAAGGCACGTTTTATAACATCGAGTTACCAATGCGTTTTCATGCAATCAATGTATAACCAACTCATAGTAGCAACTCGTATCTCAAGGTTTGAAGAATATAAGATATTATCGTCTCATGATCACTCGTGATAAAATCCATGAAGTGATTCAAATGAGCGCGGGTTGAATCCAATACTCAGAACTTATGAGCAATCATGAGTGTTGTAGCACCACTTTTGTCCACCAACTTGGACCTCTACAAACCAACCCATGACAGTCTTGATTCATATCTACTTCCAACATATGACCGACTGTGGATGGTTTGAATAACTTAATCATTCAGGAAGAGCGACTTAGTTATTCTGGAAGTCAAAACATGCAAAGTGAAACACAAGAATAAATGAATCAAATATGGTATCAAACCCTATGAATATAAATAAACACTTTTATTTATCACCATACTGATTACTCATTATTCATTGTTTCGGTTTATCAACTTTATACTTGAATTTAAAACAATAGTTGTCCCATGCTCCAAGCATGTACACTATGTTTTCTAAACACTAGTCATGCCATACACCAAGTATGCATACTATGTTTGTCTATGATCTTTACTTTGTAAAATAGATCAATTGAACATCACTCCAATGATCCTCTTTTCACAGTCCCAAATCCTTACTGCAAATGCAAGAATTCCAAATTCATGCCATTTACTGAAATCTGTTAGATTCTAAACTTATATGCATTGATCCTCTTAATGATTATGCACGAAGTCAGAAAGACTTGACAACAATCATTACAGAGCATTCCAAAGGAGATCAGCTCCTTGGAAACATCCTTCTTTCATTAAGTTTCCTAATCTTACACAGATTGAATAGTTTCTAACTTTGAAACATTTCCATATTCCATTTTGACTATCACTTCTGAACAAGAGTTGCCTCCTTACAGATTATGTCAATATGGTCCTTCCAGAATTAACATTATACTTCCAACTGTCCTTGAGCAACCAATCTTTAGTAAACCTTAGATTGTCCTCGACAATTGCTTAATCATTTTAGTCATATCCAATTCTAGACCTTTTCCCTTCATAATGCCCCAGGCATTTGGAAAATTTTAGAAAGGATGAATATAGCACATGTAATCGATCCTATATCCGAAGCATATGGGACACGATTCATGATGTCTCACATAAAGACTAAACCAGTCTTTTGTTATAATGTTTCCATTTCAATTTGCCAAGTTCTCAAAATTCAGATTATGAAAAGGGATGCCGTAATCATAATCGAATTTTAGAACGCAAATAATGGACCCATATATAGAATTTCCTTATGTTGAGCCATTCCAACATGAAATTCATATATATATCCTTGATTAAATACGATTAAAATCTCAATCTAAGCTTTTAGAATTGAAATGAAGTATAATTTCCTCTCCCTTAATTATAGCAAAACAACTTTTTCAACCCCTGCAACCTCACGAATTGAAACTTTTGTTTTCTATAATTAACATTGCTAACTTGCAACCTTTGTCATAATTATCATGCTCCCACTAACATGATGATTATTAGCATAACACTTATGCTCCCACTAGCTTTGACATGTACTCAGAAATCAGCTGACTTTCTTACGAAAGTTCAGATTTCTGAGACTAGATTGTTTTGATAAAACTTTATCAAAATCATACACCTCTCTTAGATAGCTCACATGTGTGTCTAAACAATTTTAGAACTATGAAAAGGGATGCCGTAATCATAGTCTCAATTGTTTAGACCTTTGCCACTTCTCACAAGTCCATGTTAGTGTGCCGGTAAACCACACACGCTCCACTAACGACTTTGAGAATGCAAATATCACAATTGCTATCTAGCTAAAATCTACTTAGTGAAAGTGTTTCCTCACGATCATTTTCATGAATCGGAGAGAAACCTTATGACACTTGGATTTAATAGTGTATGTGTTCTTATCCATGTGAATTTGTCAAAACCATAATCACAAGACAAGGTTAATGACAAATCCAAACTCATATTGATTAAACTTGTGCAATCTTAAATTCTTGCCATTTGGCAGCTCAGGTGCCTGCCATTGCTTCCAAGTAGTTGTGCAACCAATTGAGAACTCTCAGAACTCCTATGCAAAGCCAACTTGAATAGGCACAAAAATTTCAACACGATAGGTTATAAACCTCAAGTCGTGTGCTAGTGAAGGACTTTAGGTTTTATTCTTGATTAAGTCTTGAAACTTTCAAGAGCTTTAAGACTCCCACTGTCCTCTTGACATATAAGACTCCCTTGTCAAATATTCAAGAGATAGTGCGGATTCTTTATCAAGACTAACACTTTACACAATTGGCCTAAGTTGGTCTCTGTTTTATCCAAAACATCACAACTTACCATTTTCAAATGTACAAGAGTAGATAACCTTTTACTCTTACATTTGACTAGTGTTAACAAACCCTCTTTAAGATATGTCACTCAAGTTACAATCTTGGAGTATGACTCTAAGAATTGTTTTGGAACGAAGTATGACTCATCTTTTTGATTTAACCATTGGTAACTCGATGTTATAAAACGTGCCTTTGTGTATGATTCAACAAGTAGTAGAACAAGTCATATGAGTCGAAGTTTATCCATTCCTTTTACCTTCGGGATAAAAGCGATATTTGTGGGCCCCTCGATGATTTAAAGATGATACATGTGAGTGCTTGGCCAAGCCAGGACTGATTTGATTTGTTCAATCAATCAGTCATCATGAATCGGAAATCGGGAAACAACAAATGGACAGAGAGAATGATTGATAATCCATGTCTCAGTCCATATGATATCTAGAATGGAGGAATATATGATCCCTTATCTAATGGACAAGTCATTGACAAAGGTCAGAGTTCATCGACAAGGTCAGAGTTCGACAGAAGCTTTTGAGAGCTACGATTGTGCAACTTTTGTTTGATTCAAACCGTTGTAGTACTGAATCTCTCATTTGTAGGATTGCTTAATGCTAGTTGCATGTGGTTAGTATCTGTATGATGGTTAGTTGATATTAACAGAAGTTTCTTTCCAGTGGGGTAGCATGGTATGGTGGAGTTGCTAATGACCTATGAAAGGTGTTATGGTATGCCAGTGCATACATAGGTGTGAGAAGAATCATAGGGTGAAAATCTAGGAAGTATAGCTTGTGGCTCTTTCGAGCATATAGGTATGTGTTAGTACACATAGTTGTGGTCTAATGTAGTGATTTAGAACCTTGGGATGAATCCTGAAGAAAATACAGATAGGTGTGGATGGTTTTGTGAGAGCAAGATTCTATACGCAGACAAGGTTTGAAAACTCAAACCTTGAATTAACCTTTAAGATCAATGTCTGCTTCTAATAAGTTGGTCCAGTCAAGTTTGGTAAACCAGTCGAGACTTGAAGATAATATTCAACAAAGTATTCAAGTAACAAATGAAGTAAGATCGAATAAGATCAAAGTAAAGACGATTTTAGAACAAGAAGAATGTAAGTGAAATAAATTTGACTTGCAAGAGAGTTAGAAATTGATGTGAAGAGAATATATTGATTACTTGCTATTCGTAGTGTCAAATACATGAAACATCAACTCCTTAAATAGTAAAGGAGGAACATAGTACAAACCAAGAAAACATTATAAGGACTAGATAATGCAAAGTGTTTGACAATTTTGATACTTAAAAGATTTACTGAATTGGTCCTAAGAACTGTTCCATCAACAAAGGACAAAAATAATTAAATGGTTGTATAGACTCAATCACATCAAAAATTAATCTAAAAAACTACTTCACTTCGGAACTAGATAAGCTTCGGAACATCTTCACATCTCGGACTTGAGTTGATTTCGGATATGCTTTTGGTTAGCATTGCTAGAGGTTCACTTTTTATGCATTAGCAAGTTTTATGGACCCCATACTACTGGAAGCATAGAATCCGTATGAGGATCAGGAAAATTCACAAGTCTGCTAGGGAACTGGTTGTTGGTAGACATTGTATTATAGCACTAGGGTTATTTATAGCCCGTCCTCATGTTGCCGGTCTTTCGGTTATGGTTGCTCTAGATAAAAGTGAAATTGGTGCTTGTTCAGGCTCAAGTGGCCATGGCATATTAGACCTAAAGGGTATATATTTGTACAAGTTAGTTGAACATAAGGTGTCAAAGACGTTGTTCGAAGTAGTTCCAGTTTGAGTCGCAAGACTCATGTAGGAATCGAATGTGATGATCGACCCAAGGATTTCAGCTTCACGATGGATGGTCAGCCGATGGCTTGGGATGTCATTCTCTATGATGGGGTTATGTTCTTCCAGCCTCCTGTGTTTGAGGGAAAAGGGATCAGATGTGTACCGTTCCATAAGAAGAAGAAATGGAGGATGTTCTCTACATCACTTTCTACCGCAAGGGGTATTGTTCGGTTTACGGTGAATCATTTCCGTATTACAGCGAGGGAATGTTTGAGACTCGACTATTCTTTTGGTTTGGGGGTCTAGTTGAAGACCATGTCGCAAGTCGGATATGTGATGAAATTTTGAGCAGGTCGGGTGTATCTGAGGATGATCGAGATGTTCTTGATTCGGAAAGAGAAGTTTTATTGATATGTTGAGTTTGTCAGAGATATTATGTGAGCATCTGTAGGGGGATTATTGAAGCTTTAGAGGAGGATAAGGTTGTGGAAAAATTCTTCAAATGCAAGTTTTGGTTGTGTGAATTTCAGTTTGTAAGGTGCCTCATTAATCAAATGGTATTCTGATCGTTTCCCTAAGATTGAGGCGACAACACTTGTGAAAGTTTATAAGGTCTCCATCTGAGATTCAGAATTTCTTTATGATTGGCTGATTTTTATTCGAATGATCATCTTGTGTTGTATTATGAATTTTGAGAGGTAAGGTTTGTATGTATATGGATGAGCCGTTCCGAGGCTTTGATGTTGTAGACGTCATTCGGTGAAGGTCAGAACCCTAAGTGGGGGAAAACTGGGTATTCTACTTAAAGGATCATCGGCTGGTTTTATTTATGGTTTCAAAACAATGGGTTAGAGGAATCTGCAGTTTAGGTATGCTAGATTTTGGTTTGGGTTTATTAATACATAAGAGAAGGAAATTGGACTACCATTGAAGTGCTTTTGGTTAAGAAGTTTCTCATTGAGTTTCCTGAGGATCCGTCGGAGTCATCCATGTCCGTAGAAAATTTAAGGATTGGTCAGATCATGGGCGCATAGAAAGTTGTCGTTAGGTTTATGTCTTCAAAGACGTATGCGTTATCCTCGCAGAAGGAAGCTTATGTGCAAGTAAATCGATGTGGTCAGTAGTTCCTTACATAAGCGCCATGGATCTTGCTAGATGAGCATTAAGCCACTTAAGTTGTGTATGGGATATAGAAAACATCGTTAGCTCATGGTATGGTTGAGATGGGAAATGGTTGATCCGTCGATCGATCTCAGAATTCGGTAAGAGTATTTTTGCGTGGGCTTTGTTCAGTATGTGTGGGATCATTGGGTTTAGTTTTTGATCGATTGGTCATTTCATTCCTCATCAACATCTGGGAGTCGTTGGAGGGTTTTCGAGAAGTACTATTTGGAGGTGCAATTGATGCGTCAGCCATTCGTCATGTTTTATAATACGTATATCTTGGTCTCTGTGTATATATACTCTCGACTGCTTGGTTGTGGAATTGTTGTTCCTCGTAGGCTTGAATGGGAAGTTATCCTTCATTATTGGGGATTTTAGTTGTCGAAGTGATGTTGTTCAGTTTTTCAGGTGTGACTATGGCCTACGTAGAGCCTAGTTTTTTCATGTCGTGTTGGCTGAGTTGGTTTTTGGATTGATTAGAACAGAGTGTTGGTATTATTTCTTGATAATTTTTGAATTCTTCTCCGAATTTGGTAGTTTTATTGGTCTATTTGTGTATTGGTGGGATCTGTTAAGCTTCATTTAAGGTTCAGGATATTTTTTGGTTGTTCAGAGCGTGTTTCTATTAACGGTTGAGGTTAGCTGTTTCGCTCGATCCGCTGGTACTTCACCCTTGGGTAAGATTATGCTCAAGAAAGACCACAGTCGACCTGAGGAGTGTTGTGTTTTCTCCTGCGGAATGTGAAAGGTTGGCAGTACAACAAATATTGTCGTGAGGGGTGTATGGGGAGTGTAAAATGTTGTGTTCTCAAGTTGGAGCAAGCATTCAGCTGTCAATCTTATTTTCTGGTTGTGTGCGACCATGTTTTCGTCATATGATTCGTTGGTGGCAGCCTGGACTGTGGAAGGGTTGTGTGTTACAAAATGGTATGGCTCTTGTAGTTTTTTGTTAAGTGTTCAATGGGATGTTGACTGGGTTCCTGTAGGTCGGTAGGATGATGGTTGTGTTCATATAGGCCCACTGGGTGTTGTTTGAGAGTCTTCATGTTTATGGTTGGGTGATGGCAAGAACAGCGAGGAAACATGAGCTTCTCATTCCATTGGTTGGATGGTTTCATGACATATCGTGAACCATCGTCGATTTCACTTATGTGAGTTGGACCCGATATTTTTGTAGCGGAGACCCGTGTTGCTTCGTTAGCCGTTTGGCATAGTCGAGGTGTTTGGGTGGTATGGTGTTGTCATTGGTGGCTCAGTGACCGGCGGGTTGGGTTAGACATTTGTAGGATTTTGACTTGCTGGAAAAGTCACATTTGTTTATCGGTAGTTCCTCGTGAAGTTTTCTTAGTGGATCCTTATTCGTTTTTTGCGAGAACAATTTTGAGTGAGTTGAGTTTCTAGTGATGGATTTCTTTGTAGGAATCTTGGATGATTTGTTAGATGGTAGTGATGGAGTTCTTTGTAGGAATCTTTGATGATTTGTTAGATGGTAGTACCCTTGAGCGTATGGGAGTATGGATATCGGCTGAGATTTTCTTCTAGATTGACCATTGTTGCGCTCTTGGGGCGGTGGATAAGTGAGGACTTGTCAAAAGTTAAATGTGAATTGGAGGTCTTTTAGGCGTAATTTCCGGACTTGGAATTGGTGGGCATTCATGATCGGATTGTCCTGAGTGTTCGTTCTGCATGGTATAGTGGTGTTCCTAGTCAAGGAATCAACGTAAGTATGACGAGTGGATGATCATCAACCATTATGTATGTCCTTGGAGTTTTAGGTTTATCGATTCGTGGTTTTGTGAAGTATGAATTGGTTCAGTCGCAGCTTGAAGATTATTCCCGGTTTGAGTAGCTTCGCTATGAGTAGGGTCGTACCATTGGGGGGTGGCGGAGAGAGAGAGAGAGAGAGAGAGAGAGAGAGAGAGAGAGAGATAGAGAGGTAGTTGTTGCGGTTGAATGTTTTCAAGTGTTTGGATTGTTTGTTGGCATCAATTGGGTTCTGCATGGTAACTCGAGTTTTAAGTTAGGATGCGTTGATGTTATGAAGTAATTAGAGGGAGCATATGAATTGTGTTAGTACAGTTTCCAGGAATTCTAACCGAGTCAGATTTCGAGGACGAAATCCAATTTAAGTGTGGGAGAATTGTATCACCTAGTGTTCATGATGTTTCTAATTTTTTGATAACGTCCCATAATTTGATCGAGTAAAGGTGTTGGACTTCAAAGGAATAGAGTTTAGACCCTATCGAATATTGATAATTTTAGTTAGGTGATTAAAGCTCTCGAATTGTGATTTGAAGCAAAGGGTAAAAGGGAAAAGGTGATAATTTGGGCTTCTTTCTTGAATTAATTGTTTTAGTTTGGTATGATTTTAGTCAAAAGTAACTAGATAGAATGTGGGGATTGTCAATACCTTCGTGTGTATCTAAAGATCGCTGAAAACGAAGTTGAAATGAAGAATATGACTATTTGAAGCTGGAATGGATTTGGGTGAAAACCCATCTCCACAGGGTGGAGAGTAGGTCTCCACGGTGTGATAATCACCATGGAGCGGAGAACTGTTTTCCACGGAGAGGAAGCTGTGCAAGCCCAATCCCATGATTTTTACGGGGTTTAAAGGTAAGGATTCATGTTTTAGGCCATTTTCTCGGCCCCTATCACATCTAGAACTCCTTGAGAGCAACCCTAGCCTCCATCTTCATAGTTTGAGCTTCTCCCCTCTCCTCTAATCCATTTTGGGAGTGTTTTTAGTGATTTTGGCGTGATGCTTTCATGCAAGATTGATTCTTGAAGCTTGGCAATTAAAGATCTCAACCTTCATTTATATTTTGGACCTTTGTAAGTAACAAAGTTCCTTGTTTTTTGGTATCTTGTCTTTGGATTTTGAAGTGTTATGAATGTTATTCAATGTTGAAGAGTTTTGAGTGAGATTTAGGAATAAAGTTTGCAACTTTATTACTCTCTAAGGTCCCAAGAACATTATATGTTTCAGATCTGGAGTCACAAGTTGTTTTAATGTCATGCATGGGGTTTTGACCCCATTCTCACCATTTTGACCTGGTTTTGGGAAGGAAATATATTAGACATGCATGTCCATAAAGTAAGGATTTTTATGGTCCTTTATTGAGAAAATATGCCTTGTGGAAAGTATTAATGGATTAAACCGTTAAGGAAATAAATGTTTTCCTGACCGAAACCACGATGTGGCCAAGGAAGGCCCACGACGTGGCGGCTTGATGCACCAAGTCTGTTTTGTCAGAACGTGCCCAGGGTGTGGCACGATGCTTAACATGGCGTGGTGATGGGTTTTCATGACAGTTTTGTCTTGTAGCTGCCACGACGTAGTCATTGGTTGGCCACAACATGGTGACCGTTGACCGTTGACTTTTTTACCAGTTTCACTTTTTGTCAAACTTTGTTAGAATTGAGTATTTAGCTAAAGGATAGTCTTGGTTTCACTTTAGTTAGCTGGGGTTAGTTGTCCTTGTAACACCGTAAATTGTTCATTTTTAAATGACATAATTCTCATAGCATATTTCACAAAATCCCAAGTATTTAGTTATCAAAACACAACTCCATAAATGTCTGATTAAAAATCTAGGATCCTCAAAACATAACTCTTTCTCTCATGTGTACAATCAAGCCGACGCCTTCCCGCGATCCTGAAAGGTACCTGAAACACATATCACACAACATGGTAAGCACAAAGCTTAGTGAATTCCCCAAAATACCACATGTAACAAATTAGCCACTCGAGGCTGTAACTCAATAAGACCCTCCGGTCAATGTGTCTCAGTGGAGACCCTCCGGTCCCAAAACTCGGGTGGACCCTTCGGTCCTAACTCAGTAAGCTCAATATAATACTAAGCATAAATCACAAAGACATAATGCAAGATCTCACAATATACATAACAAGCATTCAAGACCTTACGGTCACACAAGGTCACCACTCATGGTAAGTATAGTGAGGAGACTCACCTCGAAGAAAGCTAGCAATTACACCTCGTGCACGAATCGCCGATCTAGCCTCCGCCTAAGACATATGATAATTATCTCTAATTAAAATTACAACTCTAAATAAACTCATACTAGCCCCTCTCTAACTCTTGGGAAGGGTAAAAGACCATTCTACCCCTCCATGGTCTCCATTACTCACATTTGGTCAAAACCCTAAAAGTCAACAGAAGTCAAACTCGAGTCAACAGTCCATGTTGACCCAACTCGTCGAGTGCATCAAAGTAACTCATCGAGTCCCCTCGTTTCCTCAGAAGCCTCATGAAAACCAACTCAACTCGTCGAGTTGACCCGTCAACTCGCCGAGTTACAGCATACTTAGACTCATCGGGATAAACCCTAAACGACTCGTTGAGTCGACTCATCGAATCGTCGAGTCCCTCAAGTAAAAATTCTCATTCAGACGTTTTAAGGTAGAAATGCTACTCCATACTCTGGATCTGACCTCATAAAGCTCGAAATATCACGTAAAGCTTGCAGCTTTACATTCATGCATGACATATTTGCTCAATAATGCGAATACAAGCTCTTACAAGGGTTTGGTGCTCAAACGTTTTCCTCTAGCTTCATAAAGCTTGGGTATTTGGGCTCACAAGACCTCCTATAGTCCAGATCTGAGGTTTCAACCTCAAGATATGCTCAAGGGACTCAATAACACAAGGTGGATGGGAGAAAACCCTAAAAGCTCCCCCAAACCAAGATCTACACAAAGAATGATAAAGTTAGCATCTTTTTACCTCCAACAGAAGCTAACCACTGAAGAATCTCTGGATCCAAACGTCCCTCCCTGGTCCAAGCCAAGATGCTCTCCAAATTTTCTTCCAAAGTTGCACAAGATCACCCAAATTAGTCTCTTTCTCTCTCACAATGGATGGAACCGATCTTGGGTTTCTTACAGGGCTCTCTGGAGATAAGGGAGGCGGAAATGAGGGCTTAAGCCCCTTTAAATAGGACACAAACCAAGGAAATTAGGGTTTCTCCAAACAGCTCCAACTCGCTGATTTGGTCTCTCTACTCCCCGAGTTGGTCACTAAACCCACGCGGCCAAAACGACTCCACTCGCTGAGTTGGCCATCCAACTCGTCGAGTTGCTCTGCTAAGGAACATGAATTTCTCAAATATGATACCTAGAAATTTTGGGATGTTACAATTCTCTCCCACTTGAATTAGATTTCACCCTCGAAATCGCTCCGCAACAATACATAGATCGAACCCGATGTCCCGAATCACCACCGAAAGAATCTCATATCATAAAACAATTTCCCTCCAAAGACACCTGAGCCCAAACAGGAACTCCCAATCCCGAAAAAGGACGGACTCCTCTGCTGCTACGGTACCCCTTTTTGAATCTTCATAACCTGGAAATTCTAGTGGCCTGTCTCCCTGCCAGACCGCCCTCGCAGGATATCATCACGTTAATCGCTCCTCGAATAACAGACCCTGTTAACACACCGCCACTCTGATTCTCTTGTTGCGACTGATGGAAACAAGTCATTGACCAATAATTGACTACCGATCACTCATCCCAGAAATACAAATCGATCCAGATCGCAATCCAAAGGAACGAAAGGGTCACATCTCACCACGGACCCATCAACTGTACTGCTTTCAGAACCCATCTGAAAAATGGACTCTCAACACTCTGTCCTCAGACACAAGAAAATGATCGTGCTCGCTCAGGAGTATCCTCTGACATCTAATATTATAAGCCCCAACTTCCTCTCAAATATCCCTTTCAACACTGACCACCAGGTCAACTCCCGACCTAATAGTTGAACCTCCAAAGGTTACCCACTCCACACCCAATATAACGACTTACCGGCTTCCTTCTCACAATAACTATCTCGGCCCATCGTGACTCACAAGTCACGAAGTTTGCTTTACCCCAAGAGAATACTACAACTCCCTCTGAAGTCGCCTCACCTCCGACCTTTGTCGTCTACTACTCACTAGTTCCATGCATCTTGCGGTCCTCCCCTTACCAACGAACTGACCCACTCAGGCCTAAGACATCAGATGGAAATCAATACCATCAAAATGAAACCCTTTAATGAATCCGGAATCTCATCTCGCCCAATCAATACACAAATTGGTCCGACTCAAGCTCGAGAGTCTAATTCAATAGCATAATTGGAACCACTCATTTCCAATCTGATACTCAACTCATGGCCCGAGATTCACGAATTCATGCGCACCTCATCTCTCTAATTTCTTCCTACTGCGATAACCCCTCCTCAACTCGGGATATAACGATTTCCGATCATCAGGGAGACCCCAGTCTCTGTAGGGTTTTGAGAATTCTAACACTCCTAAGGTGTACATGCAACCCTAAATACCTTGGATCTATGTTTTCTTTATTATACATGCAATCTTGAACTTTCCAAGGTATTACCCTAACTAGCATATAAAAGCTTGATACTTAGGTAATAAAACAAGTTAGAAGACATACCTTTTGTTGTAGTTGGAAGCCTTGGACATTTAAGAACTTAGTGCCCCAAGTATTGCACCTCAAATGGAATCACACAACACCACCAACAATTGGAATAACTTGAGAGAAGAACACTTGCTTCACAAATCGGCTAGCCCTCACTTCTTGTCCCTTAAAAGGTGTCGTTTCATGAACTATAAGGCTTCTTATATAGTGTGCACATTAGGGTTACACCATGTAACTCATGACTTTCCACATTCCTCATGATCCATGGGTTTTAACCTCCATGAAGTATCCATGGGTCACCACATGGGTTTAGCCCAACATGAAGAACTATGGATCATAAGCCCACTTTATAAGAATGAATGATTTACCAAATCAATCCCCATTTATTTAATTAGTCTCTTTTGATCACAAAATTAATTCCAAACTAATTCTTGATCAATACTAATTAAATAATATGATTTTATATTAATATATTAGAACTTATAATATATTAATAAATCATAAATATCCTCTTCTCACAAAAGTCTATCCAAATTGTTCTGATGCCATGCAACCCAAATGGACCATGCTACTCTCGGGTCAAGTACATACCAATAATAGTTATGGGCTAAGACACCTAATCCAACAGTCTCCCACTTGGATAAGTCTAATAACTATTATTGCAAGCATGACTCCAACCCAATTAGCAATCGTAGCTCTTAAAATCCGCTGTCGAACTCTGACCTAGTCAATGACGCGTCCATTAGATAAGGGATCATATATTCCTTCATTCTTGATATCATATGGACTGAGACATGGATTTTAATCATTCTCTATGTCCATCTATTGTTTCCCGATTTCCGATTTATAACGACTGGCTAATTGAACAAATCAAATCAGTCCAGGCAAGTTGTCATCACTAAATCATCGAGGGGCCCACATATATCGCTTTTATCCACATGGAGTAAAAGGAACGGATAAACTTCGACCCAAATGCTCGCTTGTACTTACTCATCAAATTACACACAACGATATATTTTATAACATCCAAGTTACTGGTGCGCTTATATATGTCAATGTGCAACCGACTCGCAACTACATCTCACACGTCTCTGCTTGAAGAATATAAGATATTATCGTTTCATGATCACTTGTGATAAAATCCATGAAGTGATTCAAATGAGCGTGGGTTGACTCCAATACTCGAATCTTATTCCAGGAGTACTCATGAACACTGCAGCCTCTTTGTCCTAGACAAACTACAAACCCATTCATGATAGTCTTGCCTCAATACCTACTTCCGAAGTATGATTGACTGTGGATAGTTTAAATAACCTAGTTATTTGGGAAGTCAAAACATGAAAAGTGAAACACAAGAATAATACTAATCCTATATGGCCCAAAAACTTTTGAGTCATATTGATTACTCATTATTCATTGTATAATGTTTCGAATAATCAACTTAATACTTGAATTAAAACAATAGTTATGCCATGCTCCGAGCATGCACACTATGTTTGTCTATGGTCCTTACTTTGTGAAATAGTTCAATTGAAAATTTTCCAATGATGCTCATTTTCACAAATCCAAATCCTTATTGCAAGTGTAAGAATTCCAAATTCTTGTCACTGCTAGGAAGTGTTAGATTATAAACTATCATGCAATGATTCTTCTGTAATGTCTAGGTGCCAACAGTCATAGAGACTTGACCAATGATATTACAAAATATTCCTTTGGAGATTGTTACAAGACAATTCCATGGAAATGAAGTCTCAAATTCAAAGTACATTCCTTTTAACATCCTTCTTGCATAAAAGTTTCTAACCTTTTCATCTATTCTTCTACTCCCAATATGGAAACATTCCATATTTGCCATACGACAACTCATTATTAATAGACTCCTTTCTCTTCATAATAATGTCAATATGGTCCTTCCATTACTATACTTCCAACTGTCCTTAAGCGACCAATCTTTGGCGAACCTTAGATTGTCCTTAACAGTTGTTTAACCACGTTAGTCATATCCGGTTCTATTCCTTTTCCCTCTTAATGACCTAGGCATTTGGAAAAATTAGAACATGAGAATATTATAGCATGTGCAATTGATCCTATACCCGACGCATATGGGACACGGTTCATAATGTCTAACATAAAGACATGATACTTGATCAGTCTTTTGCTATAATATTTCTATTTGCCATGTTCTCATAATTTTGAGTATGAAGAGGGATGCCATAATCATAATCAAATTTTTGAGAACGCAACTAACATTTCCATATATAGAATTTCCTTATGTTGAACCATTCCAACATGAAATTCATATATATTTGACTAAATTTGATTAAAATCTCACAATCTAAGCTTTTAGATTTGAAATGAAGTATAATTTCCTCTCCCTTAATTATAGCAAAACAACTTTTCAAACTCTACAACTTGCAAATTCAAACTTTTGTTATCTATAATTAACATTGCTAACTTGCAACATTTACCATAACTGATTATGCTCCCACTAGCATAATAATTATTATCTTACTAGCATAATACTTATGCTCCCACTAGCTTTGACATGTATTCAGAGATGAACTGGACTTATCAATACTTATTGACTTTCTTACCAAAGTTCAGATTTTTGATACGAGACGCTTCGATAAGGCTTTATCTAGGCTTCTCAAACTCATACACCTTTCCTTAGATAGCTCACATGTGTTTCTTAACAATTTTAGAACTTACAACCATAAGTCTGAAATGTTTAGACCTTTGCCATTTCTCACAATTCGAATTATGAAGAGGGATGCCGTAATCATAATTCAATTGGAGAATGCAAATATCACAATTTCTATCTCCTTAAAATCTACTTAGTGAAAGCGTTTCCTCACAATCATTTTCATGAATCGGAGAGAAACCTTATGACAATTAGATTTTATGGTGTATATGTTCCTATCCATGTGAATTTGTCATAACCATAATCACAAGACATGGTTAGTGACAAATCCAAAATCATATGGACTGAACTTGTTCAATCTTAATTTCTTGCCACCTGGCAGCACAAGGGCCTACCATTTCTTCCAGGTTGTTGTGCAAACAATTGAGAACTTATAGAACTCACATGAATAGTCAACTTTAACTGGAATGGGCACAGAAACAAGAATATGTCAACACGATAGTTCACAAAACTCAAGTCGTGTGCTAGTGTTTAACAATAGGTTTATTCTTGATTAGTTCTTGAAACTTGTCAAGACCTTTAAGACTCCCACTGACCTTTTGACATATATGATTCACTTTGTCAAGGAACATTACTTGACAAACAAATATTCAAGAGTTAGTGCGGATTCTAATCAAAACAAACACTTCACACAATTGGCCTTAGTTGGTCTTTGTTTTATCCAAAACATCACAACTTACCAATTTCAAATGTACAAGAGTACAAAACTTTTACTCTACATTTGATAAGTGTTTTAAACCTTTCTTAAGATTATGTCACTCAAGGTTACAATCTTGGAGTATGACTCTAAGACTTGTTTTGGGATGAAGTATGACTCATCTTCTTGATTTAACCATTTCAAACAATTCACGATTCCTCTTCTTATCCATACAAATGAACTAAGATGTCTTTAGAGGATCAATTGTGATAGGGTTTTTCCATAAACATTAAGATGATCATAAAACACGATACTAAAGTACTCTCCCATCTTTTCAGATTGGAGAAACTTTTATCTTTCTGCCTAATTTGATTCTTCTCATTCGTTCTGCCATACATTGAACCTTTTTCCAATGTTTCAGAATTATACTTAAACTTGTAAGCATAACCATGTTTACTAAACTTTAGTAAATCATGACATATGGTCTTATTGATCTTTGTGGTGGATCTTGACCAACGCACACCCAGTGTACCCGATCCCCTAGTCCTTCACTTGACTCGCATATACATGTGAACAAGGAATTAGTCTTAATTTACCAAAGATGAAAATTCTCATTCATCATACAATACAACTTGCATGATTCCAAGTTTCTGTCCAATTGAAACTTGGGTGATGAGAACCTTTCCTTATTCGGAAAATACCCGACACTACCATAAACGAAAGAATCAAATTCATATTGCTAACATAGAAACATACAAACATCAATTTTCACAAATGCCATTGCAAGGAGATATAATAAAAATAAAAACAAAATTTTACTTATTTATAAAATGCAAAAAAACTTTTCCTTACAATGCAATTACAAATGAAAACTATGTTATTACATATTTCCTAGAAATCTATCATAACTCTTAAGCAGCAGCTCAAAAATCCGATCTTCGAACCATGCGATTGAAATCCATCTTCTCGATCAGATTCAGCATACTCTTCCTTTAAGCTTCCTTCCCTTTGCATGATCCTACAAAACATTAAAATGCAAACTTGTCACATCATGTATTAAGAATCAACAATTAGGAACTTAATAGAGTTAGACAGTAGACTTACCTGAAGCAGAGTCAAACTTTTCGATTCTACCTTTTCTCAGATCTTTTAGGTAGTCAGGGCAGCTTCGCAACCAATGCCCCTTCTCTTGGCAACAGAAACATATGGACTCTTTGGGAATGATACACGGGACAATCTCAGACTTAGCCTTTCTCTTTCCCATAGAAAGAGAAATCTTTTCTGGACTTCCAATGTTTCCATTGTCAACGTCCATGGAAGTATGGGGAGTAGATATTCCAATCAAATTTGCTTTTGCAGTGCGCCAAATCATTGCTGATTCAGTAGCAACAAGCAAATAGGTAAGATCAATAAGGTTCATGTCATGGTCTATCACATAGTAGTCCTTAATGAACTCACCATATGACTCGGGAAGTGACTGAAGAACCCAGTCAATACCCAACTTCCTCGAGACAACGACACCCAATACTCTCAGCCTGTCAATATGTGACTTTATCTCCAAGACATGAGTACACACAGGCCTTCAATCTTGATGTTTCATTGCAAGTAGGGCTTGAGTGACCTTGAATTTTTCACCTCTTTGAACTTGTGGGTTAGGGAGAATTATTGGAGGAGGTGGAGGAAGTGAAGTATGACTTCCACGATCCAACCGCGGAACACCATCTTCAAGAGGAAAACTTGTTCCAAATGATGTGAGAAGACCATAGTAGTCTGAACTAGCCATCTACAATGGGAGAAATTCAAGTTAGTTGACTTAAGTCCTTAATATAACAACCAAATGAAATATTAAGGCTAGGACCCAACACAATATTTTACAATTTGGAAGAGGGATGTCGTAATCCAAATTGCAAAATATTTGAAGGTAGGTAAATGACGATTTAACAATTTCCACCACGAAAAACGAAAACGAATTTTGGGTTTTAAGTGAAATGAAACTCCTAGATCCTTTGAGATTCACTGAAAACTTTCAATGGCATGTTTAAATCTCAATTGTGCCCTTCACGTTTGTGACTGGGATGCCGAGGATCACAAACAAGGTGTGAATAACCATGCAAATCAGCTTGGTACACCCAATGTTACAACCACCTAATCAATGTGCCGGTTAGCCACACACGCTCCGTTGATCTATGATTAACATCAAGCTACCCTTTGCGACGCACTGTCAGTCCAAATTAGTGTGTCGGTTAACCACACACGCTCCACTAACGGCTTAATAAGGTGCAAAGTGCAATTCCATGGGTTAGCACCATATTCACATTTTCCTAAATAACTAAGATTGGGAATTTATAAGTGTTTAGTTACTTTATATTTATCATTATACTTTTAATGAAGGGAGAATTAGAGTCCTATCCTACCCGTTCGGCTAACGACCCTCCACCAGTCAAGGAAGCGGTGGGTGAGAGTGGACACCCATTAAACTGCCATTTTATAGGCAGTAACCTTATACCCCCCCCTTACAGACCGGCTTCGTGTATGAGGCCTACTAACGGTAAGACTAACTTTGTTCTTATACACATATATAAATATTAAATCTATAATATTATAATAGTATAAGGGTTGAATTTTAAACTTTTAAAATTCTAGGGTTTGGAGGTAAATGTTTCAAAAGTTAAACTTTTACATTTACAAATTCCAAAACTTGAGGGCAAGTTTTGAACTATTCAAAAACTTTTGGAATCCATAACTTATGAGTTTAATATAGGTTTTATGAAAAGACTCTTGACATTCCATAACTTGAGGACAAGCTATGGAGTTCATAAAACCATTTATGGGAAAAAGACTATTCAAGTTCATAACCTATAATTTTAATGATCTCTTTAAAAGAAAAACTTTTCATTTTCCATAACTTGAAGACAAGTTATGGAATTCATCAAAATCATTTAGATCAAAAATTCTAACAAGAAAATCAAACAATTTGTCTATCATCTAAATTAAACTCATAAGAACAAGACAATTCATATAAAACAAATTTCATGTAATTAGCCTAAGTATATAAACTAATACAAAACATGAAACTTTGACAATTATCTTTTAAATTGGATTAGCATGATCATTACCACATCAAAAATAGGTTTATAAGTTCAAAAACAACTTAGGGTAATGATCCTAGTCCAATTCCAGCCGAAAAACTGCATTCTGGGGCAGCAACTCGTCGAGTGTATGAACCAACTCGGCGAGTTGGATGAATTTGTGCTTGGACTCGGCGAGTCCCCCAGTGGACTCGGCGAGTCCACTGTCCAGAATAGCAGAAAATCAATTTTTAAAGCATTTTCAAGCAAGTAGCATCAAGTATAATTTAAAACAAGCCTAGGCTAAGATACCACTGTAAGGTTTTGAGCATTCTAACACTCCTAAGGTGTACATGCAACCCTAAATACCTTGGATCTATGTTTTCTCTATTATACATGCAATCTTGAACTTTCCAAGGTATTACCCTAACTAGCATATAAAAGCTTGCTACTTAGGTAATAAAACAAGTTAGAAGACATACCTTTTGTTGTAGTTGGAAGCCTTGGACCTTTAAGAACTTAGTACCCCAAGTGTTGCACCTCAAATGGAATCACACAACACCACCAACAACTGGAATAACTTGAGAGAAGAACACTTGCTTCACAAATCGGCTAGCCCTCACTTCTTGTCCCTTAAAAGGTGCCATTTCATGAACTCTGAGGCTTCTTATATAGTGTGCACATTAGGGTTACACCATGTAACTCATGACTTTCTACATTCCTCATGATCCATGGGTTTAACCTTCATGGAGTATCTATGGGTCACCACATGGGTTTAGCCCAACATGAAGAACTATGGATCATAAGCCCACTTTATAAGAATGAATGATTTACCAAATCAATCCACATTTATTTAATTACCCTCTTTTGATCACAAAATTAATTCCAAACTAATTCTTGATCAATACTAATTAAATAATATGGTTTTATATTAATATATTAGAACTTATAATATATTAATAAATCATAAATATCCTCTTCTCACAAAATTCTATCCAAATTGTTACGATGTCATGCAACCCAAATGGACCATGCTACTCTCGGGTCAAGTACATACCAATAATAGTTATGGGCTTAGACACCTAATCCAATAGTCTCAATTAATAAGGCTACCCAAGCCTAAAAATTCTTCTGCGTCATGCTCTAACTAGCGAATGATACGGCTCCCCGTAGTAGCACAACATTTCCTCTCACTAATTCGTGAAGGTTATGGCTCCCCGCAGGCCTACGACACTTTCTCACTGACTCGTGGATGCTATGGCTCCCCGCAGCATCACGACACCCTCTCGCGGAATAGTGATTACTACGGCTCCCCGCAGTATCATAGCAGTCTCTCACTGACTGGTGAAAACTATGGCTCCCCGCAGTATCACAACACTCTCTCGCTGACTGGTGAATACTACGGCTCCCCGCAGTACCACGATACCCTCTCCCACTGACTCATGGATGCTACGGCTCCCCGTAGTCTTACAACACTCTCTCACTTACTGACTCACCATGGGTTTACTCCATGGTTTTCCCTTGATAATCCCAAGTGGTTACTCCCACTCGGATCCACTCGCTCTCTTATCACCCCATAATCTCATCATCAAGTCATCACCACACTGAGTTCACTAACTCATGCTCCGCAGGCCAACATAGATAGGTGCACACACCCACCCAGCTTATGCACCACCACTCCTGATGTAAATTTTGGTAGGCAAGGCACTTTTCTCAGTATAGATAGACCCTTAGACAGTCCCACTCCGACAACAGTTAACTGATGGGCTCCCACTGGAACAATAGTCACTCGGTACTCCACTTGCCATCTCACAACTTGAGTCTCAACATTACCAAAAATTAGGACATCATACTCGGATACCTCGGTACACCATCACAGCATCTCACGATGTCTTTCCTCAACCACTGATCTTCCACTCACGCAACTCGTAACCTCGAAATACTCCAATCTCACAAATTGAAACACGGAGGAATCGTCAATGACTGAAAACACGTTGAAGAAAATCCAAAGCTTCATCCTCTACTGATCACAACCCATATGAAACTACTCATAATGACTCTGAAATTGGTTGACAAATCAACTGCTGCCCCTCCTAGAGTATAGATCAGAATCTATACTTAAACCCGCAAATCTCAGTTATTGCACCCTGACCTCAGCGACCGAACCGCCTTGAACTCAACATTTGCAAACCCGAAAAATCCCTGGCCACAATAAATTCTCTAACCAACGGCCACATGTCGTGGATTCACTCATCCTTTCTTAAGCACATACACATACATCATCTCGCTTTGTATCTGGCCTTGTCCACCCATAACCCAAACCTCGTAAGTCTGTGCTGCAGATCTTCATAACCCGTCCTCAACCGCACTTGCACGGGTTGCTGATCCTCTTAACAGAATACCAGTTCTCGCCCACTTAGGGTTCCAATCACCACTAATTGGTATGCCAACAGTCTATCCCACAGACTGTTTCACCATATACACCACACTTGACTCTTGGAACGTACCACGTAACACTCGATGATCTTCCCGATAGAGATCAAACATCTCCAAATATCTCGATTCTCAAGTGAAATCCTCAGAAATTTCCAAACATGACTGTCTCTAGCCACCCATAATCTCATACTAACACACTACTAAACCTCTCAACTACCCCAAATTAGTCGTGACCCTTAGTCTGAAGACAAAGAACTATCACACACCTCGTCTCTGATTCCTCACCCGTCATCCTATCGTGCGGATTGATACAGAAGAGGGAGTGCTCCCCCCCCCCCCGTCTCACAGTCGATGACCAACTGCGAACGATGAGGGCCACCGCCCTGATATACTCAGTTTGATTACCCAAAACTGTTACTAACATATGCCTTACTGTTCTCCACTAAGGCACATCCTCATCCTCATCCATCTCAATCCCCACTACTGACTCCCTTATGGTATAAGAAATACCTTGTAGCAGACATACTCCAAAATACTATGGTGAAAATATCGCGCTATAAGCTACCCCACAGGGTTTATCTCCAAACTCCGAAACTTGAAACTCGTTATCTCTTTCGCTCCACACAGAACACGGAAATAGTGCAATTCTCGTCACAGGAAGTGACATCTCGACTATCGGTCGGGCGCTCATCCCAGACATCAATCCTCCACAAAGCATCGTCTCTACTCCTCTTGGAGTCCTGCGACTCCAACTGGCATCTCACCAGTAAAATCCCTTGGGATCTAACTCAATTTTCCTCGCAAGGTTCGCTCCACTGGAGCTTGACCGACATGGCCCTCTAGCCCCCACAATCTATCATCTCAATTCTCAATCTAAACCAACACAACGGGATAACTGATAAATACAGAAGCACTCCCTGCTACGAATCATAATACTCGAACCATGTTATCTCTTCTTAAACTGTTATTTAGAACCTCTGGAATTCTCCCTGTTTCGAGTATGGGTCCTCTTCTTTCAGTAGTATGGGCCCATACTACCTACCACATCTACCCATACGTTCCACACGGATCGTTCCAGATTTCCTAAGTAGCTGCTCAACCTTCTCGATCGCCAATCCCATTACACATGCTCGCTCTCCAGCGCATACTCACCTTTAGTCAACGTAATCGTTGGACTCAAAATACTCCCTAGGCTCTCCTAGGTCCTCACTCTTCTCTGCCATCAGCTGTTGAAAAACTCCTCATGATGCCAGTCATCCACCTCCCGAATATCGTCATATTCGCTTAGTAGCTGACTCCCATCATTTAAGAGTTCCACAAAGTACAAAGCAATCAGCATTCGGGCATCGAATGGCCTCCGCCAGCACATAACACTACTCTATCATACAACTCCACTTGCTCTATCCACAACTCAAAAGGCATCACCGAACTCAGGCAATCGTACCTCTCGTGGTATCTAACCACTCTCTTAGTAGACTCCTCAAATGCACATCTAGGTATCTCTCCTAGATTACTCCGCTATTCAAAACACTCACTAAAAAGATTCCCGCTAGATACTCCTACTCAACACATACATAGAGCAAATAGCAGATAATATCAATCAATAGCATCTCCTAGGCTAAGGCATCACAAATCAAGCAACTATAGCCCTAAACATGAAATACCTAGCATATCCTCTAGCATGCATCCCTAATATCTCATAAATAACTCATTACACAAATAAATAAGGGTATTTTGGGAAATCACTGCTCGGGATCTGGCTGATTATACACACCGTTCCATCTTGTTTTTCTCTTAAAACTCTTACTCACTTTAGTAAATCATTTCTCCTTGAAAATTTTTCTCAAATCCTCAGTTTGAGTTCGGACACACCCGAAAGTACATCTGAATCCCTCAAAACAAGGCATTAATACCAACTTGTAACACCGTAAATTTTTCAAATAAATTTTTCATTTTTAAATCACATAATTCTCATAGCATATTTCATAAAATCCCAAGTATTTAGTTATCAAAACAAAACTCCATAAATGTTTGATTAAAAATCCAGGATCCTCAAAACATAACTCTTTCTCTCGTGTGTACAATCAAGTTGGCGCCTTACTGCGATCCTGAAAGGTAACTGAAACACATATCACACAACACGGTAAGCACGTAGCTTAGTGAGTTCCCCAAAATACCACACGTAACACATTAGCCACTCGAGGCTGTAACTCAATAAGACCCTCCGTTCAATGTGTCTCAGGGTGGACCCTCCGTTCCTAACTCAGTAAGCTCAATATAATACTCAGCATAAATCACAAAGACATAATGCAAGATATCACAATATACATAACAAGCATTCAAGACCTTACGGTCACACAAGGTCACCACTCATGGTAAGTATAGTGAGGAGACTTACCTCGAAGCAAGCTAGCAATTACACCTCGTGCACGAATCGCCGATCTAGCCTCCACCTAACACATATGATAATTATCTCTAAATAAAATGACAACTCTAAATAAACTCATACTAGCCCCTCTCTAACTCTTGGGAAGGGTAAAAGACCATTCTACCCCTCCATGGTCTCCATCACTCACATTTGGTCAAAACCCTAAAAGTCAACAGAAGTCAAACTCGAGTCAACAGTCCATGTTGACCCAACTCGTCGAGTGCATCAAATCAACTCATCAAGTCCTTCGTTTCCTTAGAAGCCTCATGAAAACCAAATCAACTCGTCAATTTGACCCGTCAACTCGCCGAGTTACCGCATGCTCAGACTCATCGGGATAAACCCTAACCGATTCGTCGAGTCGGCTCATCGACTCGTCGAGACCCTTAAGTCAAAACTCTCATTCAAACGTTTTAAGGCAGAAATGCTACTCCATACTCTAGATCTGACCTCCTAAAGCTTGAATATCACGTAAAGCTTGCAGCTTTACGTTCATGCATGACATATTGGCTCAGTAATGCCAATACAAGCTCTTACAAGGGTTTGGTGCTCAAAAGTTTGCCTCTAGCTCCATAAAGCTTGGATCTTTGGGCTCACAAGACCTCCTACAGTCCAGATCTGAGGTTTCAACCTCAAGATATGTTCAAGGGACTTAATAACACAAGTTGGATGGGAGAAAACCCTAAAATCTACCCCAAACCAAGATCTACACAAAGAATGATCAAGTTAGCATCTTTTTACCTCCAACAGAAGCTAACCACTAAAGAATCTATAGATCAAAAGGCCCTTCCTGGTCCAAGCCAAGATGCTCTCCAAATCTTCTTCCAAAGTTGCACAATAACACCCAAATTAGTCTCTTTCTCTCTCACAATGAATGGAACCGATCTGGGGTTTCTCACAGGGCTCTCTGGAGATAAGGGAGGTGGAAATGAGGGTTTAAGGCCCTTTAAATAGGACACAAACCCGGAAAATTAGGGTTTCTCCAAACAGCTCCAACTCGCCAAGTTGGTCTCTCTACTCGCCGAGTTGGTCACTCACGTGGCCAAAACGACTCCACTCGCCGAGTTGGCCATCCACCTCGTCGAGTTGCTCTGCTAATGAACATGAATTTCTCAAATATGATACCTGGAAATTTCGGGATGTTACAGTCATGTTGTTAAGAATGCTGTTGAGCTTCCAATGTTTAGTTCAAGTGAGTTAACTCACTATACTTTGTACTATAATATGTATCCTTGTGTGTTGGATGTTTGTATGTAGTAGCGATCTGTTGGATTGGTAGATCTGTTTTAATTACCTGCGTTTTTGGTTATTGTTTAACTATTTGCATTTATTGACATATTGTGGTTGGGTTAGGCGGTCATGCTTTGTGTTGTACGCCAAGACACCCAGGCGATTCAGGTGTAGTATAGGTCTTGCGAGGCAGTCCAGTCAGACTGTAGGCCGAAGGAGGCGTTCCAGCTATACTGTAGACCCCGATGGGCAGTCCAGTTAGATTGTACGCTCGAGAGAGCAGTCCAGGCATACTATAGGCTTTGCGAGGTTGTCTAGGCAGACTAAAGGCACATGTGTGCATGCATTTTATGTGTATTGTTGTGTGAGGTATATTGGGGGAACTGACTAAGCATTGGATTAGAGTTTTGGCTTTAAATGTTTTTAGGTACTTATCGGATTGTGAAGGCGGGACTTTACACACACACACATCAATGGTTTTATGATTCGATGTTCCACATTGTTTTCCTTCTAACTCTGATTTTGAATTATGGTTTATGAACAAATGGTTTGTATTGAATGTAACTTATAAAAATGAGTGTTTATTCTATTTTAAAAATGAAAATTTTATTCTGAAATTTGGGAAGTTACAACACTCTATAGGTTGCTACTTGAACCTATAAACACATGGAAACAATATGTGTCATACTATGAGTTTGGTGAGGTATGACATAACATAATACACAACATAATCATACAACATTACTCATACTTCATATATGTAGCTTTTCACATAAGTGACCAAGCATCTAAACATATATCTGGTGATAAACAATCGGTCATTATCATCTTTGTTTCAATGCAAATCTCTAAGCACATTCTTTCCTAGAGATTCCTTATCTAGCATTTTGCATGCATGTGCACACACATCAGAAGACATAACATAAGTTATTTATCATAACAAAATCTAACAATGATGTAATCAAAAATTACATCCATGCATCCACATGCTCTTACATGTTCTATATCACATAATCATACTCTAAAATGGTAGTATAACTCACATTTTGTTGTAGAATAGCAACCTACTTCCAACTTCTCCAAAGCTTTTCTTGAATGGCTCTAATTCCTTCCTTTCCACCACCTATGACATTCAAATACATTAAGACTCTTAATACATGTCTTAATTTATTAATACATCACTGAGATTTTAACCAAAAACTCATATTTTGGGTAAAATACCAACTTGCCAATCTATTGTCCATATACTTGCCAAACTACACCCATAAAGCTGCTAACAACTTAATATAACTAGATTATACTACATAGAAAAATTATTCTTCATTTTCCATTTCTAGGGTTACAAACCCTAGAATAAAAACATGGAATTTAACCATTAGGACTTCCTAATAACCATGGGTTAAGCTTCTATACACTTAATCATACATAAATAACAAGCAAGTCAAGACAAATCTCACACATCAAGCTGAAACCCAAAAATCACTATTAAAGCTCAATAAACTAGAGAAATGGAGAAAACAACAACATTAGGAGTTAGAGATACACAATCCTTGCCTCTAACAAGCTTAATCGCCCCTTGATGCATCTTCAACCTTGAAATCGCCTGTGGCATCCCCATTTTTCACGATCAGAAAATACCTTTTTATTTATGCTTATTTTGTATCAGAGTATTCTTTAGTGAATACGAAAATTTTCCCATCAAATTATTTTTGAAGAAACGTTTTTCATTGATTATTAAAAACTTGGGATATCATAACTGATATAAGAAACATAAGCATAAATGTATTCATTACGGGCCTTACAACATCTTTTATACTATGGCCTATATTTCCTCGAATCTCTCATTGGATCCAAACATCATTATCTTTGTATTTCTTCCTGTGATACAAAGAAACTGAGTGGGTGAGGTTGGGAAACCTAGTGAGTACATATAGTTTTCAACCTACAATATTATAATATTTTATTATATATTTTTCAACAATCAATTAACCCATTTACCCATTACCGTTATCCTCACTTCCTAATCCTTAAACAATGATCTCGAGGGATCTCTCCTAAAGGATCTTCATCATCACTGGTCGTCATCCATACTTCCTTAAATAAGTAGGCACAACAGTACAATAGTACTTTGGTTGAGCACACCAATGTAATACTACTTCTCGTAAGCACAACATATTATTTTGCACAACCTTTTACTAACTAATATTTTTCCTAGACGACTAGGCAAAATAGTACAATAGTACTTTGGGTAAGCGCAACAGTACAATAGTACTTTGGGTGAGCACAACAGTATGATCGTAGTTTGGGTAAGCACAACAATACGAAAGTAATTTGGTTAAGAAAAATAGTACGATAGTACTTTGGTGACAACACAATAGGTCACAACTTATTATTTCGCACAACCCTTTACTAACTTATCACATCCTCTCATTTATTATTTTACACAACCCTTCACTGCCAATCATATTTTAAGTATATAAAATAGATATACGATAGAAATCAAATAAAGATCATCTTATATTATTTCATCTAACACTATACATCTTAATCACAGATAATAAGCATGTATATCATTTAATTATCTTAATAATTCATATCTACGTATAAGATGAAAGTAACTATGCACTCACTTATTAAAAGTGGATGACTCGGTATTTGGACAAAGCTTGGCCTAGTACTTTTAGCTTTTCCTTCGATGTGACCTAGGTATGATTATCACTAAGTGTTAGTCTAATATTCCTCGTGACTAATGATAGTCCAGATTCTTCAATAATCCCAATGTCTACATCAAGATCTATGAAGTGAGTAACAACCAGGTAGGATCATATCGGAGGTAGGGTCCGTTTAATATACAGAGTATACTGTTTGAAAATCCCACTTTAAACACCTCACTAAATCCAACCTAGACATCATTCTCGTAAGTAGATCAATCAGTATAATGATTTGGAATCATAGATAAATTTTATTTATAGGTACTTAATAACAAATATGAACATAAATATAAGTTACACTTGAAACAAATTAAGTGTAGCTTAACATACAAATTTTTTAGCAAAATACAGGAAATTGTGTGGGCAGAACTCCGAAACCGAAATCTCTATCTCTCATATGCTCCAAGGCCTCGCTAAAGTAGGTTCGTTTAATATACATACTATACTGTTCGAAATTCCAACTTTAAACACCTCACTAAATCCAACGTAGACATCATTCCCATAAGTAGATCAATCAGTATAATAACTTGGAATCACTGATAAATCTTATTTATAGGTTCATAATAACGACTATGAACATAAATATAAGTTACACTTGAAATAAAATAAGTGCAGCTTAACTTATAGAATTTTTAGCGAAAACTAGGAAATTGCACGGGAAGAACTCCAAAACTGAAAGCTCTATCTCTCAGACACTCTAGGGCCTCGTTAAAGTAGCTGCAAACTAGAAAGTAAAGGGATTAGGGATACGAGAGAGTTCCAAAGGAAACTGGGATGAAGTGGTGACAAAATGGCTGAAATTCGAAGTTTATATAGGGCTGGAAAAGGGGGAACCCTTTGTCTAGGCGTGTCGCGTCCCTTGTCAGGGCGCTAAAATGGCTTCGCTCAGATGATGACACGTGGCGGTTTTTGGATGAGGATGCATCGTCTGTCAGAGGCGCACTTGTCTGCGTGCACAAAACTTTGATATTTTTCAAAAATTCATATCTTCTACATATGAGCTCCGTTTTTGGCGTTCTTTATATCCACACCTATATTTCATCGAATCTCTCATTAGATCCAAACATCATTAGCTTTGTACTGCTTCATGTAATACAAAGAAACTGAGTGGGTCAGGTTGGGAAACCTGGTGAGTACATTGGGTTTCCAACCCACAATATTATAATCTTTAATTATATATTTTTCAACAATCAAATAATCCAGTTACCCATTACCGGTATCCTCACTTCCTAATCCTTAAAAAATGATCTCAAAGGATCTCTAATAAAGGATCTTCATCAATAGTGGTCGTCATCTGCTAGTACTTTGGGTGAGCATAACAGTACAATAGTATTTTGGGTAAGCACATCAGATTATTTCACACAACCTTTTACTAACTAATATTTTTCCTAGATGACTAGGCACAACAATACCATGGTACTTTGGGTAAGCACAATAGTACAATAGTACTTTAGGTGAGCACAACATTACGATGGTACTTTGGGTAAACACATCAGTATAATAATACTTTGGTTAAGCACATCAGTGTGATAGTACTTTGGTAACTTCACACCAGGTCACATCTTATTATTTTTAACAACCCTTTACTAACATATCTCAGCCTCTAATTTATTATTTTACATATCCCTTCACTACCCAGTTATTTTTAAGTGTATATATATATACTACATATACGGTAGAAATCACATAAAGATCATCTTATAATATTTCATCTAGCACAAAACATATTAATCACATATAATAAGCACGTATAACATTTAATTATCTTAATACTTCATATCTATGTGTAAGATGAAAGTAACTATTCACTCACTTATTAAAAGTGGATGAATCGTTATGTGGGCAACACTTCGCCTAGTACTTTTAGTTTTTCCTTCGATGTGACCAAGGTATGATTATCACTAAATGTTAGTCTATTATTCCTGGTGAGTAATGATAGTCTAGATTCTTCAATAATCCCAATGTCTACATCAAGATCTATCAAGTACGGAACAACCAGTTAGGATCATATCGGAGGTATGGACCGTTTGATATACAGAGTATACTATTCAGAAATCCAACTTTGAACACCTCACTAAATCCAACTTAGACATCAATTCTATAAGTAGATCAAGCAGTATTATGACTTGGCATCACTGATAAATCTTATTTATAGTTCATAATGATGACTATGAATATAAATATAAGTTACACTTGAAATAAAATAAGTGTAGCTTAATTTATAGAAATTTTAGCAAAAACCGGGAAATTGCATGGGCAGAACACCGAAACTGAAAGTTCTATCTCTCAGACACTCCAACGCATTGCTAAAGTAGTCGGGAACTAGAAAGTAAAGAGACTAGGGATACGAGAGAGTTCCTGAGGATTTTGGGAGGAAGCGGTAAAGAAAATTGTTGAAATTCGAAGTTTATATAAGGCTGGAAAAGAGGGGGGAATTGCGCCCTTTGTCTTGGTGTGCCGCTTCCCTTGTCAGAGTGCTAACGTGGCTTCGCTTATGTGCTGACAAGTGGTGGTTTTTTGCGTGGGGCTATGTCGACTATCAGAGACGCGCCGCGCTCCTTGTCTATGCACACGAAACTTTAATATTTTTCAAAATTTAATATCTTCTTCATACGAGCTACCTCTTTAGTGTTTTTTTTATATCTACATGAAAGACCCTAACTTTCGTACTAAAGACAATTGTTACTCCAAAACATGCTACATGCATATTTATAAATAATATTTTACATTGATAATGTGATTACAAAAGACTGGATACAAACCGACTAAGTTTTAGTATATTACATAACTACCCAGGATATTGTAATTTTATACATACGTAAACCGAAGTACAAAAGTAATAGTAAAAACTATTCTACATCTTCCGACAGTATATAACCATACTAGTTACTTATCTCCTGCAATTTGTTAAACACTGAGTGGGGTAAGCGGTGACGCTTAGTGAGTTCAATAATAGATACAATATAACGTTATGCCATATATATTTCAATATGGCAGAAACAAAGAGGAACAAGGAACAACAAAGGCATATGCGAATCATGTGACAAACTTTCCATATCAATCAATGATTTGATTCAAATATATACAATCAATGAGACATGACAATTTCTATACTTGATATACACCAATAAAGCTTCGGCCCAAATGACACAGAAGACATACACTTTCTGATTTAAACATTTCGGTAGATTTCAGGCTTATAGCCTTGTCTAACCATCTGCCAATGCCATAGAATAGAAGTCATTCTCTTACGGAGACATGCTCTACATGGCCAGAGGCTACGTACCAGTACCACCGTGAATCTAAGTCCTTTCACTGATCACATGGTCAAAGGTATAACTTTGCTATCATAAATAGCAGAAATAAAAATCACACGGGAAAATAACCCGGAATAATAACACTGAAAAGCACATAGCACATATAACACATAACATACAATTGTTCCTATATGTTAAACTCACCGTGAAATAACCGGGGGTTAAAATAGTAATTTGGGCAGCACTTCGTTACTATAATTAGCTTTCTTCGTTGAAAACCGGGAGTTTTCTTGAAAACCGGGCCCTGCGAGGGTTGAGCTTCAAAACCGAAAAGATAAATTTTTCGGGCTTCTCGGGAACTTCGGGGCGTGTTTCGGGCGTTGGAAATAATCCCGGGGCTTCGGGGGAAGTGGAAATAGCTTAAAAATGGGTTTAGGGGTCAAAATTAGCAATTTTCCAAATTTACTCGGGAAGGCTCGCAACCTTCTATTTATAGGGGAGGCTTCGGATCCGGAAAGGGCACGTGGCTTCGCATGCGAGGTGCCAGACGTCAGCAGCGAAGCGGGCAGGTGGCGGTTGCGAGGGCGAGACACGCGGCAGACACGCGTCGGACTCCGGTTGGACCTCCGCTTCGGATGACTCATGGATCGGACACCTGTGCGACACGTGTCGCTCCTCAGACACGCCACAACTCGGATGACGCAGCTGCTTCGGACACGCGGCCAGCTCGGAGCGAGGGTAGCGTGGCTGGTCCGGATGAAGCTTATCCATGCGAATTTTCTTGAAAATTGAACCCAAAACTTCTAAAATCCATAACTTTTGCATACGGGCTCCGTTTTTGGCGTTCTTTATATGCATGCGTAGGTAAAATTATGCTCTACAACTTTCGTTTAGATTTCGTCGGCTAATTTTGATTTTATTTTTAATATTATTATTTTTAACAGACCGGGACAGGAAAATCCGTTAAAAATTCATAACTTATTCATCCGATGTCCGTTTTCGTCTGTCTTTCTACCGTTGTACTACTATTGACTAGACCTTCGATTCTCGTTTAGGTTGTGTCGGCTAAAAATCACTCGATCTAAAATTCGAGTTTTTAGCTGTCTACTGCTAAGCTGAAACTTAGAAAAATCATAACTTCCTCATATGAAGTCAGATTTGTGCGTTCTTTTTATGAAAATTCTCGGTTTAACAAGTATTACGACTTTCGTTTAGATCACCAAGGCTAAAAAGTAGTTTATCAAAAACTCACTTTTTACGTCATTCGGCATCGTGCTGGTTTTGTCGCGGAACTTCAAATATTCATAACTTCTTCGTTATAACTCGGATTTCGATGAGGTTTTCGCCTAAATGATTCTAACGAGATTCTTTACAACTTTCAATAATAAAATTTTACTTATTTCAAATTTGATATTTTCGTTAAATTTTGATATTTGTCTTTTAATTGGAATCTTATAAGACTTCCAATATTTTCCGATTGATTCTAAACATAGTTTTACTTCATTTCTAGTAAAAACTATATGTTAGAACTCAATACTCATAATTATATAATATTTCATAATATTATTCACTTTTAAAATTACATAATACGATAACTGAACGTGTATGTTACACCACACGTAGCAATCGACGGGTACTACAACACTATCATTTAGACTCCGTCAGCTAATTCTCAATTTATTTTTAAAAGTTATATTTTTAACGGGCTTTGACTGTTAAAATTCGTATAAAAATCATAACTTTCTCATACGACCTCCATTTTCGACTCTCTTTATATCGACGAGCTCTTCGTCTCTCTTTTAGATTGTTTTTCCTAACAATCGAACGATTTGAATTTCGGTTTCTGTGTTGCACACTGCCTCGCTCACCGCACCACGACAAGCATCTCACCACGTCGTGGCGAGGCTGGAAACAACCTTTCCATTCCATTTCCTTAGCACTTCAACCCCAATCTCATTTTTATCAATTTCATTCAATTCTTCAATTAAAATAATACATTCCATAACTTCTAAACATACCATAAACACATACATTAGATATAATATCCTCCTACAAATTCAGAATATCATCAAGATGACGAAATTGCTCTTGACATCAAAATAACATTCTTCAATATAAATATCCCAAAAAATCTCGGTTCTTATATATATATATATATATATATATATATATATATATATATATATATATATATATATATATATATATGGGAGCATTCAATCGAGAACATTTCTTATTGTGAGAACATTTGAGAACAAATTTGGACCACATCATTTTTTTAATTAAAACTATAAAATCATATTCATAAAAACCAATCAGTTGTTACAAACAAGTAAAAAACCCACTAACCAAAACCACTCACCACCCAACCAACACCACCCATCACCACTACCTACCACTCACCACCACTCATCACTACCGACTACCACCACTCATCACCACCACCTACTTTCACCACCGCCCGCTATCACCACCCCTACCCATCACCCACTACAACCATCACCACCTACCTCCACCACCCATCACCACCACCCCCACCCATCATCACCACCCGCCGCCACCACCAACCAACACCCACCACCACCACCACCTATCACCACTCACCAAAACCACCACCTGCCACGACTAGCACCCGCCACCACCATTACCACCCACCAGCATCACTACCCGCTAACAATACCCCCACCCATCACCCACCAAAACCACCACCCGCCACCACCAAAACCACCACCTACCTCCACCACATATCACCACCACCCTCACCTACCTCAATCACCCATCCCCCGCCCACCACCACTACCAACCACTACCCTCCACCACCAACCACCACCACCACCTACCACCACCACCCATCACCACCATTCATCACCACCACCACCACCCACCACCCACCAAAACTACCACTCACCAGAACCTGCACCCGCCACCACCATCACCACCCACCACCCAACCACCACCACCCAACCACCACCCACCACCACTACCTACCACCCATAATCACCTCCACCACCCATCACCACCACCCGCCACCACCACCGCACCCACCATCACCACACCCACCACCACCTACCCACCGCCATGCACCACGACTCATCACTACCGACCACCACCACTAATCACCACCACCCACCTCCACCACCACCCGTTACCACCACCCCCACCATCACCTACAAAACCACCACCCGCCACCACCATTACCACCTACCTCTACCACTCATCACCACCTTCCCCACCCACCTCAATCACCCATCACCACCAACCACCACCATCTACCACCACCTACCACCTACCACCATCACCACCCATCACCACCATTCGTCACCACCACCTCTAACCACCACCCACCAAAACCAGCACCCGCCACCACCATCACATCCCATCACCACTACCCACCACCACCATCCATGACCACCGACCACCACCACCCATCACTACCACTCGTCACCACCACCTGCCCCCATCACCCCCACCCACTACCTACCAAAACCACCACCCACCCACCTCCACCACCCATCATTACCACCCACCCACTACCCACCATTATGACCACCACCTGCCATTACCACCAACCACCACCCACCACCTATCACCACCGCACGCCTCCACCATCCGTCACCACCACCTCCCACCACCACCACCCATCACCACCACCCATCACCACCGACCACCACCACCTATCACCACCACCCGCCTCCACCACCCATCACCACCACTCACCTCCACCACCACCACCCATCACCACCGACCACCAATACCACCCGCCATTACCACCAACCACCACCCATCATCCATCACCACCACCCATCACCACCATCCACCTCCAGCACCCCCACAACCACCACTATCACCACTGACCACCACCACCTATCACCACCACCCGCCACCATCACCTCCACCTACCACCTACCAAAACCACCGACCACCGACAACCACCCCATCACCACCACCCACCTTCACCACCCATCACCCACCAAAACCACCATACACTACCACCACCCTCACCACCAACCACCACCCACCCACCCACCACCACCACCTATCACCTTCACCCCTCTCCACCACCACTTGCCACCGCCACCTGCCGCCCACTATAATCACCACCCTACATGTCACCCCCACTACCTTTCACTACTACCACTACCTACCACATACCACCACCAAACATCACTACACACCACCACCACCCATCACCACTACCTGTGATTATGTGTATATAATCACATGTGATTATTTGTATTTAATCACATATGATTTATATGGACAATATTCTTTTTTTTCCATATAAATCATGTGATTAGATACATATAATCACATATGATTAGATATATTTAATCAAATGTGATTATATATATTTAATCACATATGTCATTACTGCGTTCTCGATTCAATAATTATTTTTTATCAACTTTAATCATATGTGATTAGATACGTATAATCACATGTGCTTATATGTATCTAATCACATATGATTTACATGAACAATATTTATTTTTTATTTTTCGTTTCAATAATTTTTCTCATATATTTAATCAGATGTGATTATATATATTTCATCACATATGATTTATTGAATCAAGAACGTGAAAACAAATCTTTTTCACATAAATCGTATGTGATTAAATACATGAGACCAACTATTGAATTAAAAACGCAAAAATGAATATTATGCACATCAATCATATGTGATTAAATACATATAATCACATATGGTTATATGTACCTAATTACATATGATTTATATGCACAAGATTCATTATTTCTTTCTCAATTCAAAAGTTATACTCATGTACTTAATCACATGTGATTATATGTATCAAATCACATATGATTTATATTGAGAATATTAGTTTTCGCATTTTTTATTCAATATTTTTTCTTATGTATTTAATCGCATGTGATTATATGTATTTAATCACATATGATTAATGTGGAAAAAGAAAAATTATTGAATCAAAAACGCAAAAATGAATCCTGTGTACAGAAATAATATGTGACTAAATGTACAAGAATAACTATTGAACGAGAATGCGAAAATGAATATGGTCCATATAAATCATCTCTTATTAGATACATATAATCTCATGTAATTAAATACACAAGAACAACAATTGAATCGACAACGCAAAAATAAATATTTTCCACATAAATTCTATGTGATTACATACATATAATCACATATGCTTATATGCGTTTAATCACATATGATATATGTGGACAATATTTATCTTTGTGTTCTCGATTCAATAGTTGTTCTCATGTATATAATCATATGTGATGAGTGTATCTAATCACATATGATTTATATAGACATGATTATTTTGTCCATAGAAATCATATGTGATTAGATACATATAATCACATATGAGTATATGTATTTAATCACATATGATTACAGTTGGCAAAGAACAATTACTGAATCGAGAATGTGACAATGAATCGTATCCATATAAATCATATATGATTGGGTACATATAATCACATGTGATTATATGTATTTAATCAGATATGATTTATGTAGACAATATTTATTTTTGCGGTTTCAATTGAATAATTGCTTTTGTGTATTTAAACACATGTGATTATATGTATATAATCACATGTGATTTGAGTTGTACAAGATTCATTTTTGCCTTCTCGATTCAATATTAGTGCTCATGTACTTAATCACATACGATTATACATATAATCACATGTAATAAAATACATGAGAACAATTATTGAATCGGCAAAGCAAAAATGAATTGTATCCACATAAACCATATGTGATTAGATTCATATAATCACACGTGATTAGATGTATTTAATCACTTACAATTTATATAGAAAATATTCTTTTTGCCCATATAAATCATATGTGATTAGATACATAAAATCACATGTGATTAGATGTATTTCGTCACATATGATTAAAGTTGACAAAGAACAATTATTAAATCGAGAACGGGATAATGAATATCGATTCAATATGTATTTAATCACATATGATTTATGTTGAAAAGATTTGTTTTCACATTCTTGATTCAATAGTTGTTCTCATATATATAATTTCATGTGATTAAATGTATATAATCACATATGAATTTTATGGACAAAATTCGTTTTCGAGTTTTCGACTCAATAATTTTTCTCGTGTATTTAATCACATGTTATTATATGTATCTAATCACATATGATTTATATGGACAAAAACAAATCAATTATGTCTGTATAAATCATATGTGATTAGATACATATAATTAATATAGACAAAGAACAACTTTTTAAGCAAGAAAGCAAAAAATAATCTTGTGCACATAAATCATATGTGGTTAGATACATATGAATACATGTGAAAAAATTCATGAAAACAAAATTGAATCAAAAATGCAAAACTAATATTATCCATGTAAATCATATGTGATTAGATAAGTATAATCACATGTAATTAAATACAAGAAAAACTATTGAATCAAGAATGTGAAAATGAAAGTTGTCCACACAAATCATATGTGATTAGATACATGTAATCATATGTGATTATATGTATTTAATCACATATGATTTACTTGGACAATATTCACTTTTTCATTTTCAATTCAATAGTTGGTCTCGTGTATTTAATCACATGTGATTATATGTATCTAATCACATATGATTTATGTCGAAAAATTTTGTTTTCGTGTTCTTAATTCAATAGTTGTTTTCGTGTATATAATCACATTTGGTTATATGTATCTAATCACATATGATTTATACGGACATGATTGTTTTTGTCTAAATTCAATAGTTGTTTTCGTGTATATAATCACATTTAAATATATGTATTTAATCATATGTGATTTATGTGGAAAAATAATTATTAAATTTAGAAAAAGACCAATATTGCCCATATAAATCATCTGTGATTAGATACATATAATAACACGTGATTATATACACGAAAACAACTATTGAATTAAGAACACAGAAACAAATTTTTTTAACATAAATCATATGTGATTAGATATATTTAATCACATATGATTAAAGTTAAAAAAACAATAATTGAATCTAGAACATGATAATGAATCTTGTCCACATAAGTCATATGTGATTGAATACATTTAATCACACGTGATTATATATATTTAATCAAATATAATTTATGCGGACAATATTTGTTTTCGCGGTTTCAATTTAATAATTGGTCTCGTGTATTTAATCCCACGTGATTATATGTAACTAATCACATATGAATTATGTGGACAAGATTTGTTTTTGTATTGTTGATTTAATAGTTGTTCTCGTGCATATAATCACATGTGATTGTATATATCTACTCATATATAATTTATATTGACAAGATTCTTTTTCCATATAAATCACATGTTATTAAATACATATAATCACATGTATTAAATGTATTTAACCACATAAAATTAAGGTGGACAAAGATTAATTATTTAATCACATAAATCATATATGATTTATGTGGATAATATTTAATCAAATAAATCATATATGATTATATGTATTTAATCACATAAATCACGTGTGATTAAATACATATAATCACATGCGATTAAATACACCAAAACAAATTTTTTTATAAAAAACGTAAAACGAATATTGTCCATATAAATTATATATGATTAGATAATATAATCACATGTAAATATTTATAAAATTGCATCATAAAAGTTACAACACTAACTTTTATAGTTTTCTAACAAATAGTTTTTTTAAGCCACGACACTAGCATGTAAATATTTATAAAATTGTTCATGTTTAAATCTATGACACTAACATGTAAATATTTATAAACCCAAACACATTTAATGATACCTAACAAACTAATAAAAGTAATTCGAACATTAGTAACAAACAAACATGATCCTTTTTTCTAGATGCTCATATGATATTATTTATTTATACCTCTTATTTTATCTATTTTTCATTAATGATATAAAATAATTATATGATGGTCATATATTTTTAGTTTAACGGTGACTAATTTTGTATATTTTACTCATTTCATTTGTCACGATTATGAATATCAGTATATTGATATTTTATTAATAAAAAAGTTATTACGAATCTCAATAAAGAAAGAAAAAAACCTTTTTCTTGGTATTTTGGAATCCCCATCGACATGAGATCCCTCTTCGCCTCCAAATTGAAGCTATGGCCAATTCTGTGTTCGCCTTGGATCTTTCTCCATCTCTTTCTGCATACAATTTCTGTCTCTATCTCGTTGAAAAAGAAAAAAATTAGTCCTTCAGCAGGAAATATGATTTCGAGATCGAGAAATTAGGGTTTTAGGTGTAACTGGTGATGGAAAAGAAAGTAAGTGTAATTCATTGTCTCACTCAGAAATTGGTGTTTTAACGGTTGATTTTAAAAAGTGTGCTTATATGTATTTGATGGCATCAACAACGATAGCGTCGGCGCATGAATTATAGCCGGAAGGAACAATGATTTCCGGTGGCTCCCTTCTCCAGCGAAGCTTTCAGCTACAGCGAAGCTAGATATTTAAATCCTCTATATCACACTCATTTTGTAATAGCAAATGATGGGTTTTCAGTATTCTAACACTCCTATGGTGTACATGCAACCCTAGAAACCTTGGATCTATGTTTGACTAAGATACATGCAAATAATTATTTTTCCAAGGTTCTTATCCTAACTAGCATGGCATGGGGTACTTGAATCAAATAAAACTAGTAGAATTACTTACCTTGTAGTAGTAGTTGATTGCTTGGAGTTTGAGAGCCTAGCACCAATAATGTGGATGCCTCAAATGGAAGTCACAAATCACCATAAACTTGGAAACTTGAGAGAATAGTCACAAACTTCTTGAAATCGGCCCTCTTAGTTTACACACATCAACTAGTGCAATTTCAGGAACCAACGCCTCCTTTATATAGTGTGGTGGATTAGGGTTACATCCATGTAAACCCTAATACCCATGTCTTTTCATTTCCATGAGATCCATGGGTTAAAGCTCCATGGAGTATCCATGGACTTTCCATGCAAGCCTAGCCCATTCCAAATAAGCATTAGCCCACACTATATAAATACAAGAGCCCATATTTAATTAGTCATACTTTTGATCTCTAAATTAATTCTAAATTAATTATAGATCAATACTAATTAAATAATATGATTTTATATTAATATATTAGGACTTATAATATATTAATAAATCATAACTTATACTATTCTCAAACGATTATCCATAAATTGTTCGGGTGAAGTGCAACCCAAATGGACCATGCCGGGTCGGGTCAAGTACATACCAAATATAGTTATGGACTTAGACACTATATCCAACAGTCTCCCACTTGGATAAGTCTAATAACTATAGTTGCAAGTATGACTTCAGGAACCGATCAGCAATCGTAGCTCTTAAAACTCTGTTAAACTATGAAGCGCCATTTTAGATAAGTGATCATATAATCCTCTGATCTAGATATCAGCCAGACAAATACATGGAACATGGTCTTGCTTATTGTCCAGCATTTGTTTCCCGATTTCCGATTTGTTTGACATAGAACTTAACTGAACACATCAATTTAGTTCTGACCGGGCCCGGTACATAGGTCAAAACAAAATCATCGAGGGGCCTAGATATCGCTTCTAATCCTAGAAGGAACAGATAAACTTAGACTCATATGTTTGCTCTACTACCTGTTGAATTACACACAAAAGCACGGTTTATAACATCGAGTTACCAATGCGTTTTCGTGCAATCAATGCATAACCAACTCATAGGCAACAAATCATATCTCTAGGTTTGAAGACTTATATGATATTACCGTCTCACGATCACTCGAGATAAATTCCATGAAGTGATACAAGTGAGCGTGGGTTGAATCCAATACTCAGAACTTGTGAGCACTCATGAGTGCTGTAGCCCTGCTTTGTCTAACATCTTAGACCTCTACAAGCCAACCCATGACAGTCTTGATTCATATGTACTTCCAACATATGACCGACTGTGGAGAGTTTGAATAATATGATATAAACCATAACATAATTATTTTGGAAGTCAAAACATGCAAAAAGAAATAATAGTAAACGATTGACAAGAGATAGCAACACTTTACTCATAAATAACAGCTTTTATTTATCATCAAATGTCAATTACATTTTAAAAATTTCAAGATTATCTAACTACTAAAACTAATATCATCCTTCAGCCCTATGCTCCGAGCATGCTGGAGATGCTTAGCCCGAGTCAGTCCCTTCGTGAGGGGATCTGCTGGGTTCTCATCCGATGATACCCTCTTTGCCACGAGGATTCCCTCTTCTATTCGATGTCTGATGAAGTGATATTTTTTGTCAATGTGTCTGGATCTCCCATGATCTCTTGGTTCCTTGGCTAAGGCAACCGCACTATTACTGTCACAGAAAATCTCCATTGGCTCCTTTATAGCTGGTACAACTCCAAGGTCTCCGATGAAGTTCTTTAGCCATATAGCCTCCTTTGCTGCCTCGCTTGCTGCTATATACTCTGATTCACAAGTGGAATCAGCCACTGTCTCCTGCTTGGAACTTTTCCAAGTAATTGCCCCTCCGTTTAGAGTAAAGACCCAGCCCGACTGAGAGCGTAAATTATCCCTGTCAGTCTGAAAGCTAGCATCACTGTACCCTACAACTCTCAAGTCCTCACTGCCACCGAGGGTAAGGACCCAGTCCTTAGTCCTCCATAGGTACTTGAGGATATTCTTTACCGCAGTCCAGTGTGCCTTGCCAGGGTTCCCCTGATACCTGCTAACCATGCTCAAAGCAAAGGCTACATCAGGTCGAGTACACGTCATAGCATACATGATCGATCCTACAGCTGAAGCATAAGGTATTCGACTCATTTCTGCTATCTCAGCCTCAGTACTAGGGCTTTGTGTCTTACTCAATCTGCCGTTACTCTAGATGGGTAACTCTCCTTTCTTGGAGTTATGCATGTTGAACCTTTTCAACACTTTGTCCACATAGGTGCTTTGACTAAGTCCAATTAGTCTTTTACTCCTATTTCTCAAAATCCTTATCCCTAGGATATAGGCAGCTTCTCCAAGGTCCTTCATAGCGAAACACTTCCCAAGCCAGGACTTTACTTGCTGCAGGGTTGGGATGTCATTTCCTATGAGTAGTATGTCATCCACATACAGTACCAAAAAACTGACTATACTCCCACTAGCCTTGATATAGACACAAGATTCATCTTCACTCCTTGAAAAGCCAAATTCTTTGACTTTCTCATCAAAGCAAAGATTCCATCTGCGAGGTGCCTGTTTTAATCCATAAATGGATTTCTCGAGCTTACACACTCTACTGGGGTACTTTGTACTGACAAAACCCTCTGGCTTAACCATGTAAACATCTTCAGCCAACTTTCCATTAAGGAAAGCGGTTTTGACATCCATTTGCCATATTTCATAATCATGAAATGCAGCAATGGCTAACAGAACCCTAATAGACTTAATCTTGGCCACTGGTGAAAAGGTCTCATCATAATCAACTCCCGGAGTTTGAGAATAACCATTTGCAACCAGTCGTGCCTTATAAGTGTGTACATTACCATCCATGTCGGTCTTCTTCTTGAAGATCCATTTGCACCCAACTATCTTACGATCAGGTACATTGTCAACCAAGTTCGAAACTTGATTGTCATACATGGACTGTATCTCGCTATCCATAGCCTCTTTCCATTTAGCAGCCTCAGGGCCTGCCATGGCTTCCGTGTAGCTGTTAGGCTCATCCAGATTTACCAGTGTGTTATCACTGATAAGTGTCTCACCTTCTGCAGTAATACGAAAACCATAATAATGCTCAGGTGCATTCCTGACTCTGGTGGAACGCCTCAGAGGTATAGATTCTTCAGTCGGATCAACATGAGTTTCCTCCTCAGGTTGAGGGCTAGGGTTTGAGGTTCCTTCACCACTTGACTCTTGAATTTCCTCAAGGTCAATTTGCCTCCCACTGTCTCCTTGGCTCATGAATTCTCTCTCTCGAAAGAATCCTCTTCTTGCTACAAAGACCACATTATCACTGGGTCTATAGAAGATGTAACCAAAGGATTTCTGTGGGTAGCCGATGAAAATACACCTTTCGCTTCGGGGTTCGAGCTTATCGTGAGTCTCGCGTCTCACGAAAGCCTCGCAACCCCAAATCTTGATGTGGTCTAGATTGGGAACTTTTCCAGTCCACACCTCGTGAGGTGTTTTGGCAACCTTCTTTGTAGGGACTAGATTAAGGATATGGGCGGCAGTCTCTAAGGCATACCCCCAAAATGAGATTGGTAGTGAAGCTCGACTCATCATGGAACGAACCATGTCCAACAAGGTCCGATTGCGCCTCTCAGCTACACCATTCAACTGTGGTGTCCTAGGAGGTGTCAATTGTGAGACAATCCCACATTCCTTAAGATAGTCAAGGAACTCAGTACTAAGATACTCACCACCACGATCGGATCGAAGCATCTTAATGTTCCTGCCCAACTGACTCTCCACTTCTTGCTTAAACTCTTTGAATTTCTCAAAGGTTTCTGACTTATGCTTGATTAGTTAGACATATCCATATCTACTAAAATCATCAGTAAAAGTCACATAGAACCGATTAACATCTCTTGTGGCGGTTCTGAAGGGTCCACACACATCCGTGTGTATGAGGTCCAACAAACCTTCACCCCTAGCACAAGTTCCAGTAAAAGGTGACTTTGTCATTTTACCAAGAAAACAAGATTCACAACTATCATCTGACTTTAGGTCAAATGACTCCAAGACTCCATCCTTTTGGAGTTGGCCTATGCGTTTCTTGCTTACATGTCCAAGACGACAATGCGATAAGGATGCTTTATCTAAGCTAGTGGAAGAGTTAATACACAATACATTATTTCCTAGATTATCTACAACAGATACAGTTTCATACACGCTATCACAAGGTAATGCTTTAAAATAAAGAACATTATTAAAGAAAGCATCAATACTACCATTATTATTATCAAAATAAAAGGTAAAACCTTGTTTATACAATGCATGAAAGGAAATAACATTTCTTGCCATTTCTGGCGAATAATAACATTTATTCAAATCTAATGTAAACCCACTATTTAGCACTAAGGAATAAACTCCTATCTTGGTGACAGGTGAAGCTTTCCTGTTTCCCATGATCAAGTTTATCTTTCCCTGCTCCACATTCTCACTTCTTTTTAGTCCCTGCAAATCACAACATATGTGAATACCACAACCTGTATCAAGGACCCAAGACTTAGAATGAGGTGAGTTATTAGACAATATAGTGTATATACCTGCATGGTTGGGTTTTACTTTCCCATCCTTCAAATCTTGCTGGTACTTTGGGCAGTTTCGCTTCCAGTGCGACTTTTCATGGCAATAGAAGCATTCAGCCTCATTAGGGTTAGCAGAAGGAGTGACAAAACCTTTCTTGGTTTTGCTTGAAGAGGAGCCTTCAAGGGTCTTACCCTTGGTACCCTTAGAAGGGTTCTTTCTCTTCTTCCCTTTGCCATGCCCGATTGCCAAGACATTGGCCGCAGTTGGAGTAGGAGTAGGAGTAGTAACAACCGACTTACCCTTTAGACCACTTTCGGCGGTCTTCAAGAGTCCTTGAAGTTTGCTGAGGGTGACTTATTCCTTGTTCATGTGATATGTCATGCGGAATTGATCATAACACGATGGCAAGGAGTGCAAAATGATGTCTATTGCTAACTCCTCAGGGAAGTTCACATTCAGCTTCAGTAAACGGTCCACATACCTTTGCATTTTCTGCATGTGGCCCGTGATGGGTTCACCATCCTTCATTCGGGTTGTTATCATGGAGGAGATTATTTCATATCGCTCTTGACGAGCACTTTGATGGTAGCGATCCATCAAGTCCTGGTGCATCTCAAAAGGATAATAGTCCTCATAGGACTTTTGGAGCTCGGCTGTCATGGTGGCCATCATGATGCATGCCACTTTTGTAGCATCTCTTTCATGTACCTCATATTCAGCAAGCTCTTCAGGAGTAGCAGTTGGCTCGGGTACCTTCAGCTCCTTGTCGAGAACATATTCTTTGTTCTCATACCGAGTGACCATCCTGATGTTTCTGATCCAATCTGTAAAGTTGGACCCATCAAAGATGACTCTCCCACAAAGATTCATGAGAGAGAAGGAGCTAGTAGGGTTTAAGCCAGAAGCATTGTTATTGGAAGACATCTGAAGAGAAGAGGGAATAGATTAGATTAGATATAGAGATAGTCCTTAACAAAACACCCAAATGTAATATTAAGGCTAGGACCCAACACAATATTTTATAACTTAGAAGAGGGATGCCGTAATCTAAGCTATAAGATATTTGAAGGTAGGTGAATGACGATTCACCAATTTCCACCATGAAAAACGAAATATTTAATTAGGTTTTAATTGGTTTAGAAACTCCTAGATTCTTTGAGATTCATTGAACTTTCTTCAATGGCATGTTTCAATCTCGAGTGTGCCCTTCAAGTTTTGTGACTGGGATGCCGAGGATCACAAAACAAGGTGTGAAGTAACCATGCAAATTACTTGGTACCCTTAATGTATTACCCCTCAATCGATGTGTCGGTTAACCACACACGCTCCATCGATACTATGATAAACATTAAGTCACCCTTTACCTACCTTGTTAAGTTCAAGTTAGTGTGTCGGTTAACCACACACGCTCCACTAACGACTTAAACAAAGTGTAAAGTGTAATTTCATGGATTAGCACCTTATTCACATTTTCCTAAAATAACTAAGATTGGGAATTCAATAAAGTTTAGTTACTTTAGTACTATCATTATACTTTTAATGAGAATTTATAAGTCCTTGTCCTACCCGTTCGGCTAACGACCCTCCACCGATCAAGGAAGCGGTGGGTGAGAGTGGATACCCATTAAGTTGCCATTTTATAGGCAACAACCTTATACCCCCCTTATAGACCGGCTTCGTGAATGAGGCGTACTAGCGGTAAGACGACTTGATATTATACATATATAAATATTATTAAACTTATAATATTATAAAGTATAAAGGTTGAATTTTAACTTTTAAAATTCTAGGGATTGGAACTAAAGTTTTTAATATGACTTTACATGTTCCAAAACTTGAGGGCAAGTTTTATAAACTTTCAAAACTTTTCATTTCTCATAACTTATGAGTTAATGGTTATTAAAAATGAAGACTCTTCATTTTTTTGTAACCTATGTGTTCTTTTAATGGTTATTTATAAATGTGACTTTTGGTTATCCATAACTGAAGAACTAGTTATGGACTCCATTAAAACACATAAAGATCAAGAATTAATCTAATCAATTATTAGCACATAATTTCTATGATCTTCTAAACTCATATGTTTATGAATGTTCATATCAAAAATTTCAAGAATCGTAAAAACATATACAAAACTTGAAAATTTGATACGAGCTTTTGAACAAAACTTCGATTTTCAAGTTTTTTTTTTTTTTTATTGCATCAAGTATCAAATAAACAAACCAGGCTCTGATACCACTGATGGGTTTTCAGCATTCTAACACTCCTATGGTGTACATGCAACCCTAGAAACCTTGGATCTATGTTTGACTAAGATACATGCAAATAATTATTTTTCCAAGGTTCTTATCCTAACTAGCATGGCATGGGGTACTTGAATCAAATAAAACTAGTAGAATTACTTACCTTGTAGTAGTAGTTGATTGCTTGGAGTTTGAGAGCCTAGCACCAATAATGTGGATGCCTCAAATGGAAGTCACAAATCACCACAAACTTGGAAACTTGAGAGAATAGTCACAAACTTCTTGAAATCGGCCCTCTTAGTTTACACACATCAACTAGTGCAATTTCAAGAACCAAAGCCTCCTTTATATAGTGTGGTGGATTAGGGTTACATCCATGTAAACCCTAATACCCATGTCTTTTCATTTCCATGAGATCCATGGGTTAAAGCTCCATGGAGTATCCATGGACTTTCCATGCAAGCCTAGCCCATTCCAAATAAGCATTAGCCCACACTATATAAATACAAGAGCCCATATTTAATTAGTCATACTTTTGATCTCTAAATTAATTCTAAATTAATTATAGATCAATACTAATTAAATAATATGATTTTATATTAATATATTAGGACTTATAATATATTAATAAATCATAACTTATACTATTCTCAAACGATTATCCATAAATTGTTCGGGTGAAGTGCAACCCAAATGGACCATGCCTGGTCGGGTCAAGTACATACCAAATATAGTTATGGACTTAGACACTATATCCAACAGCAAATACATATTATTCTTCATCATTTTGTCATCTCCAACCAAAGTTCAACAATCTGTCATTGTCGTTGGTGGCTGTGAGCCATGACGGCTGTGAACACCAGATCTAGTAGTCTTGAACATCAATCCAGATCTGTTGAAAATAGATGTGGGAGGCGGTTCAGAGGAGATAAAAAGGTGAAGCAGATTCGTAGAAAGTGGGTAAACAACATTCTGGCGGTTGTCCGGTTGATCCGGCTGCCAGTGACGGCCCGGTGACGGCGGCAGCCTGGTGATGGCGGTGACTCGATGTACGGCTATTGTCCAGTGGTCTTTGGTGGAGCAACTTAGGGTGTGTTTGGGATTGCTTTTTAAACATTAAAGTCCTTTTTATAAAAGGAATTTTTATAAAAAGGACTTTATGTAAAAGAACTTTTTCTAAAAGATGGTGTTTAAAATGTGTTTGACTTGCCTTTTTCTAAAAGATCGTGTTTAAAATGTGTTTGGCTTGCATTTTATGACTTTTAAGTGATAAAAGCTAAAAGTCACAAAAAGATAGGAATTCATATCTTTTCTCCAACCAACTTTTCCTTCTTGACTAAAAGTTGATTTTAAAAGATCTTTTCAATTTACCAAACAACTTTTAGTAATTTTTAACTTTTTGAAAAAGTTAAAAGTCAAAAAGATGATTAAAAAGGAATCCCAAACACCCTCTTAATATTATAGAGTGTGATAAATTAATACAGTGTTGGGTTGTGAAACTTTGTAGCTGGAAATTGTTCTCAAATGTTCTCAATATAAAAAATGTTCTCATTTGAACATATATATATATATATATATATATATATATATATATATATATATATATATATATATATATATATATATATATATATATATATATATATATAGGAGTAGGATCAAATGAAAACACCAAAAATGTTGAGAACGCGAGAACAAAGTATATTTATTTGTGATTCCATGTATTCATTTGTAAAGAAATGATAAATTTTTTATTGGGATGAACTTGTATTGCTTTTTCTCTTCAATTGAAATTAAAGGCGTAAAAGTTTATTATTTCTCCACAAATAAATACATGGAATCACAAATGAATATACTTTGTTCTCGCGTTCTCAACCTTTTAGGTGTTCTCATTTGATCCTTTCCCTATATATATATATATATATATATATATATATATATATATATATATATATATATATATATATATATATATGCCTGTGATTGTAAAATATATAGAAATTTGAAACAATTTTTTTTTCGATCAAAGTAACATTACGTAGAAGTAAAATGTTATTTAAGCATAAGAAATTAAAGTTTACTTTCTTAAAAAGAAATAATATAAAAATAAAGTTAGTAGATGATGATTTTTGATTTAAATCATAAAAATTATTATTCTATTCTTTTGTGATGATTCTATGGAACGTGGTTAGTTGTAACATCTTCAAAATATGTTTTTATCATTTTTATTGAAAAATAGTTTTCAATTATAAGTTTTTATCATTTTTATTGAAAAAAATTATGAAAGCAAAATAAAAATTATAAGTTTTTATCATTTTTATTGAAAAATAGTTTTTTGGAAACAAAATAAAAAATAAATAAATAAACTTTTTTGTAAAAACAAAATAAATTATAATTAGTGAATATAAAGAAATTTTGATAAACAATCAAATTATGAAAGCATTAGTAAGTAAAGATGGAAATAAATAAATATGAAGGATTATAATTGTCAATTAGAAAATTTGTCATAAGTAGTTGACTTAGCCTTAGACTTATGGTGTAACAGTGTAGTGGGAAAAAGTTTAATGCAACATATACGTTCAGTTATCGTGTTATGTAATTTTGAAAGTGAATAATATTATGAAATATTATATAAAATTTGAGTATTGAGTTCTAACAGATGGTTTTTACTAGAAATGAAGTAAAACTATGTTTAGAATCAATCGGAAAATATTGGAAGTCTTATGAGATTTCAATCAAAAGACAAATATCGAAATTTAATGAAAATATAAAATTTGAAATAAGTAAAATTTCATTATTGAAAGTTGTAAAGAATCTCGTTAGAAACATTTAGGCGAAAACCTCATCGAAATCCGAGTTATAACGAAGAAGTTATGAACAATCGAAAATCCGCGACAAAACCTGCACGACGTCGAATGACGTAAAAAGTGAGTTTTTGATAAACTACTTTTTAGCCTTGGTGATCTAAATGAAAGTCGTAGTATTTGTTAAACCGGAAATTTTCATAAAAAGAACGTCAAAATCTGACTCCGTATGAGGAAGTTATGATTTTTCTAAGTTTCAGAATAGCAGTAGACAGCTAAAAACTCGAAATAAAGATTGAGTGATTTTAGCCGATGCAACCTAAACAAGAATCAAAGGTCTCGTCAATAGTTGTACAATGGTAAAAAGACAGACGAAAACGGACGTCGGATGAAGAAGTTTTGAATTTTTAATGGATTTTCCTGTCCCGGTCTGTTAAAAATAATAATATTAAAAATAAAATCAAAACTAGCCGATGGAGTCTAAACGAAAGTTGTAGAGTATATTCCCGGCTACGCGTGCATATAAAGAACGTCAAAAATGGAGCCCGTATGCGAAAGTTATGGATTTTAGAAGTTTGGGACACAAAAACCGAGAAAATCACCAAAACCGAGGAATTTCGCATGGCTCAGGTTCGACCACGTCACCCTCGCTTGCAACATGCTGTGTTTCCGAATTGGTAAGTCATCCGAGGCCAGCTGTCCGACCCGTGTCGCACCCCCTCGCACCGAAGGCGCGGTCCAATGAGAATCCGACGCGTGTTGCTTCGGTGGCGAGCCCTCGCATCCGACGCGTGTCATCTGCGAACTGAGCCACCTGGTCCTCGCATCTGCTGCCGCGTGTCTCCTTCTCAGCCGTTGATCCTCGGTCTCACATACTATATAAGGGAGGGTGCGAACCTTCCCGGCTAATGTTGGAATTTCTTACATTTTTACACCCTAAACTTTATTTTAAGCCACTTTTAATCCCCTAAAGCCCCGGGATCATACCAAACATCTGAAATACGTTCCGAAGTGCCCGAAGAGCCCGAGAAATTTATCTTTTCGGTTTGAAGCTCAACCCTCACAGGGCCCGGTTTTCAATAAAGCTCCCGGTTTTCAGCAAATAAAGCTATTTATTATAACGAAGTGCTGCACAAATTACTATTTTAACCCCCGATTAATTCACGGTGAGTTCAATATATAGGAACAATTGTATGTTATGTGTTATATGTGCTATGTGCTTTTCCGTTGTTATTATTTCCGCTATTTATGATAGCAAAGCTATACCTTTGGCCATGTGATCAGTGAAATGACTTAGATTCACGGTGGTACTGGTATGTAGCCTCTGGCCATGTAGAGCATGTCTCGTAAGAGAATGACTTCTATTCTACGACATTGGCAGAAGGTTAGACAGGGCTGAAAGCCTGAAATCTACCAAAATGTTTAATCAGAAAGTGTATATCTTCTGTTCCATTTGGGCCGAAGCTTTATTGATGTATATCAAGTATGGAAATTGTTATGTCTCATTGATTGTATATCTTTGAATCAAATCATTGATTGATATGGAAAGCTTGTCACATGATTCACATATGACTTTGTTGTTCCTTGTTCCTCATTGCTTCTGCCAAATTGAAGTATATATATGGCATAACGTTATATTGTATCTATTATATATTGAACTCACTAAGCGTCACCGCTTACCCCTCTCAATGTTTAACAAATTGCAGGAGAAAAGTAACCAGTATAATCGTATACTGTTGGAAGATTTTGAATAGTTTGAAACTATTGTATTTTGTACTCATGTATGTATAAATTATAGTATCTTGGGAAGTTATGTAAATATATAACACTTTGTAATAGTCGGTTTGTATCCAGTCTTATGTAAACAAGTTATCAATGTAAAATATTATTTATTAATATGCAAGTAGCATGTTTTGGAGTAACAATTGTCAAATATGAAAGTGTGGGTCTTTCATTTAAATTATGAAACTTTCAATAAAAAAAACTTGGCATTTGGTGTCTATTTTACCAAATTAAAAACATTAGTGGTCAATGTCAAATGAGAGTCACCACCTTCTCCATAATTGAGGGGGGGGGTGGTTATTTCTCTGATTTTTGTCAGTTATTATTTTAAACACATAACTAAAACCTAATGGATTTAATACCACTGTTGGGTTTTTCAATGCATCTTTACATTAGATTTAGGCAACAAAAGCATTCAAAAAGAATCCTAAGTGTACATACACCGTAGGATCTAGGTTTTACTATTATGGTAACATACTTTGAAAACTATGGAAAACAACGTAACAAAAGAGACATAATACCAACCTTTCAAGTATAATAGTATATACTTGTATCCACTTGAGGATCATGAACACTTGTGTTGCTTCTTGGAAGTTGTAGCACGTAAAGTAGGAATGCCTTTAATGGTTCATGTCACACCCCGCTAAAGCGGAAACGCAAGATATGACAGCGATAAAGGTTTCATTGCAAAAGATAAAGATACATCACCATAGCAATATTTAAAAGTTTACAACCCATAGCTTAAACAAAACAAAGTACAAGTTTTCCAAAATGACATTGTTCAAAATATAACTTCATAAAATAACTTCCACACGATGCAACATGCTCTATGATGATGGATCTTTATATCCACTTACTAATTATTTCCTGAAAAAGCATGTAAAACGAGCGTCAACTATGAAAATAGTTGGTGAGTTCACAAGTTTATAAAATCAAGATTTGGAATAAGGCTTTTCATAAATACAAGTACATTGCTTTAATGAGAAACAAAGTTGATTGCTATTATTGATAAAAAGTTTATTGCTATAACGAGAAACGAGTTTGTATGTGTATGAGCAAACAATGAGTCTCAACCAAACCTATGACTGAAGCCCTATCAAGATCTATGCTTATCGTTCCATAGATGAATATGGTATCATGCACTCCAGCAATAGGGCGAGTGAGGAGTTGTCAATTCCTAATAGCGCTATCCATAATGACCATTGGCTCAAAGAGTTAATGGTTAGAGATAAGGGAAGGGCCCTAATACGATAAGTTCTCATGTTCCGTGTTGCATAGACATACATAGAGAGATATATCAATAAAATAGCAATCATGTTTGATACAAATCAATTTAAATACAACATTCAAATAACAGTTTTTTGGGACATGCTTTTCCACCCCAAAACATAAAAACTGAAAATAGGGGAGTGCGTGAATACTCACAATATGCAAAATATAGCAACCAAGTTTATACGAGTAAAATAAATGCAACAAACATAAATAGTTTAGGACATGCTTTTCCACCCCAAAACATTTAAAAACCGAAAATAGGGGAGTGGTGAATACTCACAATGTTTCGAGTAGGTACAAGTGGTGCCTCGGAATACACCAACGCCTTACTACCGGGATCTTACGACATCAAACACACACTAGTGAGTTTCCATGTCGAAATCTAATGCTAATATACTAAACTCTACATATAGAGAAATGCCAAATTTATGTTCTAATATTGGTTTTATATTAATTGGTTATAATTTTTCTGAAATGGTGAAATTCTATAACTCATGTGATTAAGACAATTTTGGATATTAATTTTCCAGATTTAGTAATATTAATTTAGGGTATTTCAACACATTTAAAGGTGTTTTAAACTCCTAAAAATGTAAAATATTATCAAATAGTTTCCAAAAATTGTCAAACCTTGTATTTTCATTCTAAATACAGTAGAGGTCTTCCAGAAAATTTCCCTTGAATTTTTGATATGATTAACTATTTTTCTAAATTTTTAAGCCTTCATAACAACATAAATTCATGAAAAATAGTATTAAAAGCATAAAAATTCCCAAACTTTTTATAATACTGCCATCAGACATACTTGAGCTGGGAAAAATATAAAAATGGATTTCTAAACTGTTTAACCCAATTTTATGATTTTTGTGCATTTATTCTAATAAAAATTGAAATAAATAGAAAACAGTTTCCAAAATTACCCAAACTTTTTGTATTCCTATTATTAGACATATAGAAACTGTGCAAAATATAAAAGATATTTTTCAGTTGGTCGTTCTATTTTTCTTTGGTTTTATCCCCTTAAATAATCATTAATTGAAGAATAAATAATAAACAGTTAAAGTAAATACCAAAAATTTTTGTAACATCATTTACAGTGTAAGTAATCTGGGAAAAATACCAAAGGTGGTTTTCATATTGTATAATCCGGTTTTGGGTATTTATGTGTATTTAAATGTATTTAAGTGTATTTAACCTTAGAAAATAGGAGAAAAATAGTATACAGTAGAGAAAAATCCTCAAAATGTTTATGTAACCTCCTAATGTACAACATGATGTTCTGGTAAATTTTCATGAATTTTGGATAATCAGAACTATTTTTCCTATTTTTAGGCCATTATAATTACCAAAAATTGGGAAAAATAGAAAGGCATGATGAAAAATTCTGAAATTATTTTTCTGAGTCTCCCACCTCAGGTACGAGCTGCGAATTGTTAGATACAATTTTTACACTCTCTAAAGTGGTTTTGTGATTTATTGGACCCAAACAAAAAGAAAATCTAAAGTCATACTAAACAGAAACATAAACCGATGAAACTTAATGAGAGGTCATTATTCACCATAGGGGTCATCCACGAATTTATTCAGGATTTATAAACCTCTGGAAGTATTTTATGTGATTTATGCCCTTCTTTTCTTGTAACAATTTTAATAAATCAAGGAAATGATAAAAACTCTTGGGATTTTCCAGATGTTCATATTACCTTAATGGGAATCTGGAAAAAATTTTATTTTGAACAGAAAAGAACTTTTAGATATTTTTATAGACAAAATCATTTACATGCACTATTAACAATGTACTTTGATCATCAAGCTCTTTAGCTTGGTGTTCATCACATGCATCACGGTTTGAAGACCATGCATGGACATATGTTTGTCATAGTGATGTTTTTAAAGGAAATACTTGAATGCATAAGGTGTATGAACCTTTAAAACTTGTAAAAATCCGAACTTTAGTGTTTGACATAGGTTTTGGTCCTTGGATTTCACCATTAAACAACATGCATGTTGTTCTTGGGTGAAACCCTACCACCATCATCATCAAACTCGACATTCATGAACATGTTCATGAATGTTCATAAAGAATGGTGTAGAAGGAAGAGAAGTACAAGAAAACCCTTTAAAACAAGAAGGAAAAGTAAGGGAGGGTGAAAGATTTTCGTGAATACCTTGAAGAATGGCCTTAGAAGATGAAGATTTGAGTGTGGAGAGGTGTTCTTGACTGAATATTTTCGTGAGTTTAGAGAGAGAGGAGGAGAGTTTGAGAGTTGAAAGGGTGGAGTGTGAGAGAGAGTGAAGAGAGAAGAGGAAGAGTAGGGATTGTGTTTTAATGATTGAAGTTTTGGGAAGAGAGAGCATGGGGGAGAGGCGGTGCCGGATTTTTGAGTATATTAAAGGCCCTCTCTCTCCTAATTCAAATTAAATAATTTCCCTCTTCAATTTTTATAAAACTCTAATTTTTATAAAAAATGTTTCTTTATGTAATTCTTGATTTATTTAAAAATCTTTGTTTTTAACTAATAAATTATGATTAATGTTTGATAATTTAAATTTTTATGTCTTTGATTATATCCCATAATTTGATTATTAAAATTTGATATTAGGAACTTTATAGCAAATTTTATAGAGTTTTTAAGTTTTAAAGTTTATAAATTTGGATTTTTGGGCTCTTTAGAGTTTTTGGAACATTGTTTGATATTCACCATCATATTGGGATGAAATTAGAATATTTTAATTTATTTTTAGGGTTTTATACCCTTTTTCAATTGTAACAAAGTTTGAAGTTTTATTTTAATTCGGGTATTGGCATTTCCTATTGTAGTTAAACAACTTACTAGAATCGTAAGAGTCAAATATATTAGTCCTAGATTTTAGTTGGATCCTAGTTCATGCAAGATTTTGACCTAATTTATACTAATAGGCCATGGCATGTTGTGCATGTATGGTTTTTATAAAAAGATGCATGAGACCGAGAATGACCTGAATTGATAGTTGTCATAGTATCCCCCACTCAAAAAGAATTTCGTCCCGAAATTCATTCTATGTCATCGTTTGTTATCGCATGGGAAAAGTTGTGGATACTTTTCCTTCATGAAGTCCTCACGCTCCCAGGTGTACTCCGGCCCGCGTTTTGAGTTCCATCGAACTTTCACAATCGGAATCTTACTCCGCTTAAGTTGTTTCACCTCTCTGTCAAGGATTTCTATCGGTTCCTCAACAAAGGTTAGCTTATCATTGATCTTAATTTCCTCCAGAGGTACTATCAATGCTTCGTCGGTTAAACATTTCTTAAGATTGGAGACGTGGAATGTGTCGTGAATGGCGCTTAACTCTTGGGGTAATCGGAGTTTATATGCCACCGGACCAATCCTTTCAATGATCTCGAAGGGTCCAACATATCTCGGGCTTAGTTTTCCTTTCTTACCAAAACGTACAACCCTTTCCAAGGCGACACCTTTAGAAGTACCTTGTCTCCAACTTGGAATTCTAATGGTTTTCGACGATTATCCGCATAACTTTTCTGACGATCTCTGGCGGCTTTAAGCCTATCTTTGATGATAGCAATCTTGTCAGTTGTTTCCTGGATAAGGTCGAGTCTAGTCAATTGTCTATCTCCGATTTCTGTCCAGCATAAGGGCGAACGACATTTGCGTCCATACAATGCTTCATATGGAGCAGATTGGATACTCGTGTGGTGACTGTTATTGTAGGAAAACTCAATTAGAGGCAAATGAGTATCCCAATTTCCTTTGAACTCAATGACACACGCCCGTAGCATGTCTTCCAATGTTTGTATTGTTCTCTCTGTCTGCCCATCTGTCTGAGGGTGGTAAGTTGTGCCCAAATTTATCTTCGTTCCTAGTGCCTTCTGTAACATCCACCAAAATCGTGATGTAAAACGACTATCTCTATCAGAAATGATGGATAGGGGTACACCATGAAGAGAAACAATTTTGTCGATGTAGATTTGGGCCAATTTTTCCATCTTGAAGTCTTCCCGAATGGGGAGAAAGTGAGCAGATTTCGTCAGTCGATCCACTATGACCCAAATTGAGTCATGACCTTTAGCAGTTCTAGGAAGTTTGGTAACGAAATCCATGGATATCTGCTCCCATTTCCATTGGGGAATTTCAGGTTGTTGCAATAAGCCGGATGGTTTTTGATGTTCAGCTTTGACTATTGAGCAAGTTAAACACTTCCTAACATATAAGGCAATATCCCTTTTCATTCCAGGCCACCAATAGTACTCTTTAAGATCCTTGTACATTTTATCCGCTCCAGGGTGGATTGAGTATTTAGATCGATGAGACTCCTCTAGTACCATGTATCTCAGATCGTTAACCCTTGGAATCCAGACCCTGTCCTTAAAATAACGAACTCCATCAGGTTTGGTTTCAAATCTCACTTCCAAACCATGTAAAGTTTCGCCTGGAAGATGTTCCTTGAATAGCGCTTTCTCCTGGGCATCAATGATTTGAGATTTCAAGCTTGTCTGAATTACCATTCCCAAAGCTCTCACATGGGAAGGTTTCACTCTTTTTTTCCTACTTAGAGCGTCGGCTACTACGTTAGCCTTCCCTGGGTGATATCGTATCTCACAGTCATAATCACTAAACAACTCTACCCATCTCCTCTGCCGCATGTTTAACATTTTTTGATCTAGGATATGCTGAAGGCTTTTGTGATCGGTATAAATGATGCACTTGGTTCCGTACAAATAATGCCTCCATATCTTAAGAGCGAAAACTATTGCTCCCAGTTCTAGATCATGGGTTGTATAATTCTTCTCATGCGGTTTGAGTTGTCTGGAAGCATACGCAATGACCTTATCTTTTTGCATTAACACACATCCTAATCCTTGATGAGACGCATCACAATACACTACAAAGTTCTCTGATCCCTCTGGTAAGGCCAGAATTGGTGCATTGCACAGCTTGTTTTTCAGGATTCGAAACGCTTCTTCGTGTTTCTCTTCCCAGAGAAATTTTCTGTCCTTTTGGGTCAAAGATGTTAATGGTTGAGCAATCCTAGAGAAATTCTCAATGAAGCGTCTGTAGTACCCAGCTAATCCTAGGAACTGTCGTATTTCTGTCGGGGTTTTGGGGGCTTCCCATTTCTTGATTGCCTCGATCTTAGCTGGATCTACATGAATTCCTCTTTCGCCGATCACATGACCAAGGAAATGTACTTCCCGAATCCAAAATTCACACTTAGTGAACTTGGCATACAATTTCTGCTCCTTCAGCAGCTCCAACACTAGCTTCAGATGTCTCTCATGATCTTCTTTGGTTTGTGAGTAAACAAGTATGTCATCGATAAATACAATTACAAACTTGTCTAGGTATGGTCTACAGACCCTATTCATCAAATCCATGAAAACAGCGGGTGCGTTCGTTAGTCCAAAAGGCATGACTAAGAACTCATAATGTCCATAACGGGTTCTAAATGCTGTTTTGTGAATGTATCCTTCGTGAACTCTTAGTTGATGGTATCCTGATCGGAGGTCGATCTTTGAGAAGTATGAAGCGCCCTGCAACTGATCGAACAAGTCATCAATTCGAGGAAGAGGATATCGATTCTTGATTGTCAAGTTGTTCAATTCTCTGTAATCAATACACATTCGGAATGACCCGTCTTTCTTTTTGACGAATAACACGGGGGCTCCCCAAGGTGAAGAACTTGGTCGTATAAACCCTTTGTCTAGAAGTTCTTGAAGTTGTCCGGATAGTTCTTGCATCTCGGATGGCGCGAGGCGATATGGTGCTTTTGCTACCGGTGCCGCTCCGGGAATTAAGTCGATCCGAAATTCGACCTGCCTGTGAGGGGGTAGACCGGGTAATTCCTCCGGAAACACTTCGGGATAGTTTTAAACCACTGGAATCTCCTTGAGTTGCTTAGCTTCGGGTTCTCTTTCTAGCACGTGGGCCATGAATGCAATACAATTCTTCTTCAGGTACTTGTGAATCTTCATGCTTGATATAATGTTTAAACTTCTTCCTGGCTTCTCACCGTGTATGATAAGGGTTTCTCCATTGGGGAGAGGCACCCTAATGACTTTCTCGTAACAACCAATGTTCGCTCTATTTTTGGATAACCAATCCATTCCTACTATTACATCAAAACTACCTAGCTCTATAGGAATTAGGTCAATGCTAAAGAGTTTATCAGCTAAATTCAGAGTACAGCCAGGAATTATTTCATTAGCCCTAATTTCATACCCATCAGCAAGTTCAATAGTATAAGTATTCCTCATCTTTCTTGATTTCAAGTCAATTAACGGTCTAAATGCTAAAGAAACGAAACTCCTATCTGCTCCCGCATCGAATATTACTGATGCAAAATGATTGTTCAGGAGAAACGTACCTGTTATCACTTCAGGGTTCTGACGAGCTTCTTCTGCACCAATCACAAAGGCTACACCTCTTGGCCGCCCACCTAGATTTCCTTGGAAATTTTGCCTAACTTGGCCTTGTCCATTGTTACCAGGCCCCTTGTTCAGTTTGGGACATGCTCTACGGAGATGATCAACACTCCCGCACTCGTAACATGCCCTTTTTCCATCCTTATTCAGCTTACAATACTTCGAGTAATGGCCTGTTTGTTTACAGTTTTGGCACACTGGGCAAGCTCCCTTGTGATGGAAGTTACACTTATTGCACTTTGGAAGCGGTCCTGAGTACTGCTTTCGCTCCTGCACTTCCATGACTTCCGGTTCCTGAGTTTTCACTGGTTCTTGCTCCTGGGCTCTCACCATAAAGTTTCTTGAGACTTTCTGCTTCCTCCCTGACTTGCCTCCATACTTCTTCTCTCCCTGATCTGCTGGCTTCCTCTTGCTACTAGAGTTTTCCTTTGTCGATGCTCCCATCCTTATCACATCATTGGTTAGTCGATTTTCTAGACTTACTGCACTCTGAATAGTAGTTGGATTTGCTGAAGTAACCATTCCCCGAATCTCTGGTGCCAGACCCCAGATGTAATGATCTATCCGTTTCTCCTCAGGAGTAACCATGTGAGGTACCAGTTTTGCTAGTTCATGAAATCGTACTGAGTACTTCTCTATTTGTGTTCCAACCATAGAATGGTTCCAGAACTCAGATTCAAGCTTCTGAATTTCATCCTTGGGATAATACTCCTCTATCAGCAGCTTCTTTAGGTCTTCCCAAGTTAGCTGATATGCCGCTGCACGGCCTCGGGTTTGCACTAGAGTATTCCACCAGGTCAATGCCCTATCTTGGAGTAGACAAGTTGCATACTCAACTTTTTTGCGCTCGAGGCATTTGCTAATGTGAAGGACCGACTCCATGCTGTCAATCCATTTCAGCAACCCGACCGCACCTTCCTTTCCGTGGAACTCCTTAGGTTTACAGGCCATAAAGGACTTGTAGTTGCATTCTCTTTCATTGTTTCCCCGGTTTCCTCCACTACTTCCTTGGTTAGCATTAACTCCCGCAGTTACTTGAGTAACAATGTTTGGGATTGCTTCCAAGAGCTGTTGTGCTACAATTTGAGCAACATCGGGTGTTTCGTTCTGTGGGCGCCCGCGATTAGGCCTTCCTGACATGGTTCTAAGACACAAGAGAAGAAATACGTATAAATACATAAAATAATGTATAATATTTAGTTCACTACTATTTTGAAAACCGTAAGTGTTGTCAAATTAATGGTTTGCATTAATACTAGGCATATAGATTTTAGAAAGGAAAGAAAAGAAAAATCTTTTTATTCGACCATTGACTAAGAAAATTCTAGGGTTTGACCTCATAGTAAAAGTTTTCAAACATAAAATAAACTTCTCATCACCATTTGAAATAGTCTTAAAACCAAAGCAATACATCAATTCCCAAAATAAAGTTTTAAATGTTTTTCCCCAAAAGACACCTAACATGGGTTTTCGTTTCATGACAAAATAAAATAAAATACTGAAATCAGAACCAAGTACTAATCGCTATCCCAACAAGAAACATCAACACCACAATCAGTAATAGCCCTCCATGCACATAATATGCGGTCATCGCACGACCTGCCACTCATCTAGCAGCACTAGCAGTGTCAGCAGCCTCCATCGAATGCTGAAACAGGATTTCCATCCTTGTCAACACTTCATCCAAAACTTCCCGATGCCCAGCTATCACAGCGAGACTGTGACGTAGGCCCGCTGCCATCGACTGCATTCTCCGGGACTCCTCCGGGGTCATACCTGGCTGCCTGACAGGTATCCCTATGACTCGCTGTGGTGGGGGTGCTCTCGGTCCTGTATTGCTGGGTCCTACCCTACTGGGTCCTGCCGTGCCAAGTCCAGCTGTACTGGTTGCTATCCTTCCTGGAATAGGAACACTCTTCCTCGCCGTCCTCCGAATACGAAGCCCATAAAGTGGTGGCTGTGGCAACACCGATGTAGGCGATGCCTCGCGTTGCTGACTCGGGGCGTTGTCATTGCTGATCTCCACCGAGTTTCCTGTATCTTCTGTGTCTTCCGAGGGGTCTTCCTCCACCGAGGCGGGGGGATCACGTCGAGGGATAACAGTGACGTAGCCGGACTCATCAGTTGAGGCGGTAGCGTGAGAAGATGACGATGTCGACATAGTGGACTGAGACATAGATTCAATGAGATATGAAATAAATGACAATGCATGCCTATAATATGCAATGCTTACACACACCAAAATTAACCTTTTTGAATTTTTTTTTTGAAATAAAGTTTTCTCAAAAATTTTGTTGAACATATTCCCATTATAATTAGCTCAAGCTTTGTATAAATCTTTCCTTAATTAAACATAGGTGATCAGGCTATGTTTAATTGAGGTCCAACGATACAATTCCCGACCGAATTATATTAGTAATATGTTTGATGTAAAAAGAATTTTTATAAGTTTTGGTTATAGGTTGTGTTTTCTTAAAGGAAAACTGATGTTCTCTATAACTTTAGCTCTGATACCACTTCTGTCACACCCCGCTAAAGCGGAAACGCAAGATATGACAGCGATAAAGGTTTCATTGCAAAAGATAAAGATACATCACCATAGCAATATTTAAAAGTTTACAACCCATAGCTTAAACAAAACAAAGTACAAGTTTTCCAAAATGACATTGTTTAAAATATAACTTCATAAAATAACTTCCACACGATGCATCATGCTCTATGATGATGGATCTTTATATCCACTTACTAATTATTTCCTGAAAAAGCATGTAAAACGAGCGTCAACTATGAAAATAGTTGGTGAGTTCACAAGTTTATAAAATCAAGATTTGGAATAAGGCTTTTCATAAATACAAGTACATTGCTTTAATGAGAAACAAAGTTGATTGCTATTATTGATAACAAGTTTATTGCTATAACGAGAAACGAGTTTGTATGTGTATGAGCAAACAATGAGTCTCAACCAAACCTATGACTGAAGCCCTATCAAGATCTATGCTTATCGTTCCATAGATGAATATGGTATCATGCACTCCAGCAATAGGGCGAGTGAGGAGTTGTCAATTCCTAATAGCGCTATCCATAATGACCATTGGCTCAAAGAGTTAATGGTTAGAGATAAGGGAAGGGCCCTAATACGATAAGTTCTCATGTTCCGTGTTGCATAGACATACATAGAGAGATATATCAATAAAATAGCAATCATGTTTGATACAAATCAATTTAAATACAACATTCAAATAACAGTTTTTTGGGATATGCTTTTCCACCCCAAAACATAAAAACTGAAAATAGGGAGTGCGTGAATACTCACAATATGCAAAATATAGCAACCAAGTTTATACGAGTAAAATAAATGCAACAAACATAAATAGTTTAGGACATTCTTTTCCACCCCAAAACATTTAAAAACCGAAAATAGGGGAGTGGTGAATACTCACAATGTTTCGAGTAGGTACAAGTGGTGCCTCGGAATACACCAACGCCTTACTACCGGGATCCTACGACATCAAACACACACTAGTGAGTTTCCATGTCGAAATCTAATGCTAATATACTAAACTCTACATATAGAGAAATGCCAAATTTATGTTCTAATATTGGTTTTATATTAATTGATTACAATTTTTCTGAAATGGTGAAATTCTATAACTCATGTGATTAAGACAATTTTGGATATTAATTTTCCAGATTTAGTAATATTAATTTAGGGTATTTCAACACATTTAAAGGTGTTTTAAACTCCTAAAAATGTAAAATATTATCAAATAGTTTCCAAAAATTGTCAAACCTTGTATTTTCATTCTAAATACAGTAGAGGTCTTCCAGAAAATTTCCCTTGAATTTTTGATATGATTAACTATTTTTCTAAATTTTTAAGCCTTCATAACAACATAAATTCATGAAAAATAGTATTAAAAGCATAAAAATTCCCAAACTTTTTATAATACTGCCATCAGACATACTTGAGCTGGGAAAAATATAAAAATGGATTTCTAAACTGTTTAACCCAATTTTATGATTTTTGTGCATTTATTCTAATAAAAATTGAAATAAATAGAAAACAGTTTCCAAAATTACCCAAACTTTTTGTATTCCTATTATTAGACATATAGAAACTGTGCAAAATATAAAAGATATTTTTCAGTTGGTCGTTCTATTTTTCTTTGGTTTTATCCCCTTAAATAATCATTAATTGAAGAATAAATAATAAACAGTTAAAGTAAATACCAAAAATTTTTGTAACATCATTTACAGTGTAAGTAATCTGGGAAAAATACCAAAGGTGGTTTTCATATTGTATAATCCGGTTTTGGGTATTTATGTGTATTTAAATGTATTTAAGTGTATTTAACCTTAGAAAATAGGAGAAAAATAGTATACAGTAGAGAAAAATCCTCAAAATGTTTATGTAACCTCCTAATGTACAACATGATGTTCTGGTAAATTTTCATGAATTTTGGATAATCAGAACTATTTTTCCTATTTTTAGGCCATTATAATTACCAAAAATTGGGAAAAATAGAAAGGCATGATGAAAAATTCTGAAATTATTTTTCTGAGTCTCCCACCTCAGGTACGAGCTGCGAATTGTTAGATACAATTTTTACACTCTCTAAAGTGGTTTTGTGATTTATTGGACCCAAACAAAAAGAAAATCTAAAGTCATACTAAACAGAAACATAAACCGATGAAACTTAATGAGAGGTCATTATTCACCATAGGGGTCATCCACGAATTTATTCAGGATTTATAGACCTCTGGAAGTATTTTATGTGATTTATGCCCTTCTTTTCTTGTAACAATTTTAATAAATCAAGGAAATGATAAAAACTCTTGGGATTTTCCAGATGTTCATATTACCTTAATGGGAATCTGGAAAAAAATTTATTTTGAACAGAAAAGAACTTTTAGATATTTTTATAGACAAAATCATTTACATGCACTATTAACAATGTACTTTGATCATCAAGCTCTTTAGCTTGGTGTTCATCACATGCATCACGGTTTGAAGACCATGCATGGACATATGTTTGTCATAGTGATGTTTTTAAAGGAAATACTTGAATGCATAAGGTGTATGAACCTTTAAAACTTGTAAAAATCCGAACTTTAGTGTTTGACATAGGTTTTGGTCCTTGGATTTCACCATTAAACAACATGCATGTTGTTCTTGGGTGAAACCCTACCACCATCATCATCAAACTCGACATTCATGAACATGTTCATGAATGTTCATAAAGAATGGTGTAGAAGGAAGAGAAGTACAAGAAAACCCTTTAAAACAAGAAGGAAAAGTAAGGGAGGGTGAAAGATTTTCGTGAATACCTTGAAGAATAGCCTTAGAAGATGAAGATTTGAGTGTGGAGAGGTGTTCTTGACTGAATATTTTCGTGAGTTTAGAGAGAGAGGAGGAGAGTTTGAGAGTTGAAAGGGTGGAGTGTGAGAGAGAGTGAAGAGAGAAGTGGAAGAGTGGGGATTGTGTTTTAATGATTGAAGTTTTGGGAAGAGAGAGCATGGGGGAGAGGCGGTGCCGGATTTTTGAGTATATTAAAGGCCCTCTCTCTCCTAATTCAAATTAAATAATTTCCCTCTTCAATTTTTATAAAACTCTAATTTTTATAAAAATGCTTCTTTATGTAATTCTTGATTTATTTAAAATCTTTGTTTTTAACTAATAAATTATGATTAATGTTTGATAATTTAAATTTTTATGTCTTTGATTATATCCCATAATTTGATTATTAAAATTTGATATTAGGAAGTTTATAGCAAATTTTATAGAGTTTTTAAGTTTTAAAGTTTATAAATTTGGATTTTTGGGCTCTTTAGAGTTTTTGGAACATTGTTTGATATTCACCATCATATTGGGATGAAATTAGAATATTTTAATTTATTTTTAGGGTTTTATACCCTTTTTCAATTGTAACAAAGTTTGAAGTTTTATTCTAATTCGGGTATTGGCATTTCCTATTGTAGTTAAACAACTTACTAGAATCGTAAGAGTCAAGTATATTAGTCCTAGATTTTAGTTGGATCCTAGTTCATGCAAGATTTTGACCTAATTTATACTAATAGGCCATGGCATGTTGTGCATGTATGGTTTTTATAAAAAGATGCATGAGTCCGAGAATGACCTGAATTGACAGTTGTCACAGTTCACACCCAAAAGTCTAAAACCCTAGAAAATTTAGGAGGGATGAGAGAGGCTAGTGAAATCCAAAAATCTCAACCTTATGAGAGGTTCAATCGAAATTCTTAATGGCCAGAAGATTCCTTATATAGTTGAGGTAGCTTGCAAACAAAGCAGATTTGAATCAATTATATAATCAGATTAAATCCATATTCATATCCTTTCCTCATCTATTATCTTGATTGATTCTGGAAGGCTCCAAGAGCTCCCAAAACTGTCTACCCCAAGAGGACTTCCAAAATGTTTCTTTTGCTCAACTATTGAACAATTAACATTCAATCCCTGCACCTTTAATCAATTCTTGATTAATTCTAATTAATTTCAAATTAATTTTAATTAATTTTTAATTATTTCTAATTATATTCTAATTAATTTATTAACATGTAATAAATTAATAAACTAGTTTCCTCACTCTCTTAAATCCTTTCTAGCTATTTTAGCTCTTGAGGGCGTCACACCCCCGAACCAGGATGGCGGAAACGTCCGGGGGCGGATGACACCATTGTACAGTATCATAACAATTTAATATGAATGAAACATAAAATTTCAAGCGACATACATTGAAAATACACACTTACATAGTTTACATTTTGTACTTGTTCATTAGTTACACAAAAGTGACAAGAGGTAAAATTTCATGAAGTCGCACCCCTTGATCTCATAGCAGAGCTGATTACCTGTTACTGGTTCCCTGAGAATACAAGTCGTTTTGAAAAGCGTCAACTAAAAATCTGGTGAGTTTATAAGCATTTTTGTATAAAAATGGTTTTGCACTTGTTTAGAATAGTTATCGTAGTACTTTCAGAAAATCCGATATTTTCTATGAAAAATGATTTGTAAGTCTCGTTCCAAAACTGTGAATTATGCATGCATGTCCTTTGTTATCTTTTGTTTATAAAAGTAAAGCGAACGGTCCCAGAAAATCCAATATTTTCTGATGTAAGAAAAACTGTAGTCTTAAACCCTAAGACCGGAAGTGTAAGAGACTGAATACTTGAAAAATGATTTGCAATTTTATAGTTTAATAATACCGATGAAGTGTAAGCTTCCCGTAAACCAAAATCGTATTGTTATTCCCTATGTGAGTCGCTATAACCATGCTTGATGTGACTGATATGCCTGTTATGACGTTCTTCAGGCGTCGGTTTCGATAAGATATTTGTCACCCTAGATTGGCCCTGTCTAGCTGTAACGAATAACTCAGGTGTGGGGGTGTCAACCTCGTATAGATCTATACATAATTACCTCGCTCTCCTTCCAGGAGACTCTGATTATAACTACAGGACTTACGGTGTACGCTAGGTAGGTACGATAAAGGAAAGTATCACAAGCGAATTAACAGATTTACGTGAACTATGACTCCGTTTTACTTGCAAAATAAGATAATTATGCCTTTAAATAATTATGTGTACCTTTAAAAAGTGTGGTTTTTAACCTCCAAACTATACCGATTATAGTTTATTATGTTTGTTTGTCAAGACAATTTATATAATCATATATATATATATATATATATATATATATATATATATATATATATATATATATATATATATATATATAAGCTAACATGTCTAGATGTTTTAAGAGAATATATCATATAAACTTACATCTAACACAAGTAACTTTTAGTATGATAAAGACAATTTCTAGTTCTTGACTTTTCTGTCCATGTTTTTAGAAAACTTATAGAAAAATCATCGTAAGTCGAAATTTGGATTCGTAAACTCTTAGAGTTTAGAAAATGAGTCTACTTTGTTCATAATTTTTACTATAATTTTTAGTGGTTTCAAAGCGGTGTGACAATGTTCATCTTCACAGACTGGTCCGAAATCATTTCTGAAATGATAGGCAGTTTTGTAAAAATCGCCAAAAATTGAATAAAAATCGTATGAACGCGTGCGAGTAGTCTTTGGAAAGGTATAAACCTGAACTATTTGCATATTGAACAGTTTTGAAAAATATTAAGTTTAAGATGGTCAAAACAGTCCGTGAATAGACCATAACTTTTCTGTTGAAAGATGATGTTTAAGTTTAGATTATGTTTTGGTGTTGTAACTTGTATTCCCCCCCCCCCCCCCCCCTAAAACTTGAAGAAAACATGAAAATGTAGGGGTACAAACTCACATTGATTTCTTGTGGTAGGAATAAGAAGAAAGAAGTTGTTGAGCCTAGCTTTCTGTAGTTTGAAGACCACTCGAAAATGAATGATGTTCACACGAAAATGGTGTGTGAACATGAGTTTTAGCTTGAAGAGATGTAAGAATACTTGAGGTTTACAAGAACACTTAACAAGTTTATGAGTTTTTGAAGAAGATCCCTTGAAGATGGCACATACACACGAATTTTTGAGAGAGAATAAAAGAAACTTATGAGTGAGTTGAGAGAAAATGTTTGGTGTGTGGGTGGGGAAGGTTTGGCCACAAGTATAAGAGGGGGGGGGGGGGTTGGCTGTTTCCTTGTTATTTGATGGTTAATAGTACCATTACCTAGATACATGATGGTTAATTACCTAGAGGTTTGTGGGATATAAGTGAGGTGTCACCACAAATTGCAATTTATTTTTCCTTTTTTTTTGTTTTTTTGTTTTACACATATCCTAACCGAAAATGTGGAGGGTTTTCGGCCCTTATGGCTCTTCAAAAGGGTTTTCGGTTTTTAGGGTGGCCGAAAACACCCTATCTCCTTAAAGGCTTTGCGGTTTTGACGAGTGTGTGGGTTTTTGAGCTTACTTTAGCCCAATGTAAGGGTTTTCAGCCCACTAAGGTCCAAAGAAAGGGTTTTCGGCCCAAGAAAGCCCAAAGGAAATGGGTTTTTGGTCTTAGAATGTTTGGGCCGACAATTTTTGGGTCAAGGCCCAAAATTGGGTGGGCTTAGCTATTGGATCAAGTTTTGGGCTTGCATGCGGCTATTTCATCTTGATTCTCAATGTATGTACGTATATATTCAAATAACATTGTAGTTTGAAATTCACTAATTTGATGTGGTAAGGTTACATAGAGGAATTTGTTTTGTGTATGAATCACAATCTCAACTCTAAATTTGCTAGTTGTGACAGAAGGAAACCGAAAAAGGACTTTGTTATCATTCCCAAAGTTATATCAATTTAGTTACGACATTAGACACCTATTTCCAACATTTATATCCTTGGATTCAAATACGGATACATATACCTTTTGCCTTTGGTTAGTTGCATGTTAGCAATCTACCATTTGGTTTATTTATACTTTTGGTATTTGATGAATTTATATTAATTTTTGTTTGATCGAGTAAGTTAGATTGTTATTTTCTTACTCAAAATGAATCAACATTAAGTATCCTGACTGGAAAATCCCATTGCCTAACTTATTTTGACTAATGCTCAGATTTAAGACTTAAGATTTACTTAGAACATAATGAGGATTTTTGAAGGCCTTGGGCTGTGAAGTTACATTTGAACTTTGTGACCTTATTAAATTGATTCTTACCCCACTCTTTAAACAAAACTCTACATTTTGGAATTTTGAGACCTAATTTTGCGCAAAATATTTTGAAGTATTTTTAAAGCCTGTTTTGAAACTATAGGACCGTATATATATATATTTTTTGCAGTTAAAAGTATGAACTTATTTTATTTAAAACCAAATGATTTTTAAAAGGTATTTAAAACTACTATAATGAGTGGTGTTTTTTGAATCCTTAGTCAAACATTGTTTAGTCAGATCAATTTGTAGTATACCATAGTTAGGGCTCTAAATTGTATTAAAGCTCCATAACTCCATGAGTAACTTAAAAGAGAGATTTACGTCCATAATATGATTACTAAACTATGAAGTCTAAGTTCAAATAAAAAAATATTAAGTTAACAGTCAAATTTGAATTTAAGTAATCAAATAAGAGATATTCACATTAGGGTTCAATTTACTAGTTTAAGCTCCATAAGCCCAAATTTGACTAACTCTATGGATTTGTCTTCAACAAAATATACGTAGATGATGGAAGTCTATATGACAATACTTTAAACTATATAAATTAACTAACATTTCATAATTCATCAACGTAGAAGATGACTCTCTAAAATTAGAGATCCATAAGCATCAAAACAAGAAATTAGAATATAGATAAACTACCTTAAGTGCTTGGAATCACAGATTTTGATGCTAGAGATGCAAAGGAATAATAAACTTTACTTAATTTTGAAATTCATGCTAGGTGTGAAGCTCTCCCATTCTTTCCCTGTGAAATCGACCTCAAAGTATGGCTTAAAAGAGTGTTTGGGGTCATAAACGTCTAAGTTTAACACAAAGGCAAGTTTAGTTCCCATATTTGACATGGAAAAATTAAGAACGACATAATCGACAAGATATGATTTCAATGTTAGAGCTACATTCGATTACTGTGAGGAAATTACAAAAAGTGAAATAAATCTAAATCTAAGTTAAACTCTCAACTCACAACTTTTGTATGAACTACATCTCTTAACACACCTAACAAATGAATACAACATATCTACATATAGGTGTGTATACAAGTCATAAAGAATATTCTCCACATGCTAAAAGGAATATTTCTAGCCTCCTTATCATCTTCCATGGAAAACTTTGCATGCAACAATTCCCTTTTACAAAATGACCCATAGTTGAGACTTTTCTATCATTACTAATCCCTAGTTCATCAGTTTAACTCACTCACTCGCTATTTTTTTTTTTTTTTTTTTTTTTATTTATTATTTTTTTTTTTTTACATTCTAATTCCAAACCTACCTAACAAAATTTATGTTAGTGGTCATCTTTAATTTCCATTATTAGGAAAATTGGTTTCATTTAACAAGATATGACATTTTATTTAACATTTCAAGTCCCGAATCAACTATTTAGCCTTAGATGTTAAATTTTTACTACTTACATATTTATTCTAGTTAAATAAAATTAGTCAAGTGTTTTTTCTTAACTACCAATCTCAAAGCCTTCGACTTTAACTTTCACCTAACAATTAATTTAAAAAATTAATTTAATTATTTTAAATTAACTAAATTTGGAATTATAAAAAATTGTTGAATTGAATCTAAAAATGAATTTAATTTTACAAGGAAATACACCTAGAGGTTAAAATTTCAAGCCCTAAATTGCACGTGTTACACATATCTTTTTATAAATGCAAACAAAATTTTTATTTAACATTTGTGAGAATGCAAATAAATTAGTTTTTAAAATGCATAGAAGGCCTTTTGATTTTATAGAGAATAACTCTTAGGTTTGTTCATTTCATGAGCCATGTTGATCGACACTCGTCTTATTTTAATAGATGTTTTCGTCTTAAACAAATGCCATATTTTATATAAAATTTGTTTTTGTTAAAAGTATTATTAGATATAAATATTTAACTAACTAAAAATATTAGGATAAACTACAAAAATAGTTCATGTGGTTGTAGGTTTAGTCCAAAAAAATTTGGATTTGCATCAATAGTTTACTGTTGGATCTTTTGGTGATTTTGATCCCTTATGCTAAGTTAAGTCGCTCATATGTTTGGTGATTTTGGTCCCTTATGCTAAGTTAAGTCACTCATATGCTGCCCATGTAAGGACATTTTTGTCATTTCACGAATGTCGTAATATTTAATTACTTCATATTTCTTTAAAGACAAGGACACAACCCAACTCACCCCACCCCCACCCCTCTCCCTCAATTAATACCTCTCACATGCTTTAGTTTCTTCTTTACTTTTTAAAAGAAAAAGCCTTGAAACATATAAACCACAAAAACCAAAAAAGACGAGAGGTTTTCAACAAGGAGATTTTTCCATCAAACTCTAAAATAGCCATGAAACCGATATACATGAAGATGATGACGACCCCAACGATGATGTTTTCGTGAAATGATGAAATTGAACTCCGAATTTGTCATGAAATCAACCTGTTTTTAAGATTTTGATTGTTCAAATCTTTGCAATCTTTGCAGTTATCGTTTTTATTTTGAGCACTTGTAGACCAAGGACCAGCTTGCCCATAAATGACCATATAATCATCGATTGTTGCTTTCGCTAATTCACAAACATCTAATATCCATGATGATTTAGGCAAAATTACATACATAGTATAACAAATTCCATATGTAACTTACATGAGATCAACCACACAATCGTAGAAAACTAGAAACTTTCACATAGAGGCACAAATAATTAATATATTAATAAAAATTAGAGAAGGTGAAACAATAAATGGTAGTTTGGAAGTGACTATAGTGAGGTCAATGGGGGCTCTCGTTGGCAAGATTGGTTGTCGTAGGGGTTCATCGGAGATGACACCTGTGTGTTGCGGTGTTGCGGCAGGTTTATTAATCTCATATCTTTGACATAATATCTATGATTGTTCTAACAAAATGTTCATTTCAGTGAAAGGCATTGTTGGTTGTAAATTCGTTATCAGACAGTGATTGATTTTGTAATTTTCTCAAACATAAGGACAATTTTTGTTATTTACTATTAGGCATGGACTATTTTTGTAACTTTATTAAACGTAAGGACCATACCTATAACTTTATGAAACAAACAGACAATTCTGTAGTAAGAGGAACCATTTCTGCAACTTTATGATATATAAGGATCATAACTTTCTATTGGATCATAACTTTCTATTAGGCATAAACCATTTTTTGTAACTTTAGAAACACAACGACAATATCTTTAACCATTCAAAAAATTTTATAGACACAAGGACCATCTCTTTAGCTATTTTATTAAAAAGGGACAATTTATGTAGAGTTGGCACAACTTCTAAATTTACCCCAAAATTATATGTACTTATAATTACTGGAATCATTGCCACCGTCTTTTGATCAGCAGTCACAGAGTTTAGCGGGCATGCTGCCCTTCAAATTTTTAGGTGCAATGAAAAAAATTTGAAATTTTTTATAGTAGTGTAAAATTTCCGGCATGCTAACCCTAAATTTATGTGTGCATACTGTCAGGGTCTAGCCACAGTTTAAACCCATTGCAGATTTCCTATCCCATGTTAGTTGGTGGTGGTTGATGACACTGAGAGAGCGGAGGGAGGGGAACAATGGAATGCTGGGAAAGGGATCGGAAAGTGAGAGTTAACGACGACAAATGTACCATGTTATGGCTTTTGTTTCAACTTTTCTAATTTACACATTTATTCCTTAGGTTTTATTAATTGATCAAAAAATATAAAAAATAGGGTATTTTAGACAAAAATCCCACCGACCTTATAAACACATGATATATGCTAACGGTGTCGCGTGTTAGCATGAAGGACCAAAAACACAAAAAATATCTAGAATTAGACCACCGGTGGAAGTCCAAACTTTTTTTTGAACCAAAACCACAATTTTTAATAAACCACAAAGGTCAATTTTGCAATTTTCTCAAAATATTACAATGCACCATCCAAAAAATAATATATATTACAATTCACATTGGAACAATCCTCTTGAATGCCCCAAACTTATTGTAAGTTAAATAAAACTAGGGTTATTGTCATAGTATAATTCACACTAACATGACAAGATTGATAATACACAACTAACCTTTAGCCCCCAAGCCTCTAGATTTAGGAAGCCTACTAGCAACAATAGGGTCAACAATCCCTTGTGACCCTCTCCCAAGACCCATCCCTTCAACATACCCCATTTTCGCCATCATCTTCGACCCAAACCCTTTCGTATGCTTTTCAAACGACCGAAAATGTACATTTCCCGATTTACCCCTACAACTTTCCCCTGTCAACCGGTTAGACCTTTGTGGTGGGGCCGCATCCACAATGGCATTTTCGGGACCTTCGGCTCCTAATCCGAGCGCTTTGGGACGTTGAATCACTTGGATTGGCTGTGCTATTCCTCTACCATCTTTCCCCAATCCACCTCCATCCACATACCCCATTTTTGCCATTATTCTTGAACCGAAACCGGTTGTGTGCATCTCAAACGCACCGTAACTCGATGAGCCAGCGGTTTGATCTCTAGGTTTTGGTTCATCAATGGCTACGGTTGTGACAACTGGCTCGGGTTCCATGTTACCACGGGAAATAAATGACACGGGTTGTGTAGCGTAAGTGCCCGTTTTCGTGTCTTTATCTATCTTTTTCTTCTTGATTTGTTCGTTAGAAGTTTTGCTTTTTGTCAGTCTTGAGTCTAATTGGCTCAAACCCGTGGTTAATTTTGATGTCTTTTTACTTCTATTTGAACTCGATGGAGTATCGTTAGCTGTAAAATCGGATTCTTCATTGTTAACTCTTAAAAGCTGCGAAATAGAAACAAAAAATTGGCGTTAATTTGTTTAAAACTTTAAATAATGTAGAACTGATTTTAATATATGTAAAATTATGTTACTGAAGTGCAAATTTTACTTGCCTTGTGAAGACGAATTTTGTCGTTAGATGATGGCATCCCGGTGTTTTCTGTAGAAGTCACCGTTACAAACCTGAAAAACAGAAATTCTAATTTGCGGAGATTTGGATTATTTTCGATCAATAATAAATAAAGAAGTAAAAAAAGAAAACTTTCAAAGATGGAATTGAAAAAAGACCAATTAAAGCTAAGTGAAGAGATTGCATATAAGAAAACGGTAATTAAAACTTCAAAACATAAGGCCCCATTTGTTATGTAAAATGGGACATGATAGGAGAGGTTGTACTAGTGTCTTCATGTGTAGAAAACACATGAATGCCCCTCCTCATTCTCATCATTAGAAATAGCCCTAGAAAGCTTGTCCAGTCTGTTTAAAAAACGTTATCTGAAAATTTATTACCTTCTTTGGCCTGAACCTTGACTGACACTCCGCATGCGATAAATTGAAGCTAACCTTTGGACCTAAAACAATATAGAAAATATTTATTTACGTTCTTGTAACAATAAAAATAACTAAAACAAGAATTTCATAAGGTGATTACTTGTGAACAATCACGGGAATGCATAAGTTGAAACGACATAATATCACCTCCATTCTTCACCATTTGCTCTAATTTCTACAAACCCAACAAAAGTTCATAAAATAAACCATATAACGAATTAATGAAGATTCTTATTTTAAAACCCTAAAATGAATCGTTTAATTTTGTACTTACCAAATTTATTTGTTCAAGATCAACACCTCGACGTATCATTCGCTCCCTACGCTTCAAAGCAATTGTTTCTTGGCGTTGTTTCTTCTTCTCACCTGGATTAACAATGATCTTTTTATGCTTCACTAATTTTCACATTTATAACATAAAAAAGATGTAAATATCATTTTCTACCAATATTTTTTTTTACCTGGTAATCTCCTGGAATGGTTACTTTTTTCGGCTTTAGAAGGCCAAGATTGAGGGAACTTTGCAGCATGTTTTTTCTTTTGTGAAGAACGAATTCGGGGATCTTTTACAAGCATAATATCATCTAAAGCAGACCAATCATCTGTCCCACTTCCAAATTTGTTAGATTTTGTTTGACTTTTCTTCTTTGAACAAGGTTTTTTGCCATACTCCATTGATGCATCCTGAATTGCAATCCCTCTTAACTTCTTTAAAGTATCATTGATATCAACACCATAAATACCATTATTGGTATCAAGATTTGCATCTTTATAACTCCCACTAATTCCCTTTACATAATCTTTTGCAATTTCTTCATCTATATCGGGATCAGTTTCAGATGAGTTGTTGGAGGAATCTTCGGATTCTGAAGAATCTAAGCTTTCTTCTTCATCAGGTATATCGTCTTCCTCTTCTTCTTCTTCATCGGTTTCTATTTCGTCTAAGGATGATGAATCAGAAGTTGAACCTTCTTTGTTTTCTATAAATGGAGATGTTTCAATAACAGATGGATCTTCATCATCATCATCATCATCATCATGAAACCCTAAGCCTCTGTGGAAATTATCATCCACTTCAAGAGATGTTTCAGTAACAGATTCATAGCTATATTTGACAGTTTCAGGTTCTTTGACTGGTGTTTGGTCAATGTAAGCAACAAGATTGGTTTCCTTGGTATTAACCAAAACAAGAGGGTCTGAATCATCCAACATGTTACTTCCATCACTATTTTCATCTAGAAGAGAATCAATCTGAAAAACTTCAAATTGGTCAAATGTATATGAACAACATTGCGGATGTATTCTATAGACACACACTCAGGATATATGAACCACATTATGGATTACATCATGAGTATGCTTATTCATCATCGATAACTTTTCTTCATTCACTTCTTTGACTCTTGTTTTCTTTGATAATAATAATGGCATTCTTATTATTGGTTAAGTATGAGTTCTTGTATGGATTTTGAACGCTTCTACGGTATAAATTTCTCCACAAGTGTTTTTTTTTCGTGAATACTGAAGATTCACGCAACTGCAAAATGATCTGAAATAAAAATAACCTAGTTGCGTATGCTCGGATAAAGATAGAGAGGGAAAGCATTACTTGAGGATATATGTAACCAATAGCGTTCATTTTAGGCTTCTGAGAATCGACATTTCTCGAATTGGAACTCGAAGCTTTCGATTTACCACCAGAACCACTCCCGATCGCAAATCTCGTTGCGGATTTGTTCTTCGAAGCATTCGAATAATTCCCACTATTCCCATTATTAATCTTTCCTATTAAAATTTCATTTAAATTATAATTCAAACAACAACAAGAAGATCACGATGATGAATCTATTTACCTCTGGGAGGGGGAGAATCGACAACGGGAGACCAATCGGATAACAAACCACCCTCCAGAAATGGAGATGGTTTCAGGGGTTTACGGTTCTTGGATTTGTTGAACTTTTGCTTATAGCCTCCCCCGGCCATTGTTGATCAAAACGTACAAAACGATGTGATGAATTCTTTAATTGATATTATCATCAATTAGGATCGGAAGGGAGGAAAGCGGTAAGCATGTCGGTTATTATATGCAGCGCGGTGTAACTATTATCGTGAGCCGCGTGTATTATGATGACAGTGCCATGTTCGCTTGCCTTGTGGACATGTGGTTACCCTCCATGTTTTAAAAATCGGTTCCTATCCGTCGGTCGAATCTGACGTATCAGAAACTAAAGACGAGAGCAGTTTAGTAATAATTGTTTGACAAAATTTCACAATTGGTCCTTGTAGTTTATAGAATATCGCACTTTGAGGACTTCTTAGCAAAAAGTCACGCAACTGGTCCCTGTGGTTTGTAAAATTACATGAAATGTCCTCTTGCCGTTAACTCTAACTTTTCAGCTGTTAGATTTTAATAGAAAATACTATTTTGCCCTTGTACCAATATTGTAATACACTACAAACCTCAAGGACCATTCGTGTAATTTTATAAATTTGAAATTTTATATATATATATAATTTATAAATATAAATTCCTTATATATATAAATTATAAATATAAATTATATATATATATATATATATATATATATATATATATATATTTTCAACAACTTGATAATTTTTTTTTATCTTTTTCACATTTTATTTTCTATTTTTATTTTATAATTTTAGTTATTTATGGTTTTTTAATGTTTTTATTTATTTTGATTCAAGTAAATAAACTTAAGTTCGATAAACTATATCGAAACTTTTTTTTCTTAATTATGAAATGAAACATTAATGTTTTTTTTTTAATTTTTTGTCGTTACGATTTTTTTTTACTTTGATGTTCTATAGTTAATATCGTTAGCAACTTTATGTTTGCATTTATCATTATCATTATTTCACCTTTTGTTATTTTTTTATATATATTTAGTTATTTATTATTCTTCTATTGTTTTTATTTATTTTGATTCAAGTAATGAAAAACAAAAAAACAAAAAAACAAAAACTCAAACCCCAAAGTTGTAAAATACTCTAATATATTAATACAATTTACACTTTTCATATTTTTTTGGTTTTTTTCGCATTTTTTTATTAATTTTGGTTATTTATGGTTTTCGTAACTATTTTTTATTTTGATTTGTGTAAATAAAAAAGTTATGTTTATTTTCTTTATTTTTATTTGTAAATATAACTATTTTATTTACACGAATAAAAATAAAAAAAGTTACAAAAACCATAAATAACCAAAATTATAAAAAAAACCAAAAAAACTCAAACACCAAAATTGTAATATACTCTAATATATTCATACATTTTACACTATTTGGAAAAGGTCAAAAAAAAGTTATCAAGTTGATGAAAAATAAAACGAAACAACGAAAAAAATAAAAATATGAAATAATTAAAAAACGATATGAAAAAATTAAAAAATAATACGAAAAAATAAAAAAAAATACGAAAAAACCAAAAAAAGATGAAAATGTTAAATTATTAATATATTAGAGTATATTAGAATTTGGTGTTTGAGTTTTTGTTTTTTGTTTTTCTACTTTTCATTACTTGAATCAACATAAATAAAAACAATAGAATAATAACAAATAATTAAAATTATAACAAAAATAGAAAACAAAAGGTCAAATAATGATAATGATAAATGCAAATATAAAGTTGCTAACGATATTAACTATGGAGTTTCAAAAAAAAAATATGAACAGTAACAACATAAAATTAAAAAAAAATAGAAATAAAAAAATAAAAAAAACATTAATGCTTCAATTCACAAATAAGAAAAATTAAAGAAAAAAATAATTTCGACATGGTTTATCGAATTTAAGTTTATTTACTCGATTCAAAATAAATAAAAATATAACAAAAAACCATAAATAACTAAAACTATAAAATAAAAAAAGAAAACAAAATGTCAAAAAGATAAAATGTTTTTTTTATCAAATTGTTGAAATTATATATATACATATATATAAAATTTATATTTATAATTTATAAATAAAAAATGCGAAATTTATAATTTATATATATACATAAAATTTCAAATTTATAAAATTACACAAATGGTCCTTGATGTTTGTAGTGTATTGCAATATTGGTACAATGACAAAATAGTCTTTTCCATTAAAATCTAATGGCTGAAAAGTTAGATTTAACGGCAGGAGGACCTTTCATGTAATTTTACAAACCACAGGGACCAGTCGCGTGACTTTTTGCTAGGAAGTCCTCAAAGTGCGATATTCTATAAACAACAGGAACCAATTGTGAAATTTTGTCTAATTGTTTATACTTTTTATGTCGATTTGTAAACTGAGAAGAACTAGACGGTTTACTGGGTAGAATCAGACGGTTTTTGTAAAAGCCGGTGAAAAACATTTGAACCGGTTAATTGGATTTCACCCAACTAGTTAAAAACAACCCATTTTCAAAGCAAATTAAACAACTTGATCGATGAGGTTATCCAAAATATAACTCAGAAGACTGATGATGCACATGCTACCGGACACGACTTTGACACACACAACAGCAGTCTAACGCCGATCTTCTCAACTTGAAGTCTGATACTTCTCAACTGTTATATACATGACTTTATAATATAGTTCATTACGATAAAGATTTATGTTTGTGGATGTTAAATTCTTGGTTATATATATATATATATATATATATATATATATATATATATATATATATATATATATATATATATATATATATATATATATATATATAGGAAGAAAATTTAAAAATAGATAAAAATTATGGAACCCGTTGCACCGACGGTTGAACTGGAAAACGGTCATAAGACCGATTAAAAAAACCAGTTTTTAAAACATTGGCTACCCTTTCGTTGGAGTATCACAATGGTTAATCTAAATTTCCTTTTTACAGTTACAAAAACAATTTAAAATATAAAAAATATATTTATACTCATCAATTAATCATCAACTTAACATTTCAAAAATAAAAAATACATTTTCAATATATTATATATAACAATAGAAAAATTCAAATAAGTTTTCTTAGGTTTATATTCGATTTATTGAGTTACTAAAGACAAAATATTAATTTTTTTTTAACAAATGATAACGATCTCATAATCTCATCTTAGGATATTTTTTAAAAATAATCCAAGTACGATCGTGATCGATTCATTTAACATAATGATACGATCCTATAATTAAGATCGTGATTTATCAAAAATATTATTAATTTTTTTATCTTCCATCTATATACTACAACCTAAATTCACTTTTTAACATTTATCAATAACTTAACACAATAAAAATAAATTATATACAAAGTGTCAAATATATATATATATATATATATATATATATATATATATATATATATATATATATATATATATATATATATATATATATATATAAAAGAGCCATTAATTTAAATATAATATTTATAACTTGTACATAAACATATTATCTAATAAATAACTATTAAAATGGAAAAAAGGCAAATAATAATAATAATAAAAAGGCAAAAATAGAGAAAAAAAAAACTTAGCCACATAAACAAACAAAAATTGTTCAAAGACAACCAACAACATTTAACAAATTTAAATAATTTCATATCAAAAGCCTATAGATTTAGGTAGTTGATAGTCAAGATTCATTTGTGTATGAATAGGTTGCTTTACAGCTTACATAACATATTTTAAGTTATGAGGCACATAAAATTAAGAAATTTATTGTAAAAATTACAAAGAAAATGGTTTTAGCGGGCCAAAAGTCGCCAAAAATTATTGAAATGAACACAATTTTTAATTCGTTTTTCTTAATAATAAGATTATCATTATAATAATTTGCTTTTTATAAGGAAAAACAATAGAAACTCTCCATTATTCTAGTTTAATTTATGAAAACTCCTAAATTTTCTAATAAAAAAGTCTTGATTACCGGGTAAAAAATTCAAATCGGACATTTTGTTCGGCTTCGTATATTTAACCCGGTAATCAATCATTTTTGTTTAAAAAACATACGATTTTTCTGTAAATTTATTCAAATTATTAAGACTTTTCTTAAAGAAAGTCATAATATTTTGATAAAATTTAAAGAAAATCTTTATGTTTTTTAACCGATAAAAACAGATTATCCGGTAAAATATATGAAACTAGAGAAAATGGTTGTGTTGAACTTTTTACTCAACAATCGGGACATATTTCTATTAAAAAAATAAAAAAAAATAGCAATTTTTCGTAAACTAGATCAAAATAACGAGACTTTTCTAAAAATAACTATTTTTTTTAATTCATTAAATATTTTTTATTTGTAATACTAAAGGATACAAGTAAAGTGTAGAATACGATAATATCCTCTATATATATGGATCCTAAAATAAAGTTGTGATTACATGATTTATATGAAAAAGTATTTGCTGTATAAATTAAAATTAGTATATACAAAAGACCGTTGATGCTAATTTAAAAATTAGCTTCAGCGTTTTTATGATTGATTGTAGATATTAATACCAACCAAAAAAGCCTTTAGACGAACTCTATCACAACGTGTAAAATAAGTCTTCCGCCCAAATTGTTGAGGGTTTAAAATTAGAGGTGTGTATCTTCCTTCCAGAAAAAAAGATAATTGTTGAGGGTTTAAAATTAGAGGTGTGTGTTAAACGCAAGACGTGGCTTAATATTAGTAACCTAAACAGCAATAAATACCATGTAGGCCACTAACCATTCTTCCTTTTGTCATTTAAATATAAATAAATTTTGAGGTCAAAAATAGAAAAAAGGAAAATATAAAGTACCAACTACTACGTACCATTGTCATTGGCAAAACCTGCCCACCTCTTTATATAACACACTTGTAACTCTTACATACCATTTCTTAACTACATAATTTCCTTTGCTTCATAGAAAACCAAATCCATGAAACGAGTATAACTTAAAGAAGAAACTCCTAGCCATATTACAGTTTAGGAGGTGACCTATAACCAACAAGAAATGGCCACTGGGATCGCAATACCAGACGGGTTTTTTCAAGGTGGTGTATATGCAGGATGCATCAGTTCAGATGATACAGAAGTCTGTAGAAGACCATACCACCGAGATTGCAATTGTCCCCTTCATAAACTGTCTCAGCATCGTTCTCATGTATCTCTCAGAAAACCAACTAAGGTTTCATACCCTATAAGCCGTGTGTACAATGGTGGTGTCAAGAAATGATCGACTCTTCGCGTTGTTATTATGCAGTAATTGCATGCATTAAACAACAAATGCAATATTCAAAATCTTACGTTTTATATGGTTTTTGAATCAATATTAATTACAATTTTTTTTTATCATATGTTGTAATGATTTTCTTAATGTGGTAGATCCATCACATAAAGTTTTTTTATTTTTCGCGTTAAGGCTAGGTTTGTTATGGTAATGAATATATAAGATTTTTCTCAGTGTAATATTTTACTTTTGACATTTCTAATATATATAAACTAGATTATCGCCCGCGTTAAACGCGGGAAACGCATAAAAAACATATAATTGTCTACAGATATTCAGGGGCGGACCTAGGGGTGGTCCACGGTGGCACCGGCAACCCCTAACTTTTCCGGCCGCAGTGGAAAATTTTTTGAAAATTTTCGAAAATTTTATTTTTTATACTACCATGCAACCCTAACTTTCCCGTGCAACCCCTACTGTAAAATCCTGCGTCCGCCCCTGCAGATAATGCATAATGATTATAAAAAAATATATGGTTATTGGTATTATTGAAATGTGTAGAAAATATATTAAAAACGATAAATATCTATAATCATTGAAGGACCTCTTTGTGGACAACATTTTTTGTTTTATTAGTTGAACGACCTTCCTCGTCTCATATGATATTGTTATATAATTATGAACATTTTAATTAGACGTTCTTTCCATAATAAGGTTATCTAATTTAAACATATATTGACAACCAATATACCGTTTTTTTTCACTGCATTAAATATTGACAACTATTTCATTTATTCAAATAAAATCATATAATATAATTTATACAATGTTAAATGTTATATGGATTTAATTTTAGTATATCATCAATGGAGATTCTTTTCTAAATCATGATTGGTTTATTTTAAATTGATTATAAATATAAGTGCTAGCTTTTATGTTTGTTCTTATTTATTTGGTATTCGCAAGAACTTTGCATTAGTTTTGCGCAATTTTAAATAATTTTTGTATATCATCAATGTAATTTGGTATATATTTCAATTATATGAAATATCAAATAATGACATTTCATTACTATTGTGATAATTTAGTTTATATATTGTATTTTTACTAATCTTAATGATCTTATTTTTTTCTAATAACCGTAATGCTTTTACTCATTGTATTTTTTACAAATCTCCTAATATTTTATAATTTTTATCTTACTTTAAAATTTTTCATAACTATGTTATTTTCAAGATTGATTGTGTTAATAGTTTTTTTCAATCTATTCAATTTTATATTTCATTGTACAACGTCATCGTTTGTATGTATTCTGACTTTTCACTTTAAAAATGCTTAATGTTTACACCTTGATATTAATTTTTTTTAATAAACCCGTGTAATAATTATGAAATATATATCTCGTTTTAATTAACATTTACTTCCTTCATTAAATCAAATTCCTCGATAAACGGATATGTTTTTGAAAATAATAATTATAATGGGACAGTATTATCTAAGACGTAAATGCTTGATATACTTTTGGAGGAAAAAAATCAGGATCATTAAAAATTTTATATAAAGAAAATACAAATTTAAATTTGGTGAAATTATGGATGAAATTACTGGCGAAAATTATTTTGGAGGGAGTTGTATTTTGTAAGGTATAATAATATTACAAAATTCGAAATATGTATATTTGTTGTGTAAATTTATAAATTTTATTGTTACTATATAAAGATAAAAAAGTAGGTTGGTATGATATATAAAAACATAATAATTTCAATGATATTTTAAAATCATGCCAAAACTAACCGGATTCTTATGACATAAAAATTAAAAAAAAAAATCATAATCATCTCTAATATATAAAAGTAACATTTTCGTAATTAATGTCAGTTCCCAACATAGTTAATTTCTGTTTTGTTAAATGTACGTAATATCTTTTCCTGCTTATTTGAAAAGTTTCAGAAAAGTAGCTAACTGATTTCATGTAATTTGTGACAAAGAAAATCGAAATATATGAATACATATATTTGATGTAATTTGGAACAAAAAAATAATCGAAAAAAATATAAAAAGCGAAAGAAGGTACTGACCTTCTAGTGCACAAGAGCGAATGTTTGAAGCAGAGAATGATGATGGAAGTTACAAGCAATAAGAATGATGTTGTAGGAGAAGATTTGAAGAAAAGTAAAGATTGAAAATAAGTGTGAGTCGCGGATTCAATGATGAATCGTATATGTATGTGATAATTTGAATATGATTTTTTGGTATTAATGAGTTCCTAATAAAAATAGATTTTATATTAATGGTTTACTAATATAAACGGATTTATATTAATGATTGATATTAATGTCTTGATTGAAATGGTTTGTTAGTAATATGCTTTTAAAATTGATCATATTAAAATCTTCATAACCGGAAATTCAAGATTTAAAATATGGAAAACTTTTATTGAAATTAAATACATTCCATTTCAACGAATGTAAGTTATTGTTTGACGATTGGAAAAAATTTATTGGAATTAAATACATTTCATATGGGGAAGATGATGCCAGCAATTTGATCTAAGGGTGGAAAAATTAAGATTGAAATACAATCAAGGGTCCAGATTATTTAAGATGATGTCATAAGGTTTATCTTTTAATAATATTTAGAGATATAAATAATTTTTTTGACATTTTTGTAATATTTTATTTTTGATATATATATATATATATATATATATATATATATATATATATATATATATATATCAGGTAAGGGCTATTGCTTACATATATGTCATTGGCTCATCAGTAAAGGCTTCAACATTCTAAATCAGAGCACATCGGTTTTAACCATTTCCTTTCTTTTTTATGACCTGACGTTGCATTCCACGTCAACATAACATAGGCTCTAGGTTACTTGCTAAAAGTTGCAAAATGATATATAGCTTTCACAAAACAAAACATATGTTGGGGCTAAAGTGATATGAGATAAAGAAGAAGAAATATTGGTGCTAATAAAGTAACGACATAAAGATGAAGAAATATTGGTGCTAAAATAATGGCATAGAGAAGAAGAAGAGAACAAATATTCAGACTAAAATACATAACATAAAGAGGAAGATGTAACACCCGGATTCCCAGGTATATTATTTTAATTATTTATTTTTGTGAATCATTGACCTACTCGATGAGTTGGTGCTATAACTCGTCGAGTAGAAGCGGGGTGGCCACGTAAGTTTAATGAACTACTCGACGAGTCCAAGAGTAGACTCGTCGAGTAGGCGTTGTGGGTAGAAACCCTAAATCCTCGGGCCTGTGCCCTATTTAAGGAACCTTATGGCCCTCACTTGCGGCTACCAGTCCAGAGAGAGAAACCCTAGAGAGCTTGGGCGAGTTGTGTGTGAGAGCAAGCCATTTTAATCCTTTTTGGTGTTGTTTTGCAAAGAAGAAGGTGTTTCCAGCTAGAGGAGGTCAAGAGGATTGCTAATCCGTGGTTTTCAAGCTTGGATCTGCAGTATTGAGGTAGCAAATCGAACTCTCCTTCTGTTTTGGTTAAGATCTATGAATCTAGGGTTTTCTATACCCTTTTTATGGCTTGAATTGATGATTTATGGTCCCTTTATGTGTTAGACTTCAGATCTGGAACCATAGAGGTCCAGAGAACATTATCCATCTTGCTTTATGAAGTGTTATGGAAGGAATGAACTTAGGTTGCCATTTTTGAGTCTATTTCATCAAAAGGAACCATATATGTGTTGCATGAGTGTAAAGGTTTCACCTTTACGTGATTAGTGGGTATGGAAAGGTCAGATCTATAGGTTAGAGAAGCGGATCTGACCTCAGAAGGTCATTTGAGTGTTGCCATGGACGCTACTCGCCGAGTTCATAAGTGGACTCGACGAGTCGAGTCGGGGTTGTCCCGCGATTCGTAACAGGAGTAACCCGTTGAGTGAAGGGATGACTCGACGTGCCAAGTGAGGCTAGAAGGATTCAGAGGACCCGCATGGACTCGCCGAGTCGCCCATGTGCACTCGACGAGTCGGGTCAAAGTTTGACCGTTGACTTCAGTTGACCTTAGGGTTTTGGTCAAGCTGGTTCAGGAGAGTTCAGGGAGGGGTAGAATGGCCTTCTACCCAATCTTTAGAGATGAGACTATGAAAGGGTATTGATGAGGAATGTTATTCGGATGATAAGAGGAGGCTAGGTCGGGACGTCAAGCACGAGAGTTTATCCGACTTTGTACGAGGTGAGTCTTCTCACTATACTGTACCTAGGATGGTACCTATGTGTGACCGGAAGGTCTTATATGCTATGAGATGTATGTGCTGTATGTTGTTATATGATATGTATGTGTTATGTATGTTATGAATGAGAAGGACCGAAAGGTCATTATGATGTGGACCGGAAGGTCATGATGATATGGACAGGAAGGTCATTACGGGTAGGACCGGAAGGTCTACCAGGGTTGTGGGACGGAAGTCCTCTGAGACACAGTAACCAGAAGGTCTTCTAGCCTTGAGTGGCGTATGTGCGTATGTGGTATTTTGGGGAACTCACTAAGCATTTATGCTTACAGTTGTTGTGTTATGTGTTTCAGGTACTAGTGAGGATCGCGGGAAGGCGCCGGCATGATCCGTACACACTCATGGAGTTTATGTCTTGAGATTCTGGGATATGTTTTGTTATGATAACATTGGATACATTATGTTTTGATATTACCTTATGAATAAAAGTATGTTTTAAAAATGAAAAATTGTTTTGGAAATTTACGTTGTTACAAGTTGGTATCAGAGCCTTGGTTTTGAGGGATTCGGATGCACCTCCGGGCGTATCTGAACTCAAACTGAGGATTTGAGAAAGTTTTTCACAAAAGAAACATTTTTTATAAAAAGTAAAAGAATTTGAGAAAAGCGGAAAGAAGCAGTGTGTACGATCAGTCAGCGCCCGAACGGTGATTTCCCAAAATACCCTTACATTATGTGTTATGAGATATGATATGATATGTTATGTATGCTAGAGAAGGCTAGGTATTCATGTTAGGACTAGAGTGACCTGATTTGTGATGCCTTAGCCTAGGAGATTACTGCTGCTATGAGATGCTTGAGAGTGAGTAGGTAGCAGTGAGGAGCTTATGAGGGGCCTACCGAAGGGTAGCCTGTGCTTAGCGAGAAGTAGAGTACTTGTGATCTGGGATCCTAGGAGGAGGACTTGGGGTGAATACTGATGTGGTGTGGACGGTAGTATAGGGCCCGTACTACTAAAAACACCGGATCAGTGCGCAGTCCAAGTAAGAATCCTTAGGGTACTAAGGAACAAGTAGGGATGGGTTATTGAGTGCGTGCATACTCGAGAGAGTCTCTGATATTTTTTATGTTGTATTTCAGAGACATCATGGTTGGGACACGCCACAGAGCAGAGACCAGCGGCGTGAGTGACGAGGAGCTTCGTCAGATGATCCACGATGAGGTGGCTGCGGATATCCGCGCAGAGATACCAGAGATGTTTGGGTCTATCAAGACCACCCTGATTGAGACGTTTGACGAGAGATACGCAACGGTTACTGAGGCTGCAGCTGCTGCAGCTACTGTAGCTGTTGCTGCAGCTAGACCTCGGGGGGGGGGGTGACTCGTTGCTGTTCCGGGAGTTCAGCAACACGAAGCCACCAGAGTTTGATGGGACGCAGGATCCGATTGCTGCGATGAGATGGATTTCTGACATTGAGGGATGCTTCTACACCTGCTCATGTCCGGAGCATCTGAGAGTACGGTTCGCGCTGAACCAACTTCGCTTGGGGGCGAAGGACTGGTGGAAGTTTGTGTCGGCAGATTTCACCCCTGCTGAGCTTACTGCGGTGACCTGGGAGAGGTTCACCACTATGTTTCGTGATGAGCACGTTCCTTCGGTGGAAAGGGAGCGACTGGCCCAGGAGTTCTTGTCCCTCAAGCAGGGTACCGATTCTGTTACTGTGATCACCAGGAAGTTTCATGAGAGGGTGATGTTTTGCCCTGAGCATGTGTCTACCGAGCAGACACGCATGAGCCGGTATCTGAGCATACTGAGGAGAGACATTCGCGAGTTCGTGGCGAACTCGACGTACCGGACGTTTACCGAGCTTCAGGCAAATGCCCGGAAGAGGGAGATTGAGCTAGAGACTCAGGCCAGGGAGGAGGCCGAGTCTCATAGGAGTGACAAGCGACCGGTACAGTTACAGCCGGCAGCTAAGCGGGCTAAGCCCGCTGATACGAGATCTGGAGGCCAGAAGGACCGCACTTATGGGAAGTGCGACAAGGGACATGATGGAGTGTGTCGGGCGGGTGCTTTCTACAAATGTGGCAAGGAGGGGCATATAGCCAAGGACTGCCCCAAGGGATTTATGGTTTGCTTTCATTGCAACCAGTCGGGTCACCGTAGGGCCGAGTGCCCACAGCTGTCACAGGGATCAGCGCAGGAATCTGCCCCTGATACTGCACGAGCTACTGAGGGTCGGCTAGTGAAGGCCGAGGCACCGAAGGCTCGCGGGAGAGCCTTCCAGTTGACAGCGGAGGAGGTCCGCGCAGCGCCCGATGTCATGGCTGGTATGTATTCTTTCATTTATTTATGCTGAGTTTGAGATATTGTGCTTATATTATGATATGCGTAGGTACTTTTCTTGTGAGTTCTGTACCTGCTTTGGTGTTATTTGCCTCGGGTGTGAGTCGGTCATTTGTTTCTTTAGCGTTTAGTCAGCACATCAGTATCCAGCGGGAGGCGTTGAGTCGACCTCTATGAGTTTCCATAGCTGACGAGCGAGCGGTGTATGCTACGGATGTGATTCGAGAATGTGTACTCGAGATCTTTGGTGTTGAGTTCCCGATAGATCTGGTCCCGATTGCGATGGAGGACGTGTGTGTCATAGTGGGCATGGATTGGTTGAGCCGATTTGGGGCTGTTATAGACTGCGAGCGACAGTTGGTGACGATAAGAGACCTTGGTGGGGGAGTACTTACGGTGTACGGCGAGGGTACCCGTTCTGGGTCAGCATTTTATTCGGCTGCTAGAGCGAGGCGGAGCCTACAGTAGGGCTGTAGCGGGTTTGTGGCTTATGTGATGGATTCATGGGTGGCCGCAGAGGGGCCGGGTTCGGTTAGTGATGTGCCGATAGTGCGTGAGTTCCCGGATGTTTTCCCCGAGGAGTTGCCGGGTGTGCCTCCCGTGAGGCAAGTGGAGCTTCGCATCGATTTGGTTCCGGGAGCGGCGCCTATCGCCTTGCGCCACCAGAGATGCAGGAGTTATCCTCACAGCTTCAGGAGCTGTTGGGGAAAGGATTTATCAGGCCGAGTAGCTCACCTTGGGGAGCGCCGATCCTTTTTGTCAAGAAAAAGGATGGTTCACACCGGATGTGCATTGATTACCGGGAGTTGAACAAGTTGACGGTCAAGAACTGTTATCCACTACCGAGGATTGATGATCTGTTCGATCAGTTGCAGGGAGCATCTTGGTTCTCCAAGATAGATTTGAGGTCTGGATATCACCAGATGAGGGTGCGAGATGAGGATATCTAGAAGACGGTGTTTAGGACTCGTTATGGGCACTACGAGTTTGTGGTGATGCCTTTTAGGCTCACCAATGCACCAGCAGCGTTCATGGATCTCATGAACAGGGTATGCAGACAGATGTTGGACAGGTCGGTGATTGTATTCATCGACAATATTCTGGTGTATTCGAGATCTAGAGAGCAGCATGAGGAGCATCTGAGAGAGATTCTCGGAGTTTTGAAATCAGAGAGGCTCTATGCCAAATTCTCCAAGTGCGAGTTCTGGTTATGGGAGGTCCAGTTCTTGGGGCATCTCGTTAACCAGAATGGGATATTGGTCGATCCGGCCAAGATTGAGGCTGTGATGAGTTGGGAGGTGCCGAGATCACCCACCGAGATCAGGAGTTTTCTGGGGTTGGCCGGCTACTATCGGAGATTTATCAAGGATTTCTCCAAGATTGCCGTGCCTCTCACCAAGTTGACCCGGAAGGGCGTTGCTTTTTTGTGGGGTCCGGAGCAGCAGATCTCGTTTGAGACTCTTCGCCAGAGGTTGTGCGAAGCCCGATGTTATCCCTTCCAGAGGGAATTGAGGATTTTGTGGTGTACTGCGACGCATTAATATCGGGGTTGGGTGCGGTGCTTATGCAGAGAGGGCATGTGATAGAGTATGCATCAAGGCAGCTGAAGCCTCATGAGACGAGGTATCCCACCCACGATCTGGAGTTGGGGGCAGTGGTGTTCGCCCTCAAGATCTGGCGTCACTATCTGTATGGGGTTCGGTGTAACATATACACGGACCACAAGAGTTTGAAGTATTTGATGGATCAGCCCAACCTGAATATGCGCCAGAGGAGATGGTTGGATGTGGTAAAGGATTACGATTGTGAGATCCTGTACCACCCGGGCAAAGCTAATGTTGTAGATGATGCTCTGAGCCGTAGGGCAGAGAGTGCCCCGATTTGAGACACTTGTATGTGATTGACGGTGATGACTCCGGTGTTGGACACCATTCGGGAGGCCCAGGCAGAGGCCGTGATACCAGAGAACCGCAAGAGGGAGCGGGTGATCGAGCAGGTGTCTGAGTTCGTTACCGATAGCCGAGGGTTGATGACCTTTCAAGGTCGGATTTGGGTGCCGTATACAGGCGGGGCACGTACCATTCTGATGGAGGAGGCGCACAGATCGAGGTTCTCGATCCATCCCGGGGCCACTAAGATGTATTTGGACCTGAAGAGAGAGTATTGGTGGCCCTGTATGAAGAGGGATGTGGCGTGGTTTGTTGAGAGGTGCTTGACCTGTCGCATGGTTAAGGCCGAGCACCAACATCCACATGGCAAGTTGCAGCCACTCGAGGTTCCCCAGTGGAAGTGGGAACAGATTTCCATGGATTTTATCACCAAATTGCCGAGGACCGCGAGGGGTGTCGATGCAATTTGGGTGATTGTTGACCGGCTGACGAAGAGTGCTCACTTCCTTGCTATCAACGAGAGCTCTTCCGCAGAGAGACTGGCAGAGATGTATGTGAGAGAGGTGGTATCGTGGCATGGAGTACCGATCTCGATTGTGTCAGATCGAGATGTACGTTTCACTTCCAGATTCTGGAAGAAATTCCATGAGGAGTTAGGTATGAGGTTGCATTTCAGCACCGCTTACCACCCACAGACGGATGGACAGAGTGAGCGGACGATCCAGACACTCGAGGACATGCTTCGAGCATGTGTGTTGGACTTCGGAGGAATTTGGGACACGTACTTACCATTGGCTGAGTTTTCCTATAACAACAGCCACAATTCGAGTATTGGTATGCCTCCCTTCGAGTTGTTGTATGGGAGGAGGTGTCGGACTCCCATCTGTTGGGGAGAGGTTGGGCAACGAGTGATGGGTAGCACTGAGATAGTGCTTCAGACGACTGAGCAGATACAGCAGGTCACACAGAGATTGCTGAAAGCCTAGAGTCGCCAGAAGAATTATGCGGATAGGCGACGATCCGAGCTTGAGTTCCAGGTTGGAGACTTCGTACTCCTGAAGGTATCTCCTTGGAAAGGAGTGATCCGATTCAGGAAGAGGGGCAAGCTGGGGCCCCGATACATTGGTCCTTTCAGGGTGACTGCGAGGGTGGGCAGGGTAGTGTATCGTATAGAGCTACCTGCAGAGTTGAGCCAGATACATGATACCTTCCACGTGTCTCAGTTGAGGAAGTGTATAGCCGACGAGTCGGCGGTAGTACCACTAGAAGATATTCAGGTGGATGCAAGCCTGAATTATGTTGAGAAACCGATCGCGATCTTGGATCGGAGAATCAAGGTTCTGAGGAACAAGGAGGTGTCCCTGGTTCAGGTCCAGTGGCAACATCGGAAAGGGTCCGAGCTGACTTGGGAGCCGGAGCTGGAGATGCGGGTGCAGCATCCAGAGCTGTTTGTAGAGCGAGACTTCGAGGGCAAAGTCTGATTCTAGTGGGGGAGAATTGTAACACCCGGATTCCCAGGTATATTATTTTAATTATTTATTTTTGTGAATCATTGGCCTACTCGACGAGTTGGTGCTATAACTCGTCGAGTAGAAGCGGGGTGGCCACATAAGATTAATGAACTACTCGACGAGTCCAAGAGTACACTCTCCGAGTAGGCGCTGTGGGTAGAAACCCTAAATCCTCGGGCCTGTGCCCTATTTAAGGAACCTTATGGCCCTCATTTGCGGCTACCAGTCCAGAGAGAGAAACCCTAGAGAGCTTGGGCGAGTTGTGTGTGAGAGCAAGCCATTTTAATCCTTTTTGGTGTTGTTTTGCAAAGAAGAAGGTGTTTCCAACCAGAGGAGGTCAAGAGGATTGCTAATCTGTGGTTTTCAAGCTTGGATCTTCAGTATTGAGGTAGCAAATCGAACTCTCCTTCTGTTTTGGTTAAGATCTATGAATCTAGGCTTTTCTATACCCTTTTTATGGATTGAATTGATGAGTTATGGTCCCTTTATGTGTTAGACTTCAGATCCGGACCCATAGAGGTCCAGAGAGCATTATCCATCTTGCTTTATGAAGTGTTATGGAAGGAATGAACTTAGGTTGCCATTTTTGAGGCTATTTCTTCAAAAGGAACCATATATGTGTTGGATGAGTGTAAAGGTTTCACCTTTACGTGATTAGTGGGTATGGAAAGGTCAGATCTATAGGTTAGAGAAGCGGATCTGACCTCAGAAGGTCATTTGAGTGTTGCCATGGACGCTACTGGCCGAGTTCATAAGTGGACTCGACGAGTCGAGTCGGGGTTGCCCCGCGATTCGTAACAGGAGTAACCCGTCGAGTGAAGGGATGACTCGACGTGCCAAGTGAGGCTAGAAGGATTCAGAGGACCCGCATGGACTCGCCGAGTCGCCCATGTGCACTCGACGAGTCGGGTCAAAGTTTGACCGTTGACTTCAGTTGACCTTAGGGTTTTGGTGAAGCTGATTCAGGAGAGTTCAGGGAGGGGTAGAATGGCCTTCTACCCAATCTTTAGAGATGAGACTATGAGAGGGTATTGATCAGGAATGTTATTCGGATGATAGGAGGAGGCTAGGTCGGGACGTGAAGCACGAGAGTTTATCCGACTTCGTACGAGGTGAGTCTTCTCACTATACTGTACCTAGGATGGTACCTATGTGTGACCGGAAGGTCTTATATGCTATGAGATGTATGTGCTGTATGCTGTTATATGATATGTATGTGTTATGTATGTTATGAATGAGAAGGACCGGAAGGTCATTATGATGTGGACCGGAAGGTCATGATGATATCATTATTACAATAACACTTAGTCAAAATATGATAATCCTTATTAGGGTAAAATAACCATTTTACCTCTGGTCAAAGTCAACGTTCTGGGTTGACTCAATTTGTCAAGTTGACTCATCAACTCGTCGAGTTCTATAAATCAAAAACACGGAAATTACGATCCAACTCATCGAGTCATCCCCCTGACTCGCCGAGTTCCCTGGCTACTCATAGTCGCTATTAAGCGAGTCAACTCGTCGAGTCATCCTCCGACTCGTCGAGTTCTACCATATCCAGAAACGGGACATAACGACACAGCTCGTCGAGTCCCTCTCTGGACTCGCCGAGTTCCTCAGCCTGTTTGGGCCATCTTAAAGGATTAAGCCCCAACTTTTCGGATCTAACTTTCATACTTTTTATACACCATGAAAATGTCCTTTTAAGGGTAAAGTTTCCAACTTTACCCGTTAATACCTTTTCTTAATGGGTTTAGCTCAAACCCTAACTCCTTAGGACCTAGATCTTGGTCCACAAGCCATCCATACTCCAAACTAAAGCTTAGAAACAGAGATCTAGACCCCTAACACTTCATGGACACGTAAAGCTTCCACCTTTCACTCCATGCATGGCCTTTTGGAGCTTAAAAGGCCAAAATGACATCCTATGGCTTGCATGGGGCTTCAATGGCCATAAAGTTTGCACCTTTATGCGATGAAAGCCCTTTATAATCGCAGATCTGAAGGTATACTTACTTGGGACGTCTATATCCCAAGGATCAAGCTTCTTGGACCAAAAACCCAATAAAGTGAAAATAAGGAGATCTAAGAAACTAGTAAGCAAGTTAGAGACTTGATTACCAGAAAATAATGAGGATGAAAGGAAGTCTCTAGATCTACTATCTTCTCCTTGAATCCTCTAGCTTCTTCTTCTTCCACAAGCTTCAAAACACACAAAGTTCACTCAAAAATGGCTCACAAGCTCACAAATGCATTAGGGTTTCTGAAACTAGGGTTTAGGACTTGGAGGCTGGAAATGAGGCCAGCAAATGGGGATTAGGATGCTTAAATAGGGTGCAAAACCCCGAAATTAGGGTTTCATCCTGGCAGCCCTACTCGTCGAGTCGAGGCTCTCAACTCGTCGAGTAGGTGACTTAAAATCCCGCGTCAAATCTGGTTCATACTCGACGAGTTTGGGGCTCCCAACTCGTTGAGTTGCTCTACAAAATTGAATAAATTATGATTAAATGCGTACCAGGAACCAGGCGTTACAGTTCTCCCCCACTTGTCTTAGACTTCGTCCTTGAAGTCTGCTGCGTATGGAAACAACTCCGGGTAGTACTCCCTCATCTCCTCCTCGGGGTCCCAAGTCCACTCTGAGCCCTTGCGGTGCTACCACTGCACCTTCACCAGCTCACCCCTCTTGTTCCTCATCTCCTTCGTCTTCTTGTCGAGATAGCTACTGGTCTCTCGATGTAGTTCAGACTATCATCAACCTGTATATCCTCTAGAGGCACAACTGCGGAGTCATCCACTAAGCACTTCTGCAGCTGAGAAACATGGAAAGTGTTGTGGATCTGGCTGAGCTCTGCTGGAAGATCCAAACGGTAAGCAACCCGGCCTACCCGAGCCAACACCATGAACGGAACGATGTATCTGGGGCCCAGCTTGCCCCGCTTCCTAAACCGGATGACACCTTTCCAAGGTGACACCTTCAGGAGGACCATCTCGCCCACATGAAACTCCAAGTCTGAACGGCGCTTGTCGGCATAGCTTTTCTGCCGACTCTGAGCAGTCTGGAGCCTGCTCTGAACCTGCTGGATCCTCTCAGTGGTCTTGAGTACTACTTTCGTACTCCCCATGACCCTCTGATCGACCTTGCCTCAACAGATTGGGGACTACACTTCCTCTCGTAGAGCATCTCGAAGGGAGGTCGGTCTATGCTGGCGTGATAACTGTTGTTATACGAAAATTCCGCTAACAAATGATACGTATCCCAACTGCCACCGAAATCCAAAACACTTGCGTGCAACATGTCCTCGGGAGTCTGTATCGTCCTCTCGCTCTGTCCATCCGTCTGAGGGTGGAAAGCGGTGCTGAAGTGGAGACGAGTACCCATCTCGTCGTGAAACCGCTTCCAAAATCTGGAAGTGAAACGGACATCCCGGTCTGACACCACCGAAACGGGCACTCCATGACGTTCCACCACCTTACGAACGTAGATCTCGGCTAGCTTCTCAGCCGATATACTCTCTTGGATCGGGATAAAATGGGAGCTCTTGGTCAACCGATCCATGATGACCCATATCGAATCTACTTCTCGTGCGGTCCTGAGAATCTTGATGATGAAATCTATTTCCACACGGGAATATCTAACGGCTGCATCTTGCCGTGAGGTCGTTGGTGTTCGGCCTTGACCTTCCTGTAGGTCAAACACCGCTCCACATACCATGCCATGTCCCGCTTCTTGCAGGGCCACCAATAATCAGGGCGAAGATCCTGATACATCTTTTTTGCCCTGGGATGGATAGAGAACCTCGACTTGTGGGCCTCATCTATCAGAACCTATCGTACCCCTCCCCAGTACGGAACCCAGACCCTTCCATGCAGGGTCAACAACCCATGAATATCATAATCAAATGAGGCCACCTGGCCTATGATCCGCTCACACTTCCTGCACTCCTCCTTCATACCTTCGACCCACACCTCTCGGATCTGCTCCAACACGGAGTAGTCACTGTCATCCTCATACATATGTCTCTAATCGGACCCGCCACTGCCTTGCAGCTAAGAGCATCGGCCACCACATTGGCCTTGCTTGGGTGGTAAATGATCTCACAATCGTAATCCTTCACCACATCTAGCCACCGACGTTGCCTCATGTTCAGATTCGGCTGATCCATGAGGTACCTCAAACTCTTGTGGTCCGTGTAAATGGTACAACAGACCCCATAGAGGTAATGCCACCAAATCTTGAGGGCAAAAACCACAACCCCTAACTCTAAATCATGCGTCAGATAGTTCTCCTCGTGAGGCTTCAACTGCCTCGAAGCGTAAGCTATCACATGACCCCGCTGCATCAATACCGTGCCCATGCCTGTGATCGAAGCGTCACAGTAAACCACGAAGTCGTCGACGCCCTCTGGCAAAGTCAGAATCGGTGCCTCGCATAACCGCTGTCTGAGAGTCTCGAAGGCTGCCTGCTGCGCAGGCCCCAGCGGAATGTCACCGACTTCTTGGTCAGTCAGGTCGGAGGAACAACGGTCTTGGAGAAATCCTGGATGAATCTCCGGTAATAACCCGCTAGACCAAGAAAACTCTGAATCTCAGTTGGAGACCTCGGAACCTCCCACTGCATCACGACCTTTATCTTGGCCGGATCGACCAGAATGCCCTTCTGGTTGACAAGGTGCCCCAGAAACTACACCTCGCGCAACCAGAACTCACACTTGGAGAACTTTGCGAAAAGTCTCTCCCTCCTCAGTGTCTCCAACACCTCCCTCAAGTTCTCTTCATGCTACTCCTGAGTCTTGGAGTAAACCAAGATGTCATCAATGAAGACTATTACAGACCGGTACAACATCGGTCTGCACACGCGGTTTATGAGGTCCATGAATGCGATAGCATTGGTGAGCCCAAACGGCATCACCACAAACTCAGAGTGACCATAACGAGTCCTAAAATTTGTCTTCTGCACATCTTCGTCTCTGACGCGCATCTGGTGATAACCCAATTGCAGATCAATCTTGGAGAACCAAGATACACCCTGTAGCTGGTCAAACAAATCATCGATCCTCGGGAGGGGATAGCGGTTCTTCACTGTTACCTTATTCAGCTCTCGATAGTTTATGCACATCCGATGTGACCTCTCCTTCTTCTTCACAAACAGAACCGGGGCTCCCCATGGCGAACTACTCGGCCTGATAAATCCCTTGTCTAGCAGCTCTTGCAGCTGCGTAGACAACTCATGCATCTCTGGAGGAGCCAACCGATATGGTGCCTTGGCTATCGGAGCCACACCAGGGACTAGGTCAATCCTGAACTCAACATGTCTCTCTGGAGGTATCCCAGGCAAAACCTCCGGGAATACATCCTGCTGAAGGTAGCGCCTCACCCTCGTTGCTGAACATAAAGTCGGTCCACACTGCGACCTCTCGCCCTGAATCACTAACCCTCCCCCACTAGGAGTCCGAACTCTCACTAGCTGCTGCTCGCAGTCCATCACTGCCCCATTGGGGCTTAACCAGTCCATACCCACTATAACCTTATTCCCTCGCAGGGGAATAGGGACCAAATCCACGAAAAACTGCTCGTCGAACAACTGTAGGGTACATCCCCGATGTACCCTTGCAACCCGAACGGTCCTATCATCCGCTATCTCTACATCCAGTGGATAGTCTAGCTCCCCCGGAGCTCCAAGAAATCGATTTCTAAGTGCGAGTGACACAAAATATCGGGTAGCCTCCAAATCGAACAATACCAGAGCTTATATACCGTTCACTAAGCACGATTCTATAACAAAACAAGTAAACATAAGCGATAATCAATACAAATAAAGAGATAAGGAGAGAATACATACCCGTCACAACATCGGGAGCTGCACGTGCCTCCTCTGCAGTAAGCTGAAAAGCCCTGCTCCTCGCCGTAGGTGCCTCTGCCCGACCCTGATGGCCATCTGTAATCCTCAACGTGGCAGGAGCGGGCGCAGCCACCTATCCTATTGCTGCTAAACCCGGACACTGGGCCCTTTTGTGGCCCCTCTGATTGCACTGAAAGCAAATCAGATCTGAAACTGTTGTGGTGGTGGTGGTAGCAGTACAATCCTTGCTCATATACCCAGTTCGGCCGCACTTGAAGCAGCTCAAACTCCCCACCCTGCACGCCCCCTCGTGCATCTTGCCACACTTGCCACACCGGCTGCGGCCTTGCTGGATCCTCGATCTGCGATCTGATACCTTGGGCTTCTTGCCCGAACTACCTGTCTGAACCCCATCTGGTTTCCTCTTCCTCTCCATCTCCAAATCCAGCCCCGTCTCCCGAGCCCTAGCAATCATATCCTCCAGCGTCTTGCAGCTGGATGGGCTCACAAACTGGCGGATATCACTCCGCAGCTTCTCATGGTATCAGACCTTTTTCATCTCCTCGTCCGCCACATACTGCAGAACGAGAAGGGTCCTCTCCCTGAACATAGCGGTGATCTCGGCCACCGTCTCCATAGTCTTCTGGAGGTCCTGGAACTCCCTCGCAAGCTGTTGCACCTCAATCACAGTTGGCAACTCGGCCCTGAACCTGGCCGAGAAATCACTACAAGTCATCGCATCAATAGCGACATCATCTCCAATATCTCTCCCAACCTCCTCCCACCAATCTCGTGCCCTGTCCTTCAGGAGGCAGGAATTAAGTCGAACATTGTCCCCCTCGGGACATCTGCTGGTGCAAAAGGCGTTGGCGACATCTGCCAACCATCTGCCGCTAGAAATGGGGTCCCGAGCCCCATGATAGTCGGGAGCTCCACAGGCTCTGAACTCCCTGAATGTCAGCGTGCGGGACCCCGTCATGGCCGCCACCTTAGTGCGGAATACACTCAGCCTCTCATCCACCAGCTCCAAGATACCATCCTTGATCGTACCGAAGATCATAGGAGTCTGGTCTAAAATGTTGCGCGTGACCTCAGATGAAATGAACTCTCTCGTCTGCTCGTCTAACTGCCCGACTCCAGAGCCCGAACCTGATCCCTCACCAGCGCCTGAAGTGCCAACTGGTCTAGTGCGTAGCGTCACCATACTGAAAATACACCATATCAAACATCAGAATACTCATCATACCTCGAGGGATCATACACACTACAAGTTCCTTGGATTCATCTCAGCCTTCCTTGATTCGAGTACGGATCCTCTGCTTTCAGTAGTACGGGCCCATACTACCTTCCACATCTATCCGTACTTTCCTCAAGAACTGCCTTGACTTCACCAAGTCCATTCTACTACTACTGCTTCACGAGCTAATCTCATCCTAGGCTTGCCCTATGGTAACCACCATCCCACTCTCCGCCATCAGCTGCATAAGAAGTCCCTGCTATCTCCTCCAAACTAGCTCGGGAATACCATTACATATCACTAAGACTAGATAATTCTTCAAATGAGAGATCCTACCCTACCATGGTTGGAATCAAACAAGAGCTACGAAATAGAGCTAGACCTAACCTTTTGAAATTATTTAGTCCTTGCAATATGTAACTTAACATATTCGTTTACTAGTTAGTAAAAGATAACTAGAACTCCTAAAAGCACAAAGCAAGCACCATTCGAGCTTTGAGTAAACACAATCAAGCATATCCTACTCATGCCATCATATTACTGACTAATCTGTACTAGCATGCAATTCATAAAGCTGATACACATATAATAGGCACATAAGGCATCCTTCCTAGATCCTTAACCCTAATCTAGCATGCAGTTCTCATAAGCATATCATAACATAAACTTGTATGGGTAATTTGGGAGTACTTACTTGAGCCCGACTGATTGCATGAACCACACCTTTTCTCTTTTCAAAATTCTTACAAAAAATGATTTTATTTTGAAAATTTTCATACCAAGTCCTCAGTTTGAGTTCAGACACACCCGGGAGTGTGCCCTAATCCCTCAAACCAAGGCTCTGATACCAACTTGAAACATCCCAAAAATACGGTCCAAAAATTTCGTGTTTATTTATAATAAAACCATATTAATCCAATCATCTCATAAAAAACATAAATGGTAATATCTCAAAACATCATGTCAAAACACTGTATCAAAATCGCATATCAAAATATCAGAGTAAATCCTCCCAGGTTAAACACTGTGGTGTGTGCAATGCAGTCATCCCGAGCTCTTCCCTTTGCTACCGGAAGTACCTGAAACCAAAACTAAAAACTGTAAGAACGAAGCTTAGTGAGTCTCCCCAAACTACCACATACCATACACATAAACACATATAACATACATTGTACCCCACCCTGCTACCTCGGGCACTGCCCGACATCGGCCTAGTCCGGCATCGGGCCCCGCCTGGCATCAGACTGCATCCGACATCGGGCCCCACCCAGCATCGAGCAAAGCTCGACATACATATGAGCATAACTACTAATACACAAAACATGAGCATAATCACCTAATTATAGACATATAAACATTCCTCGGGCCCCGCCTGGCATCGGACCGAAATCCGGAAGCATAAAAACATTCTTCGGGAATTGCCTGGGCATCAGACCGTAGTCCGGAATATACAAATACAACACATGCATGAATCACAAAGACATTAAGCATACTAACATTCTTCGGGTACCGCCACGGCATCGGATCGAAATCCGGAAAAACATGTAAACCTACATCCGGCCCCGCCCGGCATCGGACCTTAATCCGGAACATACTAGCATACATAAACAGGCCGGCCTTGGTGCCTTCGACCCGTTCCTACTGGAGGAAAACTCACCTCGTAAGCTAACTGCGCAATCTCGTGTGAGAAATCTCTGATGGCTGCTCCAACGACTCCCTGACTATCATTATTACAATAACACTTAGTCAAAATCTGACGATCCTTATTAGGGTAAAATGACCATTTTACCCCTGGTCAAAGTCAACATTCTGGTCAAAGTCAACGTTCTCGGTTGACTCAACTCGCCGAGTTGACTCATCAACTCGTCGAGTTCTATAAATCAAAAAACCTGAAATCGCGATCCAACTCGTCGAGTCACCCCCCTGACTTGCCGAGTTCCCTGGCTACTCATAGTCGCAATTAAGTGAGTCAACTCGTCGAGTCATCCTCAGACTCGTCGAGTTCTACCATATCCAGAATCGGGACATAACGACACAACTCGTCGAGTCCCTCTCTGGACTCACCGAGTTCTTTAGTCTGTTTGGGCCATCTTAAAGGATTAATCCCCAACTCTTCAGATCTAAGCTTCATACTTTTTATATACCTTGAAAATGTCCTTTTAAGGGTAAAGTTTCCAACTTTACCCGTTAATACCTTTTCTTAATGGGTTTAGCTCAAACCCTAACTCCTTAGGACCTATATCTTGGTCCACAAGCCATCCATACTCCAAACTAAAGCTTACAAACAGAGATCTAGACCCCAAACACTTCATGAACACGTAAAACTTCCACCTTTCACTCCATGCATGGCCTTTTGGAGCTTAAAAGGCCAAAATGACATCCTATGGCTTGCATGGGGCTTCAATGGCCGTAAAGTTTGCACCTTTATGCCATGAAAGCCCTCTGTAATCCCAGATCTGAAGGTATACTCACTTGGGACGTCCATATCCCAAGGATCAAGCTTCTTGGACCAAAAACCCAATAAAGTGAAAATAAGGAGATCTAAGAAACTACTAAGCAAGTTAGAGACTTGATTACCATAAAATGATGAGGATGAAAGGAAGTCTCTGGATCTACTATCTTCTCCTTGAATCCTCTAGCTTCTTTTTATTCCACAAGCTTCAAAACACACAAAGTTCACTCAAAAATGGCTCACAATCTCACAAATGCATTAGGGTTTCTGAAACTAGGGTTTGGGACTTGGAGGCTGGAAATAAGTCCAACAAGTGGGGATTAGGATGCTTAAATAGGGTGCAAAATCCCGAAATTAGGGTTTCATCCTGGCAGCCCTACTCGTCGAGTCGAGGCTCTAAACTCGTCGAGTAGGTGACTTAAAATCCCGTGCCAAATCTGGTTCCTACTCGACAAGTTTGGGGCTCCCAACTCGTCGAGTTGCTCTACAAAATTGAATAAATTATGATTAAATGCGTACCAGGAACCAGGCATTACAAAATGAGACGTTACGTGTTACCTCTCATGCAACAGCCTTGGGTTTTAACTATAATGGTTGGGATTACAACCATGTCAGGTGGCGATTTGGGTGGAAGAGAGAGTATCCGCTTCTTATGATACTTTTAAGCCTAATTATTTATTATAAGTGTGAACACGATAAATAAACCATAATCAAATAGGTATACTTTTCCCAGTTGAGTTGACACAATGGTTTTTGGCTATATATCTTCTTCTTGTTTGTGGGTGCTCTTGATATGTGAATTTTAGTTTATCTTCTGATGATGAAGAAACGACTTGGCCAATATAACTTATGACACCAACAACATAATCAACTGGCAATAGTGATGTATGCTTCCCGGAAAGTGGAGATAATAACAAATTCCTTAACTTATCTAAAGTAGGAGATAAGAAATTGATCAAAAGATCCGTAATTTACTGAGTTGTCTGTTATGAAATCCGATTTTAATTTTGATTTTTCTACATATGATGATAGCACACGATCACAATTCACAGGAATGACATGTAGTCTAATACCAAAAAACTAACAAATGATTATCATAGGTGGGTTTTATTGCACCGAATGACGAGCTGGATATATGTGATGGGGTCTGTTACTGTTACTGTTAGCAATGCAACAGAAAATCAGATGTCAAGACTGAATAAAAGGTCAGATCCCTCTTCTTACAAATATGTCATCCTTAAAAGATGATATTGAGAACCCGAATCACAAAACCACCATTTCAGCACCTATAGATTTCAAAACTATTGTTTTTTTTAAACGAAAAACTATCTAACCTACTCCTAAATACCACCTATGTCTCTTAAGAGACTCGAACCCATGATCTCTCATTTGAGAGAGTCACTCCTTATCGCTAGGCCTAAGGCCCTTTGGTTTCAAAACTGTTGTTATATGCACCATTGTACTCTACTTCTACTCTACTTTATATTAGTACATATGAGATTCAATTTGTATTATACTTAAAAGTTAAAGTTTTTAATTGTTTTATACTTTTAGTTATTATTATAACTATTCAATGATATATGTAATTTTTTTATTTTTGACTGAATGCTGAAAGAAATGGCAAGGCCATGAGAAACATTTGTCAATTCTTGAGGCAAACATGAGTTTTGAAATAATCCTTTATATTTCTTTATTGCTCTAACGCAATTTTACAATTAATCATGGGATAATCACAGCAATGACAACATTATGTAATTATATTTACCGTCACCCTTTAGAGAAAAAGTGATTTTAATGTAGGTTAAGAGAAGGGAAAGAATGCAGTTGCAAGATTGATCATCCATGGCTTACCAACATCTGCTAACTATCATGGATCACTTTATGAAGAAGAAGAGATGAAGCAAGTTGAAATCATAAGATATCTTTACATGACGATGTGATTACTGTTACCCATAAAAGAGGGTTCAAGTGGCAACAGTTTTACTACGAGAGGGAACTCTTTTGCTTAAGGACAATATGGCTTTTTTTGGGGGTGGGGTATTGTTAAGTTGTTATGCATTTAATCTCATATTTTCTATAAAGGTTTATTATAGGAAATCAGCAAGAATAAAGAGCATCTTATTTAGAAGGGGTATTTTGGGTATTTATGTTGATTAGTTTGTTGCAACAGTGAATATAAAACATTTTTTTTGTAGTTTCATTCATTATTTTAAAAAGTAAAAACCGGTTTTTTAGTTGAACCGGTATGGTGACCGGTTCCTGGTTTAACCGGTTTGACCGGCGGGTCAACCAGTTTTCTATAAATTTCATATATTTTTTTTTCTATTTTCCCACACATACATACATATATAAATCATGAATTTGATGTTTACAAATTAAAACATTAAAAATATACATAAAAATAAGTTATAGATCAATCCAAATACATTAAAATAACACATAACAATAAGTTTTAGTGTTTTACATCAATTCATATACATCAAAAAGAAAATAAAATATAATACCGAAACAAAATATAGTTTTAGATGAATACAAACACATTACAAAAAACTTTATAACATTTATCATATGTTTTTATTTAGAGAAAACTAAATAGATTTTTGAAAAAAATCACCATAGTTTATTATGCAAATGGTTATTGTTCATGTGTTTTTATTCATTTTAACCGGTTCAACCGGTTTATATTGACCGGTTCAACCGGGTTTTTTCTGAAAACCGGCCGGTTCAATCCGGTTCAAAAATCGACGTAAAACCGGTGATAGTTGAACCGCTCCCTCCCCCGGTTCCCGGTCCAACCGGTTCAAACCGGTTTTTAAAACATTGGTTTCATTGTTCTTTTTTTTTGTTATTTGTAAATCATGTGGTTTGATTACAACAATTTTTTTGTTTATGATCATTTATGCACGTTTTATTCTAATTCAAAATTATTATAAGTTTTGTTAAGTTATAAATCGTTGTTGAAGATAGAAAGGACATGACTATAGCTTAATTGGATGATGTAATTTGGATCCCACTTATGCTTAAAAATCATATAATTTCTTTGTTATTTTATACATCTTACAAAATCAAACATGTAAATGAATATATATATATATATATATATATATATATATATATATATATATATATATATATATATATATATATATATATATATATATATATATATATATATATATATATATATATATATATATAAAGAGAGAGAGGTAAGTTTAATTGAGAAAATAAAAAAGGTTGAGAATGGAAGAATCATTCTCAGCCAATCATTTATTTTGCCGCGAAAGCTCCATATTTTTGCCGCAAAAGCTCCAATGTACCGGCGGAAATGAGAAATTAATATACATGTGTTACCCAACAAAACATGTTTCCTTAAATTATGCTAATCATTACCTTAATTTTGATGATTGTAAATACATCAAAATTCATAATTTTTTATTCTTAATAAATAGACATCCATATTGATATAGTTTTAAGATAAAATATTTTTTTTTATAGTTTCAGCTCTTGTTATTCATAAGTGAATAAAAACGAATCAGATTTTTACTACAGTACATTCGTTATTCACTTATAAATAAAAAGTATGATTAATTTTTTTTAGAGTTTAAATATCATTCATATATAAATATAACATATATAAACTCTTTACAGTTTACATCAACTCTCGTCACATGTTATAATCATATATGAATAAAATGTGCATTAGTCTTCCTCACAAGTTATATTCATATATGAAAAACACATTTATCATAATTTTGTTACAGTTCATTTTGTTATTCATATATGAATAAGTAGTTCAAAATTTTAAAACATGTCGACTTTTATTAAGATACTACTTATTCATATGCGAATAACAAATGAACTATAACAAAAATCTGATAATTTTTTTTTTTGTATATGAATATAACATATGACGACCATTAATACACATTTTATTCATATATAAATATAACGTGTGACGAAAGATGATGTAAAAAAATATTTTAGGTAAAAAAAAGTTTTATTACGTTTTATATTTATATATGAATGTTACTTAAACTGTAAAAAAAAGTTAAGCATATGTTTTATTCATAAATGAATAACGAATGTACTGTCATAAAAATCTGATCGATTTTTATTCATTTATGAATAACGAGAGCTGAAGCTCTAAAAAAAATAAATTCTTTATTTTATCTTAAAACTATATACCAATATAGATGTCTATTTATAGAGAATAAAAAATTATGAATTTTGATATATTTAAAATAATTTTTTGATAAAAATAGCTTTCTAAAAATCAATATATATATATATATATATATATATATATATATATATATATATATATATATATATATATATATATATATATATATATATATATATTTGTGTATATTAAGGTAATGATTAGCATAGTTTAGGTAAACATGTTTGGTTGGAAAACACATGTGTATCCGTTGTCCATTTCCGTCGGTACGCCTAAATGTTTTGCGGCAAAACAAATGTGTGGCTGAGAATTATTCCCTAATTCTTAACTTTTTTTTTTCTCAGTTGAACCCTCTCTCTCTCTCTCTCTCTCTATATATATATATATATATATATATATATATATATATATATATAATAATAATAATAATAATAATAATAATAATAATAATAATCTTATTTAACACAATGAAAAATAAAAGTAATGAGTTATTGTATAAGGTTAAATGTAAATATGTCATTCAGATTTGTTCTATTTTTTTTTAGAAAAGTCATCCATGATTTTTCATTTAAATTAATTTTTTCTTTTTGTATTTTTATCAAGTTGGTCTTCAGGTTTGCTCTAAGGTGCAGTGAATGACAACATGATAAAACTAAAATTTATTTTGATAAATGCTTGAGTTGCTTTAAATTTGATGAATGTTGCTGTATGTTTTAATGATGATGAATGTGTTGGTATTTTTAATGGTGTCCAATAAATACAAAAAAGCTTATTTTGATTGGTTTTTTAACTCAATAATTCTAATTCAAATGAGAATGTTTTTCTTTTTCAATCGTGGTTTCCACGTGTTTAAACTTACTTAAGTATGTATATCTTCCTATCTTAATAAATGAATCATTTTGTCCATGTGGCACTTCCACAATCTATTTTCCATCCAAAATGAAATTCGGTTGATATCCTTCCTGCATTCAATTTTAATTTGGAATTCATATCTATATAAATTAACAAACAAAATAATTTTCTTTTTGAAAATCTGTTTTTACAACATTTCTTTTGATAAACCCATTTTGATTTTGCATCTTTAAATGAAGAAAAACGGATAAGTTGGTTTGTCCTTTTTTTTATTTTTCTTTTGATTTCTCATATATTCCTTTATGGGTTTCTCAAGTTTGAGATTTTATATGTTGATTACCCAGAGACCATCCCCATCTCTAATTGTGTATATGTGTTTGTGTTTACAGGTCTTGAAATTGGTTGACGTTTTCATCTTCATCATTGGATATATGATTCCAGGTATATCATAGGTTTTATTGTTCTTTTTTCACTGAGTGATTTGACTGTTGAGAAACAACACAATCTTTATGTATTGATTGTGTAAGTTTGAAAACAAATGTTGGCATGATTGGCTTTTATTTCATATTAACGTAAATATTTTTATTTTTTACATGGACTAATAAAACAATACACCATAGGTGTTTGACAAAATGTGTCAAAGATTGATTTCATGTGTTCTTCTATATCTATCTAGATAACAATATTATTAAACTAAAATTTTTTAAATTGTTTAGAAACAAGTACTTGTAGAGTTAGCTTTTTATAATTTCAAAAGAACAATATTATTAAACTAAAATTTTTTAAATTGTTTAGAAACAAGTACTTGTAGAGTTAGCTTTTTATAATTTCAAAAGATTTGATTGTTGATTATTTCATAAGCCCCACATAGTAAAAAAAATAGTAGATAAATGGTAGAAAGTAGAAACTAACAAATAATATGTGATATACACATGGCAAACATGTATATGATACATACCCTGAAAATTTGTTTGTAGCATAAGAAAATTAGTAGCGATAATTACAGGAAAAAACGACTTACTTTGGTCTCACTTTTATTCCTACCCACAATAGGAATTGAGTTATATATTTGTTTTACCTATCATAGGAACCTACTTATAGTTATTCATGGATAATAGCAATGTACTCTATATTTTTAATGATAATATCAACATACTTATAGTTACTTGTTTTGGACAAGATTTAGAGATCTCAAATAAAGTTGGATTATACACACATTGGATCATTCCAAGTATCTTCCCTTATGGACTTCTTCAATGTAATCTTGGGATTAGCCTAGGCTTAAAATGACATATATCTTTTCGCTTGGGCATTTAATACTGACGAGAAAGGTCCTGGTAATATAATGAAAACTAGATGTAATTTGAAGTTTTTTTTCTATTGTTTAATTTTGGTTGTTGAGATAATGAGTTTGATTAAATACAAAGGCATTTGCATTATTATTAGGCATGCATTACATTCACTTTGACTATTTTTAACATAACACTCAAATTATCTTTTTTTCAAAGCCGTCAGTTAACCATATCACATGTCATTTTTATTTTAAAAAATTATTTTTCACTTTGACCTAATACAACCCACATAAAGCAAACTAATCACAACTCAAATACTATCCGTTGAAAGAACAACATACGTAAGTTAAATAAATCTATGCTATATTTATTTGACAAAGATCCTGTTTTTACACATGTTTTGTAACATCTTGATTTCCAAATATTTTCAAATTTGACCCTTGTTTTGAGTTTGGTTTGCAAATTTAATCCCAAGGGGCATTTTCGTAATTATGGGCAAGGCTCGTGTACATGGCCAGGGTGCAAACCCTAGATTTTAGGGTTTGAACCCTATTTAAGCATCATTATAGCCCCATAACCTTCCTTATCTTCAGCCTTCATCAATATCTCGAAACCCTAAAGTGTGTGAGTATGTTTTGAAGCTTGGAGAGCCATTTTTGTGACCTTGGTGGTAAAGGAGGAACCTAGAAGTTGTGGTGTTTTACTCAAGGATTTGGATCCAGCAACTACTCTTTCTTGCGCATCTTCTGGAGGTATAAAACTCCAAATTTGATAAATATTTTATTAAGATCTACTTTATCTTAAAGTTGACACCTTTTTGTCCCAAATCTTGATCATTGTGAGTATGGCATGCTCCAGAACCTTTGAACTGTCCTTTATGACATTTTAGGGTATTTCAAGTCATAAAAATGCAAGCTTGGATCTTGGTTTGCTCCCATTCAAGAGTTATGGGGTGGCAAATGATTGAATAAGTTAGGTTTTTTAGTGTTGGGCTCCTTGTAGCCATGCAAAGGCATAAAAATTGCAACTTTATGGCCTTAGATGTTTTATTAAGTTCATATCTGAAGTTTGGACATAAGGTCTTAAGGCATTAGGACCTTAATGAGAGTTTTGATCCAAGGTGCGTACTTCTAGCGTAAAAAGGAGTACGTTGCGCGTACATTACCTCGACCCGACTCCCCTCTTGCATAAGCCGTTTGTACGCGGGGCAAACGACTCAGATCCAACTTGTGGACAGTTCTTTTGGGCATTGGACCATTAGGAGTTGGGCTTTTTAGGTTGGGCCGAATAGGAAGGGCTAAATGACCTTTTTGCCCCTAATTAGGATAATGGGAGTATTGGACCATTTATTATGGTTTTAAAACTTGTATTATTAATTAGGGTTATTTTTGGGTCATAATTAGTGTGAGGAGCCGTGTCAGTAGTAGCTTAAGTGTGTGGTTTGGTTATTTTCTTTTGCGAGGTGAGTCTTCTTAGCTTGCTAGTGGGTCGAAGGCACCAATGTCGGCTCGCTGATTGCTATGTGTTAGATGTATGTGATTATGTTATTATGTTTAATTGAATGATATATATATATATATATATATATATATATATATATATATATATATATATATATATATATATATATATATATATATATATATATATATATATCCAAACTAGGCTCGGAGTCATTACGGACTCGGGGGGTTGATACGGACACAACACAACTACATGATGTTATATGGGTTGATACAGACTCAGGGGTTGATACACACCCAACACAACTACATGCTATCATATGGGGTTGATACGGACCTGAAACAACCACATGTTGTTATATGTATATGTTCATTGTATGTGGTATTTTGGAGAAGCTGACTAAGCTTTGTGCTTACATCTACGTTTATGATTTCAGATACTGCCGGTACAAAAGGGAAGGGCCTAGTATGATAGCGACGTATCCACCCATCTTCCATATTTTCTTTATGATTTAGATGTTGTACTCTGATGATTACTTTCTTTTGACATACTTTGTTGGAGAATGTCATGAATACTTGTTGGTTTCCGATTAAGTTAAAATGAAAATTTTTATCCATGATTTTTGGAACGTTACAAGTTGGTATCAGAGCCTTGGTTTGAGGGATTCAAGCACACTTTCAAGTGTGTCAGAACTCAAACTGAGGAAATGATAGTCTTTTAAAAGAAAACGAAATTGAATTTCTAGAAAGATTTTTACTAAGTAAAAAGGGTGAGATGCGTGCAATGAACTGAGCTCAAGTAAGTAATTCCCAAAATACCCACACTTACGTGTTTTGATTAGTATGTCTGATACTTGAATCACATGCTAGATTAGGGATAAGGGTACCTTCAGGAATCATATGATAGAATTACCTGATTTATGTGATGCCTTATAGCCTAGGAGGATTGGATGTTATGTATTACTTGGCATCAATATCGGCTCAGTTAATTGTTAAGTGTATGCTTTCAAATTTATATATGATTAGGATTATATAGCCCTAGAATGATTCATTTGGCCTCATTTACTATTACTTGTTTGGTTGTGGACTTAGGGTAAAATCATCATTTGATAGTCTATGTGATCCTCTTTTGTGTGTAACTTGCATGCATAGGGCAATTAACGGTGTTGATTGAGGTTCTTAGTATTGCAGGCGGTTGGAGTTTAGACTTCTTAAGAGAACCTAGGATATGTATGCTGTTAGCATAGGGTTGGTATATGGTTTTAGTGTGGTGAATTAGAGGAAACAAGACTGCTCTTGAGGAAGGTACACCTAGGTGTGAAAGGTAGTATTGAGCCCGTATTACTGGAAGCACATGATCTGTACCTAAGACAAGAGTGGATGTGGAAACTCTAAGGAGGAATATACAGTGAGAATTTCCTCGAGTCATATATTCACTATTTATATGTTTGTGTTTCAGTTTGAGTATTGTGATGACTACTCGAGGAGGTTCAGGTTTTGGCTCAGGCATGGAACCAATTGATGAAAGACTGCACGAGTTCATTTCGACTGAGGTTACTCGCGGTATCTTGGATGCTACTCCTGTGATGTTTAGTACCATAAATGAGGGGATTATGGAGCTGATGGATGAGAGGCTCATGTCTTTTCGAGTTGAGATTGTTGCGACTTAGATAGGAGCTCGAACTCCCTCATTCCGGGAGTTCAAAGCTTGTAGAGCTCTTGAGTTCTTTGCGGCTAAGGATCCCATAGCTAGTACGCGTTGGATTGCTAACATGGAGAATGATCAGTGGACGAGATTTTTCCATGTGGAGGCAAAGATAGGATTTGCATCACGCCTGCTGAGGGACAGAGCACGAGACTAGTGGGAGAAGGTTAGCCGAGCTGTAGGGTCAGCGACAGTTACAGTCATGACCTAGGAGGATTTCATTTCGAGGTTACAGAGGGAGTTTTCACTAGCTACTGAGGTGCATTAGTTGGCGAGGGAGTTCAAGGACCTTCGCCAGACTACGGAGACTGTAGAGGAGATTACCGCCAAATTCAAGGAGAGGTCCTTGTTGATCCCGCAGTACGCTGCGCATGAGGAAATGAAGAAGACGAGGTATGATGACATATTGAGGGATGACATCAAGGAGTTTGTGAGCTTTTCGGGGTGCAAGACCCTGAATGATATGATCGAGAAGGCCCGTGAACGGATGATTGAGTTAGAGCTTCAGAAGAAGCGCAAGTCGGAGCATGTGCATATAATTATGGGCTAGCAAAGAGGTCAAAGACTTTGGAGCCACATGCTAGGGGCTAGTAGGGCCAAGGACACTACGGAAAGTGCGGAAAGTCGCATAGTGGGGTATGTTGGTTGGCGGGTTCGGGAAGTTTTAGGTGTGGTCAAACGGGGCACATGAGTAAGAATTTCTCTCGGAGTGCATTGATCTGTTTTCACTACAACCATACAGACCATAAAAAGCCGATTGTCTGAGACTGGTAGGAGGATCAGTGCCGACGCATGTGCTAGCCACCTTGGGGATTACTGATGGCCGCAAGGGCAAGGTGGTGGCACCTATAGTGAAGATTAGGGCATTTCAGCTGACCACCAATGAGGCTCGTGCAACACCAAATGTGGTTACGGGTATGTGACTCATTTCTATCTCTTATTTCTTTTATTATTTATGCTTATGATTATATTTAATCTTGTATAGGGACCTTTCTGGTCAATGGTATGTCTGCTCATGTTTTGTTTGATTCGGGTGCTACCCGATCCATTGTATCTCTTGTGCTTAGCAAGAAGTTTTGTGATGCTCCTGGGACTTTGGATCTTCCATTGGAGGTTGAGAGTGAGGATGACCGTACCGTGAGTGCTTTGAGGGTTCTGTTGGATTAGGTGTCTAAGCCATAACTATAATTAGTATTTACTTGACCTGAGAGTAGCATGGTCCTTTTGGGTTGCCTTCACCAATGCAACTTGATAGGATAGACTTTTGAGAATAAGGTTATTTGTGATTTGTTAATATAGTACAATTATAATATATTAATATGAAATCATATTATTTAATTAGTATTGATCAAGAGTTAATTTGGAATTAATTTAGTGATCAAAAGAGACTAATTAAATATACGTGGACTGATTTGGTAAATCAATGATTCTTATAGTGTGGATCATTGATACATGGTTATTTGGGTGGGCTAAACCAGCATGGATAGTCCATGGAGGTTAGCCCATGGAGCCTAAGTAAGATGAAGAGTCATGGTGCATTAGGATTTGCATGGATGTAACCCTAGCACTTGCCACACTATAAATAAATACCCCTAGAGCCAAAATCGGTTACACCTATCATTCTTAAAGTTTGATATTGATTTTAAGCTAAGCAACTTATTCTATCAAGTCTCCTTTTGCACTTGGTGTTTGTGACACATTAGAGGCATCACACTTGAGGTGCTAAAGCTTTTGAAGGCCAAGAACTACAAGTCCTATTAAGAGGTAAATTATCTAACTAGTTATTTTGTTCAAATGCATGTATGCTAGTTAGGATGAATGCTTTGGAAAATCAAATTGCATGTATATTTAGAGAAAACATAGACCCAAAGCATCTAGGGTTGCATGTGCACCATAAGGTTGTTAGAGTGCTCAAAACCCATAAGTGGTATCAGAGTCTAGGATTGTTTTCTGTTATACTTGATGCTTATTGTTTTTCAAAGTTGAAAAAATCGATTTTCTGGCTTCTGACTGATGAACTCGCCGAGTCACTGGCTGACTCGACGAGTCCACTCAGTAAATGACCAACTCGACGAGTCCAGTTCATGTACTCGCCGAGTTGTTGGGTCTGGGTGCAGAATTTCGAGTTTTTGGCCAGAATTGGATTAGGATCATTACCACAAATTGTTTTTTGAAACATGTAATCTGTTTTCTTGATATGGTAATGATCATGCTCATCCAATTAAAAGATAATTGTCAAAATTTCAAGATTTGTATTAGTTTATATGATTAGGCTAATTTCTTGCAATTGTTGATATGAATTATCTTGACTTATGAGTTTAACTAGATCATAGATTAATTTGATTATTTTGTTAATTAAAATGTTTGATCTAAATGCCTTTAAATGAACTCCATAACTTGTCCTCAAGTTATGGAAAATGAAAAGTCTTTTTCTTTAAAAGTCATTAAACTCATAAGTTATGGAAATGAAAAGTTTTGAAGAGTTTCAAAACTTGCCCTCAAGTTATGGAATTTGTAAAGTCACACTTATGAACACTTTAATTCCAAACCCTAGAATTTTAAAAGTTTAAAATTCAACCCTTATACTATTATTATATTATAAGTTATATATATATATATATATATGTATGTATGTATAAGACAATTCAGTCTTACCGTTAGTAGGCCTCATTCACGAAGTCGGTCTATAAGGGGATATAAGGTTACTGCCTATAAAATGGCAGTTTAATGGGTGTCCACTCTCACCTACCGCTTCCTTGACTGGTGGAGGTTCGTTAGCCGAATAGGGTAGGATAGGACATTAATTCTCATTAAAAGTATAATGATAATTATAAAGTAACTAAACTTTTATTAAATTCCCAATCTTAGTTACTTTAGGAAAAATGTGAATTTGATGCTAATCCATGAAATTGCACTTTGCACCTTGCCAAGTCGTTAGTGGAGTGTGTGTGTGGTTAACCGGCACACTAACATGGACTAGTAAGGGTGGAAAAGGGTAGCTTGATGTTTATCATAGATCAATGGAGCGTGTGTGGTTAACCGGCACATTGATTAGGTGATATATGACATTAAGAGTACCACGTACATTTGCATGGTTATTCACAACTTGTTTGTGATGCTCGGCATCCCAATCACAAACTTGAAGGGCATAATCGAGATTTAAACATGCCATTGAAAAGTTCAATGAATCTCAAAGGAATCTAGGAATTTCAATCCAACTAAAACTTAATAATCAATTTCGTTTTTCATGGTGGAAATTGGTAAATCGTCATTTACCTACCTTCAAATATTTTGCAATTGGATTACGACATCGCTCTTCCAAATTGTAAAATATTGTGCTGGGTCCTAGCCTTAGTATTTCATTTGGGTGTTATATTAAGGACTCTTATCTAATCAAAACTTTGTCTTTCTTTTTCAGATGTCTTCCAACAGTGCTTCTGGCTCAAACCCTACTGGCTCTTTCTCTCTAATGAACTTATGCGGGAGAGTTATCTTTGATGGTTCCAACTTCAATGATTGGATCAGGAACATCAGGATGGTTAATCGTTATGAGGACAAGGAATATGTACTTGACAAAGAGCTTAAGGAAATTGATTAGTCTTCTGCTACTCCTGAGGAGATCACTGAGTTTAGGATGTTGGATTAGATGTGTAAGCCCATAACTATTATTGGTATGTACTCGACCCGAGAGTAGCATGGTCCATTTGGGTTGCATAACACCAGGACAATTTGTTAGGATGGACTCTTGAGAGAAGGTTATATATGATTTGTTAATATATTATAAGTTATAATATATTAATATGAAATCATATGTTTTAATTAGTATTGATCAAGAATTAATTTGGAATTAATTTAGTGATCAAAAGAGACTAGTTAAATCTATGGGGACTAATTATGGTAATTAGTTATATTTATATGTGTTGGGCTTATGATCCATGTTGGACCAAGTTTATGGATGGATACATAAAGAGTTGGGCCACATGAACCATAGATCATAAAACCCATAGATATGGATTTAGGTTATATCCATGACCCTTGAAATACCACATATAAATACATACTCCATTGCCCAAAATCGCCACTTGAAGTGCTTCATTTTCTTAGAGAAATATGGAGGTGTTTTGGTGCATGGAGTTTCTCTCTCAAGAGTCACCTTTGTTCTAGGTGAGTTGTGATTCCATTTGAGGTGCAACACTTGGGGCACTAAGTTCTTAAAGGCCAAAGTCTTTCAAGCAACACCAAATACATCAAGACTTCAAGCCACATAAAAGGTATGTTACTCTAACTAGTATCTTGTATTGTTTATGATAAATTGCATGCTAGCTATAAGTTTAATGCCTTGGAAACCATTTGCATGTATAATTAGTGAAAACATAGATCCAAGGTATTTAGGGTTGTATGTACACCATAGGATGTTGTAGTACACCAAAAACCCATCAGTGGTATCAGAGCCTTCAATTATACTTGATGCAAATTGCTGAAAAAGCTGGAAAAATCGAAGTTTTTTGCTGTCTGGACAGGGTACTCGACGATTCCATGAAGGGACTCGACGAGTCCATGTACAAATTCATCCAACTCGTCGAGTTAGTTCTTGCACTTGGCGAGTTGGACCCCCTCAGCATATCTTCGAGTTTTTGGGCTGGAATTGGACTACGCACATTACCCTAAGCTGTTTTTGAACTTATAAACTTGTTTTTGATGTGGTAATGTTCATGCTAATCCAATTTCAAAGATAATTGTCAATGGATTCATGTTTTGTATTAGGTTAATGGTTAGACAAATTACATGAAAATTGTTTGATTTGAATTATCTTGTTCTTATGAGTTGGTTTAGATTAATAAAAAAATTATGTGATAATTTGTTTACAATCCAAATTGATCTAAAAGTTGTTCATAAAATGTGTTTTTGTAACTTCTCCTCAAGTTATATGAAAAGTCTCATTTATGATTTTTAAAACTCATAAGATTTCCATAAGTTATGAAAATGAAGAGTGTCATTCTTTTAATGTTTTAAATTCTTCCATAACTTGTCCTCAAGTTATGGAACTTGAAGAGTTTTTTCATTAAAACTACTTTAAACTCATAAGTTATGGAAACCAAAAGTCTTGAATTGTTCAAAAATTGCCCTCAAGTTTTGGAATTTGTAAAGTTCCCCCCCCCATGAATACTTTAACTCCAAGTTAGACCCTTAGAATTTTAAAAGTTAAAATTCAACCCTTATACTATTATAATATTATAGGTTTAATATATATATATATTTATATATATATATATATATATATATATATATATATATATATATATATATATATATATGTATGTATAAGAGTAAGTCAGTCTTACCATTAGTAGGCCTCATTCACGAAGCCGGTCTATAAGGGGGGTATAAGGTTACTGCCTATAAAATGGCAGTTTAATGGGTGTCCACTCTCACCCACCGCTTCCTTGACTGGTGGAGGGTCGTTAGCCGAACGGGTTTGACAGGACATTAATTCTCCCTTCATTAAAAGTATAATGATAAATACTAAGTAACTAAACAATTATAAATTCCCAATCTTAGTTACTTAGGAAAAATGTGAATTTGGTGCTAACCCTTGAAATTACACTTTGTACCTTACCAAGTCATTGGTGGAGCGTGTGTGGGTAACCGGCACACTAACATGGACTAGTAAGAGTGGCAAAGGGTGACTTAATGTTTATCATAGATCGGTGGAGCGCGTGTGGGTAACCGGCACATCGATTAGGTGATAAATATTAAGGGTACCAAGTCAATTTGCATGGTTATTCACACCTTGTTTGTGATCCTCGACATCCCAATTACAAACTTGAGAGGGCACAATCGAGATTTAAACATGCCATTGAAAATTTCAATGAATCTCAAAGGATCTAGGAGTTTCAATTCACTTAAGATCTAAAATTCGTTTTCGTTTTTCGTGGTGGAAATTGGTGAATCGTCATTCGCCTACCTTCAAATATTTTATAGCTTGGATTACGGCATCCCTCTTCCAAGTTATAAAATATCGTGTTGGGTCTTAGCCTTAATATTTCATATTGGGTGTTATATTAAGGACTTAAATCAACTAACTTGAATTTCTCCCATTGTAGATGTCTGGTTCAGACAACTATGATCTTCCCAAATCTCTTGGAACAAGCTTTCCTAATGAAGATGATGTCCCATGGTTGGATCATGGAAATCATACTTCTCTTCTTCTACCTCCTCCAATTATTCTCCCTAACCCACAAGTTCTTGAAAAGTTCAAGGTCACTCAAGCCCTATTGGCAAGCAAAGTCTATGTGTGCTCACATCTTGGAGATGAAGTCACATATTGACAAGCCGGGAGAGTTGGGTGTCAAAGTCTTGAGGAAGTTGGTTGTTGAATAGGTTCTTCAATCACTTTCTAAGTCACATAGTGAGTTCCTTTAGGACTACTATATGACAGACCATGACATGACCCTTAATGATCTTACCTATTTGCTTGGTGCTGCTGAATCAGCAATGATTTGGAGCACTAGTAAAGCAAATTTTATTGGAAGATCGACTTCCCAAACTTCCATGGACATTGACAATGGTAACATTATAAATCCAGAACAGCTTTCTCTTCCCAATGGATAGGGATCGGCCATAGTCAACCCGGTTGACCAAATGGTAAAGAGAAAGGCTAAGTCTGAGATAGTCTCGTGTACCATTCCCAAAGAGTCCATATGTTTCTATTGCCAAAGGAAGGGGAATTGGTTGCGAAGTTGCCCTATTTACCTGAAAGATCATAAGGATGGTAAAGTCGAAATTTTTGACTCTACTTCGGGTAAAGTCCACTATCTAACTCTAGTAAGTTCCTATTTTGAGATTCTTATTACATGATGTGACCAGGTCGCATTTTGATGTTTTAAGAATCAAAGAAAAGAAAGGAAGCTTAAAGGAAGAATATGCTGATTCTGATCGTGAAGATGGATTTCGATCGCATGGTTCGGTGATCAGAATTTTGAGCTGTTGCTTAAGAGTTATGATAGATTGCCTAGGAATAAATAACAACATTGTTTTCATACGCATTTGCATTGTAAGGATAAGTTTTTCCGCAAGTTTTAAAATAAAAGGAAAAGGTTTTAATTTTATTTATTTTAAATATCCTTACAATGACATTAGTGAAAAATTGTTGTTTATGTGATTCCATTGATAGCAGTATTGGAAAATGGATTTGATTCTTTCGTTTGTGGTAGTGTCATAATTTACCAAATAAGAAAAGATTCTCATCACCCAAGTTTCAGTTGGATAGAAACTTGGAATCATGCAACTTGTATTGTATGATGAATGAGGAATTTCATCTTTGGAAAATTAAGACTAATTCCTTGATCACATGTATATATGAGTCAAGTGAAGGACTAAGGGATCGAGTACACATTCTTGTGCACTGGTCAAGGTCCACCACAAAGATCGATAAGACTATTCATCATGATTTACTAAAGTTTAGTGAATATGGTTATACTTACAAGTTTAAGTGTAATTCTGAAACATTGGAAAAGTTTCAATGTAAGGCAGAACGAACAAGAAGAATCGAATTAGGCAGAAAGATAAAAGTTTCTCCAAGCTGAAAAGATGGGAGAGTACTTGAGTATCTTGTTTTATGATTATCTTAGTGATTATGAAACCGTATCACAATTGATCCTCTAAGGACATCTTAGTGCATTTGTTTGACTAAGAAGAGGAATCGTGAATTGTTGAAATGGTTAAAATCGAAAGGATGAATCATACTTCGTTCCAAAACAAGTCTTAGAGTCATACTCCAAGATTGTAACTTGAGTGAAATAATCCTTAGAAGGTTTCTAACACTTGTCAAATGTAGAGTATAATGTTTTCTTACTCTTGTACATTTGAAATTGGTAAGTTGTGATGTTTTGGATAAAACAAAGACCAACTAAGACCAATTGTGTGAAGTGTTTATCTTGATAAGAATCCACACTGTCTCTTGAATATTTGTTTGTCAAGGAATGGTTCTTGGCAAGAGAGTCTTATATGTCAAGAGGACAGTGGGAGTCTAAAAAGATCCTGAAAGAGTTTCAAGAACTAATCAAGAATAAAACCTGTTGTTTATCACTAGCACACGACTTGAGGTTTATAGCCTATCGTGTTGACATATTCCTATTTTTGTGCCCATTCCATTTAAAGTTGACTATGCATCAGAGTTTTACAAGTTCTTAGTTGTTTGCATAACTACTTGGAAGAAATGGCAGGCCCTTGTGCTGCCAGGTGGCAAGAAGTTAAGATTGAAACAAGTTGAATCCATATGAGTTTGGATTTGTCACTAACCTCCTCTTTCGGTTATGACAAATTCACATGGATAGGAACACATACACCATAAAATCTAAGTGTCATAAGGTTTCTCTCCGATTCATGAAAATGATGGTGAGGAAACACTTTCACTAAGTAGATTTTAAGTAGATAGCAATTGTGATATTTGCATTCTCAAAGTCGTTAGTGGAGCGTGTGTGGTTAACCGGCACACTAACATGGATTTGTAAGAAATGGCAAAGGTCTAAACAATTGAGAATATGATTACGACATCCCTTTTCATAGTTCTAAAAAATTGTTTAGACACACATGTGAGCTATATAAGGAAAGGTGTATGATTTTGATAAAGTCTTATCAAAGCATCTCATATCAGAAATATGAACTTTGGTAAGAAAGTCAATACAATATTGATTTTACAAAAGTCCAGCTGATTTCTGGATACATGTCAAAGCTAGTGGGAACATAAGTGTTATGCTAATAATTGTCATGTTAGTGGGAGCATGATTATTATGTTGAGTTTTGCAATGTTAATTCACTAGTACAAAAATGACCTACGGTCACACTTTCCGAAAAACGGCCTGTGACACTTTTTATTAAAAGTGTGGCCAAAGGTCACTAAAAATTTTAGAGATTGTTTTTGGATACATTTAAATTAGTTTGTGTGGCCATTATATAGATAATCAAAACTTTAACCACACTTAATTATACCAAATGTGACAAATATTAGTCACACTCGACCACTGAGGCCATAGGTCACAATCAGCCACAGGTATCGATTAAGATTGTCATACTTTTTTTATGAGAGACAGTAGATAAACGTATCGTGACATGAGTTAGTTCTATGTGTGTTTATAACCTGGTGCCTTTTTAGCCACATAACAGACAAAGTAGGTAAAAGGTGATACATATGGTCACACTAAATATTTGTGTGTCGATAGGGCGGTTCTGTACTAGTTGTACTTAGTTAACGCAAAAAAAATAAAACAAGTTAATATTGGTTACTTATGGTCATGTACATTTTATTATGTGTGTCAAAATATTATGAATTGGCTTTAAGAAGAAACAAATATTGTGTGTGTAAGTAGCATTTAGTTACGATTACAACTATTATGTGTGTCTATATGTAAATATAGACACATATGTAATGTTTATTCTGGTTGTACTATTGTATTTGGAAGACTCTTAAATTTGACCATATTTATCTTTGATATCATTTGGCAGAATAAAAAATGAACAAAAAGTTCAATCATGGCATTGAATGTGTGACTATGATTATATAATGGTCATTGTTTTCGTGCTAGTGTATGTCTAAAGTTAAATAATAGTCACCATATATAAAATGAAAATGTATTGTTGTAAGTATTTACTGGTGACTTATTAATATATTTTGTACTTGGTTAAAAATCTGGTTAACATAAATAAATAACACCAAACTACCCTTTGTTAAGTAGTCAACAATTTGACTTACCCTCTAGAAGGGGACATAAATTGTGACTAGTGTCTTTACCAATTTTCGCATCAAAACTCCAAAAAATCAAAAGACCATATTTGTTATGATAAAAGAAGAAGAAAAAAATATGACCATAAGTACTTTTTTGCCACTGATACCCAATGTTTAATAGTTAAACTCTAGACATCTTTGTAAAATGGTCAAAATAAATATAGCAATGGTTTAATCGATGTAGATGAAATAAAATAATACAAATTCATAGAATTTAAGTGGAAAATAAATTATATCAAATTAAAATGCCACAAGAACATGGAACAAAACAATTACAAGGAGAGAAAAATAAAGTACAATCTCATAATTAGAACTCTCCATCAACAATCCACCATTTTGTTAAAAAAAATAGTTTAGAAATAAGGATATTATTGTCCATTTTGGGCCAAAACACCAATGAAACAAAGGAATTCTAATTCTAATTAATTGACATCAATCAATGGACCATTTTTCCGAAGGAGAACCGGAAGCTACTAGCCTGCACTTCCGAGCAAACTTCCAAGAAACTTTTTTTCTCCTTTAGTCAACTAACTTTGGGTTTTCAAGCATTAAACACAAAATGAAAATTATAAGTTTTAATGCATGAACTTTGAGAGGCTGAAGGGCGTGGAAAGAGATTGTTAAGGATGTGAAAACCTGCTTAAGGCCAAGGGCAAATTAGTAATTTAAGACATAAAATGAGAAATGAGAAAAACCTTGAAATGGTAAATGGCAACTGAGATTTTTCTTTTTCTGCTTACCTAATCAAACCAAGCAAAATGACCACAATGGCCATTTTGACTAGCATTCCAAGTATGGACCTAAAGGGTCAAAATGACCAAAACGGTCGAATTGCGAAACTTCTTACCTGTAAAGAAATGTTTCAAATGACAAAATTTTTGACTATTTTGATTAACCTGATGAAAATAACATGTCAAAAATTGACTTAAATGGTCAAAATGACAAAACCAATCTCAAAGGGAAACTATGTACCATTTGGTTATATAATGGATCTTACTAGCAGGGGTATGGAATTTATGTTTACTATATATAATGGATCTTGAGGTGCTTAATTCGAACTCAAAGCAGTTGATATGAGGTTTATTACAGATCATATTCAATCAAAATCTAAAATCATCTATGAGCGTTTGACCACTAGGCACTCAAAGGAAAAAATAAAGATCCAATTCTACATAACCTACTAAGATCAATGTAAGACTTAACCTAAAACGAAAAACACAAAAATAATGAAAAATTGAGAATCGTACCATGTAAGGGAATTTTTATTTATATTGAGATACTGATCAACCGAATGAAGGGTTCCTCTTATCATCAAGACATTCTTCAATTCCATAGTCACATCTCTTCCCAACAAATATTTTCACTTTTCTTAATTAACAACCTTGATTTAACCTTTTGTCTAGGATTCATATTTTGTTGTAATGTGAGTAAACAAGAACAGCAACCCTTTGCAAAATTGAACCCTAAAAACAAAACGATTGTAGATGAACAAACACAGACACGACGGTGGAATCAAACTGCAGACGAACACACATACATTGTCACACCCCCAAACCGGAACGGCGGAAACGTTCGGGGGTGGTTGACGTCATGCGTAGTATCACAACAATTGTATCATAGCAAGCATAGTAAACACAACCAGACATTGAATACATATATGAAAAAGGTTTACATTGTTTAATACATAGTTTTGTTCATATCAAAAGTAAAATGGAAAGACGTGACTCTAACGCTCCGACTTCTCCAAATTCCTGGAAGTACCTGTCTACTAATTCCCTGAGAATACAAGCAGTTTTGAAAGAATATGAGCATAAATGTGACAACCGTCAAATTCAAGTCAAAGTCAAAGTCAACAAGTCAAACCAGTCAACTTAACTAGTACTTGTATGTTAAAAGTTATTCTATGTATAAAAATGTGCATCTTTATGTCAAAAATTCAAGTGTCTCGAAGAATCTATGTGTTAATAATGTAAAAACCCTAAAAAGGGAGTTAAACGCATCAAAACACGACTAAGGACCCTTTCGGGGACTTAAAACGACCATTAACGAAGCATAACGGGGTTCACGAACCTTGCATTTGCGAGATTATGTGATAATAAATGGCTAAGGTTAAATCTCTCCCAAATCTCTCCAAGAATGTGAAATCTCTCCACGTATGTGAAATCTCTCCCAAATCTCTCCAAGAATGTGAAATCTCTCCAAGCATGTGAAATCTCTCCCAAATCTCTCCAAGAATATGAAATCTCTCCAAGAAATCCTTCACTTTCACACTTTGATAAATCCTTCACTTTCACACTTCTCATATCACCTCAAAAAAGCTTCTTTCTCTCTACTTTCCACCACCTTGTGCACTTGTTCTTGAGTTGCTACAACACTTTTTGGTAAGTATTCCATCTAAACTCAAGTGTCATTCCATAATTTCATAACACTCTTGGATCATTGACTCATATCTTAACACCAAAAATCGTTCTTAGGATCATCCAAACTCTCACATGTTCATCAAGTGGTCTTGACTTGATACTCCTCGTCTTCGACCTTCCACTCTTCAAGTCATCACTCAAGGTGAGTTCATACCCCTAAATTTTCTAGTTTTCTTCAGTTTTCAGGGGGGGGGGGGGAATACAAGTTAAAACACCAAAACATATTCAAAACTCAACTTGACAGCTTACAACAAAAACGTTGTGACCCGTTCACGAACTGTTTTACCCAACTTAAACTTATTATATTTCAAAACTGTATAATATGCAAATAGATCAGGTTTATACCTTTAAAATGACTACTTGCACATCTCCATATGATTTTTCTACGATTTATGGTGATTTTTACAAAACTGCCTATCATTTCAAAAACGAATTCGGACCAGTCTGTGATTATGAACACTTTCACATAAGTTAGAGACTTCTAAAAATCATAATAAAAATTATGAATAAACTAGACACATTTTCTAAGCTCTCAGAGTTTACAGAGTTAGTTTTCGACTTCGTATGATTTTTCTATGATAATTTCAAAACAGTGCAGAAAGGATAAAAACTAGTTGTATAGTTTACCATATTAACAACACTTTGTATTATGTTGAGCAAAGTGCATAACAATAAGTTTCTCAATGTTTGGATGCATTCTTGTTAGTTTATCATCATAAACAGAAATTAGTCATTCATGTTAAGGATTTTCCTCCATTCATTTCGAACACATCTAATAAACTACATTAAGTATAGTTTATGAACTTTCGATAAAAGCATACTACATGGAAAAGGTTTTACTCTCAAAACAAATGAGTTTTTCATATACTACTTGATAAACTATAATAGTAATAGTTTATGGATTTATATCACAAATGTATTTTCATAAAAGGTGATTTCACTTCCTCCACGGAAGAGGTTTTATACTCAAAACTATATGTAAACTAGTTAACGTAAGTTGTGAGACATTCTCCTTCGGGGTACTCTTAAGTACCACATAAAATCCTGAATTAGTTATAACCAGAGTCTCTTGTAGGGAGAGCGTGATAATTGTGTATAGATCTATATTGGGATTGACAACCCACACCCATGCTGCTCGCATAAGTCCGATCGGCCGATCAGGGGTGACAAATGTCATTTCGATTCCGACATCCGAAGAACGTCGCAGCAGGTTATTCTGTCGTAGTATGGTTATAGCGACTCACATAGGGAGTTAACAATCTTTCAAGTTTACATGAAAAACTCTACTTTGAAAAGGGGTTTTACTTCTAAATTAAACGAGTTTATGCCGATTTAAACTTGCATGAATTACTCTAAGTATGGAAAAATACTTGTAGATTCTCGGTCTTGACGCTTAAGGCTACATGACTTTTTTTATAAGGAAAATATTGGATTTTCTTTGGAAGCACATTCCCATTATGAACATTATAAGCACAAAACACACACATACTCTCTGTCTTAACAATTAGGACTACATGACTTTTATAAGGAAAATATTGGATTTTCTTTGGAAAAATATTTCTATCAAAACTACATTTCATCTAGAATTGTTAGACTTCAGCTATAATTGCTAAGTGTATATGCTAGAGTTATATAAGAATCTAGTCGAAATCGACCTAGAATTGGTGGGCACGCCTTACTTCCTGTTCCTTGTTTGGTTGTGGACCTAGGGCAGACCCATTATATTCGACGGTTTATTTAAATTAAATTTTATATAACTTATATATACTGAGTGATTATAGAAGGAATCTACGGGTCTTTCTAGGGTACATTATTGCATAACATAGGAAAATATTAAATTTTCTAGAATCATATTCTATCGCTTTCTACAAGGAAAACGTTTTCTTTCTCAAACAAAACTCTTATGAACTCACCAACTTAATTGTTGACACTTTTTCAAACTACTTGTATTCTCAGGAATTCAGTGAAACAGGAAATCAACCGCTTTTGAGGATGGGACGTTAAATCGTCAAACATTTCATTTTTGTCATCATAAGTGTAATTGATTGGAAACATGTAAACACATACTATTGTATAACTTTTTCAATTATATTTATGATGGTTGTATTTACTTTGGGAACTATTATACTCGTTGTTGTGATACTATACATGAAGTCCTCCACCCCTGGACGTTTCCGCCATCCTTGGTTTGGGGGTGTGACAATAAAGCTGGTGAGTTCATAAGCATTTAGTTTTGGTGGGAAAAATGTTTCTTTGAATCCTTTTGAAGAGTGTTCCTTAAGAAAATCCTATATTTTCTTATGAAAAGCGTGTTTGAAAACTCATTCCTTCCATGACTTCCAGATTCATACAAGATATGTACAATCCAAGGGGTCGTGGAATGAATATGAATATCCGTTAGTTACTTGTTAAATAATCCGTTTATGAAAAGCCGAGTTATCCCGGGAAAATCCTATATCTTCCCTAAAAGTTGGTGGTTGGTTATCTGTTCTAAACTGAGGTGTACAAGTATCAACCATACTTATATCGATAAACGTAGTTTTCTTTTAAAAACCCTGGTTACTCCCTTGAGGTATATTAGCCCTATTACATAAATAAAACTAATAAAAGAAAACGTGATGAACTAAATCCTGAAGGTACTATTAATACCCTCCAGTAATCAAATCGGTTATTACTTTGAGGTTAGTTCACTTGATTCATTATTACAAAAGTAAATCTCTGTTATCTACATTGTGAGTTTTATAACAATACATTAACTTGATATGACACGTATCAGGGCCAATATCCTTTATGAATTTGTCACCCGTAGACCTGCCAGTCCCACTGTAGCTAGCAGCGAGGTGCGGGATAGTCAGTCCCGTATAGATCTATACACAACAGTCACACTCTCCCTACAAGAGATTCTGGTCATAAGTGCTAGTCCTACACTCTTTTTCGGTGGTGAGTGTTACCAAGGACGTGTCTCCAACTAGACTAACAAATTTACAAGTAATAATATGGAAAATCCTTTTTATGATTTGCATGAATCCTTTATAAAGTAATACGTTTTACTACATGATTCCTAAGTTCATTGCTCTAGTTTTGAAAACCGTTTCTACGAGTTGATTTCTTAATCGTTTGGTAAAACTGTTTTCCGTGTTAAAAGTATACTGAAAATGTAATTATCTTAAACAAAATAATATATTTTGAGCACAAGTTTCCTTTTACTTTTGCTTGTATTCCCCCCCTGAAAACATGAAAAACTCAGAGAAAGCGTAGGGGTATGAACTCACTGTTGTTGTGTGGGAACGTCCACTGGAAACGAAGATCCTCGGGTTGTTGTACGTGGCACTTAACGGAATCCTAATATCAATAAATACATATATGTATCTAAATTAGCGATTTCGTTAGATAAAGTGTTAGAAAAACACTTGCCTTCGGTTAAGGAATGTTACCGAAACCTGCTTGAATCGAGAAAACGAGCTTTCACCACTTAGGAAGAGTTTGCGGCCGTGAAGAGTTTACGGCCGTGAACTGGGTTTACGGTCTTTGAAGATGGGCCGTAAACGGGTTTACGACCTTTGAAGATGGGCCGTAAACTCAAGAACAAAGGTGCTGATTTCGAAGAGAAATGTGTTCCAGATGCCCCGAAATAACTCTAAACGGTGTTTCTCGGTGTTTTCTCGAAGATTGAAGGCCTTCTAGGTGTTTACGGTCAAGCGTTTTAGAGAGAGAAAGAGAGAGTTTCCGGTCAAAGGTGTTTAAATGAGGGTGGGGTCTCATATTTATAGGGGTTTTATGGTCGGTGGGTGGGGTCCACCCGACGCTGGCCGCAAACGAGTTTACGGCCGTAAACAGGTTTACGGCCGTGAACTCCAGTCAGGCCGTGAACATGATGTTTTTTGAGGATAATTCGAGTTTCGCGCGGTTTTGGTTCTGACTTGCATATATAATTTTAATTATATAACACCAGATGATTTTCTAAATCAAAGGTTCGACGGAAGATTAATAAAATTCAAATTTTATTAACGGAAATTGCATAATGGAAACGGAAAAAGTTTCGGGTTGTCACATCATCCCCCCCGTTAGAGGGAATTTCGTCCCGAAATTCAATAGAGATACAAATTATGGACTTGGAAAAAGATAAGGGTACTTCTGTTTCATTGAATCCTCACGCTCCCAAGTGAATTCAGGTCCCCGCTTGGCGTTCCAGCAAACCTTCACTATCGGGATGCGACTTTGTTTCGTTCATTTGACTTCCCGGTCCATGATTTGAATTGGTTCCTCTACGAAGTGTAGACTTTCGTCTAGCTCGATCTCATCGAGGGGAATGACAAGTGTCTCATCAGACACACACTTCTTTAGGTTCGAGACGTGAAAGACAGGATGTACGTTGCTAAGTTCTCGCGGTAACTGGAGTTTGTATGCTACAGGACTGATCCTAGCGAGGATCTCGAATGGTCCGATGTATCTTGGATTCAGCTTTCCATGCTTTCCGAAGCGTATCATGCCTTTCCAGGGTGAGACCTTCAAAAGAACACAGTCACCAACCTGGAATTCCAAGGGTTTTCGTGTCTTATCAGCCTAGCTCTTTTGTCTATCTCTTGAAGCTTTTAATCGTTCCCGGATTTGTACGATCCTTTCGGTCGTCTCTCGGATGATTTCAGGACCCGTGAGAGTGCTGTCAGGGATTTGACCCTTGACTAGCTGCGTGTCACTCACTTTAGCCCATCACAGAGGGGATCTACACTTACTGCCATAGAGGGCTTCGAACGACGCAGCGTTGATGCTGGTATGATAGCTGTTGTTGTAGGAAAATTCGACCAAGGGTAAATGAATGTCCCATGACATGCCGAAATCTATGACGCAGGCTCTCAACATATCTTCCAATGTTTGAATTGTTCTCTCACTCTGGCCATCTGTCTGTGGATGATAAGTTGTGCTCATATCCAGCCTAGTTCCAAGAGCCTTCTGTAGGGATTGCCAGAATCTCGAGGTAAACCTGCTATCTCGATCGGAGATAATGGATACAGGTACACCATGAAGGCGGACTATTTCTCGAATATAGATTCGTGTCAGTCTCTCCATTTTGAAGTTTTCCTTGATTGGCAGGAAGTGAGCGGATTTAGTCAGTCGATCGACAATTACCCAGATGGCGTCGTGCCCACTCGGAGATCTAGGTAACTTGGTGATGAAATCCATTGTAATCCTTTCCCACTTCCACTCAGGTATTTCCGGCTGTTGAAGTAGACCTGAGGGCTTTTGATATTCTACCTTCACCTTGGCGCAAGTCAGGCACTTGCCCACGAAGGTAGCGATTTCTGCTTTCATGTTTGGCCACCAATAGAGTTGTTTGAGATCTAAATACATCTTATCTAAACCTGGGTGAACGGAGTATCTAGTCTTGTGAGCTTCGTTCATGACAACCTCCCTGTAACCACCGTACTTTGGGGTCCAGATCCGGTTCATGAAATAGTAAGCTCCGTCTCCTTTGACCTCTAAGTTCTTTTCCATTCATCTTAAGGCTTCATCCGGCATATTCTCTGGTTTTAAAGCTTCCAGCTGAGCCTCTCGGATTTATGTGGATAATCGGGAATGGATGGTCATAGTCAATGCCTTCACCCTACGACCTGAATACTCCTTTCGGCTGAGGGCATCTGCTACTACATTGGCCTTGCCTGGATGGTAGCGTATTTCGCACTCGTAATCATTGAGTAGCTCTACCCATCGCCGCTGTCTCATGTTTAACTCTTTCTGATCAAAGATGTGTTGTAGGCTCTTATGGTCGGTGAAGACAGTGCACTTGGTTCCGTAAAGATAATGTCTCCAGATCTTTAATGCGAAGACCACTGCTCCCAACTCTAGATCGTGAGTTGTGTAATTGACTTCGTGTGTTTTCAACTGCCTCGAGGAATAGGCGATAACCTTTCCTCGCTGCATGAGCACACAGCCTAGGCCCTGATTAGATGCATCATAGTAGACAACAAAATCTTCCGTCCCTTCGGGCAGGGACAAGATAGGTGCGCTGCATAGGGCCTGCTTCAATGTTTGAAACGCAGTGTCTTGCTTTTCTCCCTAACTAAAGGTTACACCTTTCTGTGTCAAGGTGGTTAAAGGCTTAGCGATTTTGGAGAAGTTTTGGATAAATCTGCGATAATAGCCAGCGAGACCCAAGAATTGGTGGATTTCTGTGGGTGTCTTTGGTACTGACCAATTCTCAATCACTTTGATTTTGGAAGGGTCCACGTGTATGCCTTCCTTGCTAACCACATGACCAAGGAAAGTTACTTTTCTGATCCAAAACTCGCATTTTGAAAATTTTGCATAAAGTTTCTCCGCCCTTAGTGTTTCCAACAACTGCCTCAAGTGCTGTATATGATCTTCCTCACTCCGAGAGTAGACAAGTATATCGTCAATGAACACGATTACAAACTTGTCTAAGAAAGGGCGGCACACCCGATTCATCAGATCCATGAATATCGTGGGTGCGTTGGTTAGACCGAAGGGCATTACTACAAACTCGTAGTGTCCATAACGAGTTCAGAATTCAGTCTTGGGAACATCATTCCCGTGAACTCGTAACTGATGGTACCCTGATCTTAGGTCTATCTTGGAGAAATAAATGTCTCCCTGAAGTTGGTCGAAGAGGTCGTCGATTTTGGGTAAGGGATAACGGTTCTTGATGGTAAGCTTGTTCAGCTCTCGGTAGTCAATGCACATCCGGAAGGATCCATCTTTCTTCTTCACAAATAAGATCGGGGCTCCCCAGGGTGAGGAACTCAGTCTTATGAATCCTTTGCTGATCAGCTCGTTGAGTTGGCTGGATAACTCTTGCATTTCTGCCGGCGCCAGATGGTATGGGGATTTAGCTACAGGAGTAGCTCCAGGGATTAAATCGATACAAAACTTAACTTGGCGCTCGGGATGAATCCCTGGAAGATCTTCGGGGAAGACATCAAGAAAGTTGCAGACTTCGGGGATGCTCTCGAGGTCTTTAACTTTTTGCGTTTCATCAACAACATGAGCTAGAAACGCATGGCACTCCTTCCGCATATATTTCTGGGCTTTGATGCATGAAACGATACGAAGGTTCAAACTGAGTTTATCACCGTAAATAGTGAGGGCTTCGCCAGAGGGAGGTTTGAGGCGGATGGCTTTCTCGTAGCAAAGGATATCAGCATGATTGGGGCTCAACCAATCCATGCCGACAATGACATCGAAGCTTTTTATGGAAACTGGCATAAGATAGATGGGAAAGGAATGATCGTCTAGGGTAAGAGTACATCCTATGAATATGTCGTTAGTGCTCTCTTTCTTTCCGTTAGCCATCTCGACGGTAAATGTTTCATTTAAAGGTTAGGATTTACATTTTATTAGATGTTTGAATGCATGACTAACAAAACTCCTTTCCGCACCAGAATCAAAAAGAATGCATGCATAAGAGTTGTCAAGGAGGAATGTACCCGTAACAACAGTAGGATCAGCGACCGCTTCCTCCCGGCCAATCACCAGCACCCTTCCTGCATTGTCACCTGCTGTTGCCTTGGGACAATCTCTTTTGAAGCGCCCAACCTCTCCACAGCCATAACAAGCTTGACTAGCACCCGCTCCAGGAGCCTGATTGGTTGGTTGGACTGGTCCTTTGCAGAATCGAGCTGTGTGTCCCTTCTTGCCACAGCTGGTGCACGACATCTCCCGGCACTGTCCCTGATGATGGTAGTTGCACTTGTTGCACATAGGTACTTTTCCAGCATAGCGACTGGGGTTCGTTGGAGTAACGGGAACTGCTGCAGGAGTAGTAGCAGCGTGGACTGCCACTGTTTGTTGTTTCTTGGAGGGCTCCTGAGAAGACTGGCCCTTGCGTTTGTTCCAAAATTTCTTCTTCCCACCACTCTCCTATTGTGGCTCGGCGACCGTTGCTGCCTCATCCAGATCGACCCCATGATCGTTCAGAGTCTGCGCCAGATCCTTGGCGCTCTCAAATGTATTCAGTCTAGCAGCCAAGACATTTCCTTTGGTTGGGGCCGTTAGTCCCCATATGTACCTCTCTATTTTCTTGCTTTCCGGGGTAACCATTCCCGGACAGAGGAGAGCCAGATCACAGAACCTAGCGGTGTAGGCAGGGATGTCGGAACCCTTCATCTTCAAGTTCTAGAGTTCGTGCTCTAACTTTTGCACCTCGCCCCTCGGGCAGTATTCCACAAGCATGAGTTCCTTCAGTCTTTCCCAACCCATGTCATTAGCCACTGGCAGGGTTAGGGTTGTGACTCGACCATTCCACCATGTCAAAGCTCTGTCGATGAAGGTGCGGGCGGCGAACTTCACCTTGTTGGCTTCAGAACAGGCGCAAATTTCGAAGATGGATTCGATCTTCTCGAACCATCGAGTCAGGGCGATAACGCCTCCGTTTCCATCGAAGGACTTGGGTTTTGCGGTCATGAAGTCCTTCTACGAACACTCCTTTTGATGTCCTTGACTTCCGTCTTGTCGTTGGGGGTCGGTTACACCTCCAGCCCCACCAGAGTTCACTTGTGCCATTGCTGCAGTTACGGCGGCGGTAACTGCTGCTTGGAACATGGCAGGATCGAATTGTGGAGGTGGCGGTGGCGGAGAGTTGTTGTTCCTTCTGATGGGTCTTGGTCGGGGAGGCATCTTTGTTCTAGAAACAACCAGGAAAAGAGGATGGTAAGTCCTCAAGATATATGAAACAAGATATATCTCATCCTGATATTAAAAGTGTTCTACCAAGCGATAAGCTAAGAAGGGTTACTAACGCAAGTAAGTTACCGCTTAAGAAAGAAGAGGTAGTAACACGTGAAGTCTATATATTAAATTTGGCTCTAGCTAAAATACTCCTATAGTATTTTATGTTGAATAATTTTGTTCTTGGTAAGTTTTAGGCTTGATGTAACACCACAGTCGCTCCCAAGCACATGTTGGGCATGTCTCAAATGAATATAGTTGATCAGGATATATTGACCCTAGACATGATTACATAACTGCCCAGGTTTAACCGCAGTGCCCCAACATCCAAATACTTTTGTTTCGTTCTATCTATGACTCTGGTTCTGGTACTCGGGTATACTTGTATAAAAATACTTATGTTTTTGAAAGTATACTTTTAGTTTAGAGCACTTAGGCCCCTTAATGTTTATAGTTGTATACCATGTAAGGTTCGGTATACTTAGTTCGCTATAAACAAAGGCTCTGATACCAATCTGTCACACCCCCAAACCGGAACGGCGGAAACGTTCGGGGGTGGTTGACGTCATGCGTAGAATCACAACAATTGTATCATAGCAAGCATAGTAAACACAACCAGACATTGAATACATATATGAAAAAGGTTTACATTGTTTAATACATAGTTTTGTTCATATCAAAAGTAAAATAGAAAGACGTGACTCTAACGCTCCGACTTCTCCAAATTCCTGGAAGTACCTGTCTACTAATTCCCTGAGAATACAAGCAGTTTTGAAAGAATATGAGCATAAAGCTGGTGAGTTCATAAGCATTTAGTTTTGGTGGGAAAAATGTTTCTTTGAATCCTTTTGAAGAGTGTTCCTCAAGAAAATCCTATATTTTCTTATGAAAAGCGTGTTCGAAAACTCATTCCTTCCATGACTTCCAGATTCTTACAAGATATGTACAATCCAAGGGGTCATGGAATGAATATGAATATCCGTTAGTTACTTGTTAAACAATCCGTTTATGAAAAGCCGAGTTATCCCGGGAAAATCCTATATCTTCCCTAAAAATTGGTGGTTGGTTATCTATTCTAAACTGAGGTGTACAAGTATCAACCATACTTATATCGATAAACGTAGTTTTCTTTTAAAAACTCTGGTTACTCCCAGTGAGGTATATTAGCCTTATTACATAAATAAAACTAATAAAAGATAACGTGATGAACTAAATCCTGAAGGTACTGTTAATACCCTCCAGTAATCAAATCGGTTATTACTTTGAGGTTAGTTCACTTGATTCATTATTACAAAAGTAAATCTCTGTTATCTACATTGTGAGTTTTATAACAATACATTAACTTGATATGACACGTATCAGGGCCAGTATCCTTTATGACTTTGTCACCCGTAGACCTACCGGTCCCACTATAGCTAGCAGCGAGGTGCGGGATACTCAGTCCTGTATAGATCTATACACATGTAACATCCCATTTAAAATATAATAGTTAAATAGTAAACCTGGAACCCTGAGAAGCAATTATTCTTATTATTATATGTTATTATAGTCCAAAATCAGATAACAATTAGTGGAGTATTGATTCGGGTGCCAGATGATACTTTTGAATTCCGAGGGTTAAAAGAGTAAATATCGGGCTTATTCTGAGAAGGATTCTTGAAGCCAGGGTAGAAATGGTAATTTATGGATCTTAATTGAGAATAATTTGTAGAGGAGGGGTTATTTTGTAACTGATGGACTTATATTGAAAAGAATTATGGGAGCAAGGGTTTAAATGGTAAGTATTGGATTTATTTTGAAAAGAGTATGGGAAGGAGGGGCCATTTTGGCCATTATGGGGATACATTCTTAAGGGCTCGGGGTATTTAACTGTGTTATACCCGTAACCCGCAAAACCCTAACCCTAAATAGTTGGATGCAGCCGTTCCCTCCCTCACCTACTAGCATCAGCTGCCACCTCGTCGCCTGCCGTTCTGCCATCGGAACACCACCAACACTACGTCGCCGGACGTCGTGCATAGCCGGAGAGAAACCGTCGTGAGCAGTCGAAGGTAGCTGCACCGGTTAGGGATCGGCGAACCGTTGTTGAAATCGCAGCCGCCGCTCCGAAGGGTCGCCGACAGTTGCTGCCAAACGCTAGGCTAGCCGCTGCCGCCATTTCTGTCGTTGCTAGAGACGAAGACCGGCGGTGGAACGTCGTGTAGTCGGGTATGAAGGGAAGCAACGAGACCAAGGTGCGCCGCCGTGAGGGTGGTTGTTTTTGGATACTGTTTCGCGACGTGCGTAGCCGGGGAAGACCGTTGCTCGAGCGGCTGCCCTCCGCCATCGTTCCTCCGCTGTTGGATTGTCGTGGGCGTTGCCGCCACTCGGCTGTTCCACTGTGACGGTATTCATAACCGCTGCTCACCGCCGCTGTTAAGTGTGGGTGTGTGTGTAGTGGTTGTGTGTGTTTCAGTCGTGTCTCGCAAGCGTGTGGGTGTCTCGGGTTGCTGCTGCCGGAAAAACCCAAGAAAAACTACCATGGCCGCCGGCCATGGTGGCTGCCGCCTCAAGGACCGCCATGGAGGGTGTGTATGCTGTTGTGTGTGTGTATTAGTGTATGTGTGTGTATTATTAGTATGTGTGTGTGTTTTGGATGGTATTGTAAATTGTACAAATGGAAAAATGGAAGGAAAGTCAAAACCACCACCGTGAGGTGGTGGCTGCCGCCTCCTGCCGCCACCGGCCGCCGTGTCGGGTGGCGGTGTGCTTGTCTTGTTGTGTTTGACTCGTTTGGGGATGTTTGGACAATGTGGAATCAAGGAATCCCTAATGGGCCCAAGAAGCCCTAGTGGGCCCAATGGAACCCTAATGGGCCAATAAGGCCCAATGTGACCTAAAAGCCCAACGAATGGACTAATGAACTAGTATTGGGTTGGAAAAACCCTAAGGGCACAAAACCCTAACTTGTGGAAATTGATCGGGATACACACACGGGAATTATTTAATAAACTTGATTTATTAAATAATAATCATTGGCAAATTAACTTAAGGGAATAATGGACTTAATGGATTAAGTCCTTAATGGGTTAAGTAAGAAACACTTAACCCTAATCATCATTTCATGTGAAAACCCTAATTTTGGGATTATGGGCTTGGACTTATCGAGACCCACATTTGGGCCATTGGAATGGAATCGTGTATTAAGCCCAATCATATCATATGACTTATTTAGTAAAGTAAGGGACTTAATGGATTAAGTCCTTATGGGTTAAGTGAGAAACACTTAACCCTAATTGTCACCTTATATGAAACCCTAATCTCTTTTGGGCCTTTCTATTGGGCTTTGGTAATTGGATTATTAATGGGCCATCCAAGAATAATCATAAGGACTAGAATATGTTGATGGGCTTAGGGTAAGGCCCATATGAGGGTGTGGGCCCAATTTGGAAAATTGGGCCATATGTTGGGCTTTGGCCCATTACTTGACTATTGAGCCTTTAGTGTGTGAGTTGGACTTTGGGCTTGGAACCCAAATATTAATTGGGTGTTGTTTGATGTTGACAATTCGGGAATCTGTCAACCAGCACCTGGAGTTTTATCGGTGGGACTTCAGCAGTGCCAGGTGAGTTCTCCTCACTATATCAACAGGGTCTAAGGCACCAAGGCCGGCCCTTTATGGATTGTATTCGGATTATTGCATGTTATGCTTACTGATTTATATCCTGGTAGTTAGGATGATGATGCTATGTTAGTGACCTGTTAGGTCGATATCTTGGTTATAGGATTGTTGCTATGCTTTGTGATCTGTTAGATCGATTTGACTTTTATATATGCATGCTAGTGTTATATGATGTCTATGTGCACATGATTGTCCTGGTTATAAGATGATGCTATGTTAGTGACCGGTTAGGTCTGTATCCCGGTTATTGGGATGTTGCTATGATTGGTGATCTGTTAGATCGGTTTGACTGTTATATGAAATGAGCTAGCGTATGATATTTATGTGCACATGTTTGTTTGATTGGGGGTTGGGTTGAGGCGGTCCTGCTTTGTGCTTTATGCGAGCGGTCCGGATAGGCTGTAGGCCCTGCGTGGCGGTCCAGACGTGCCGAAGGCTGGAAGAGCAGTCCAGATAGACTGAAGGCCTGTGAGGCGGTCCAGTCAGGCCGATGAATCATTATGCATGTTCTTCTGTATTGGTTATATGATATGGTTATGTTTGTACGACGTTGGTATTTTGGGGAAACTCACTAAGCTTCGGGCTTAAAGTTGTTGATTATGTTTCAGGCACTTCTGATGATTGCGGGAAGGCGAAGGCGTGATCGTGCACCTCCTCATATTTTCATGATTGATTCTGGGAATACTCTGATGTCTAAACTATTTTGAAAACAACCTGTAATAACTTAATGGTTTTCAAAATGTGTTAAAAAGTTTAAATTTGGCTTGAATTTTATGGGTGTTACAAGTTGGTATCAGAGCCTTGGTTTGAGTGAATTGGAGGAACACTCGTGTGAATCCAGTCTCAAATCAAGGAAAGGATTTTAAAATGAATTTTTAAATGGTCTTCAAAATAAGTAAAGGAGGATGCAGGGTGTACGATCAGCCAGAGCCAGTAAGTAGACCCCAAAATACCATACAGCTATTTGATTATGTGATATGTTAGAACAACATGCTAGTATTAGGCTAGGGATCTTCAGGAATTACATGATAGAATTGCCTGATTACATGATGCCTGCTAGCCTAGGGTTTCCTTATATGAGATTGACATCATTACTGTAGTTGTTTAGTGTATGCATCACGGCTGTACATAACTAAGATCTTATAGCCCAAGAATGTTTGATTAGGCCTTATGTTCTGTTCTTATTGATTGGGGCTTAGGGTAAGATTGGATATTCGAAAGTATATAGGGTCCAACATTATGTACAGCTAGCATACACTAGTGCTGCAGGGTTGGTGGAAGTTTCATGGATGGGTGGGTTGTATGAGGCCAGTAGGCCAGTTACGAGATATTTAGCATTCCTCTAGGAGTGAGGATTGAGCGCTCGCCATGATTATGTATATTGATTAGGGCGTTGTGATGACACTTGAGACAAATATGGGTAGGTGTGGAAGGTAGTATGTGCCCGTACTACTGAAAGCACAGGACTCATACGCGTAGCAAGGAAGTCACAACCCCTAGGGTTTGGTTAGGAATTGGCTCTTTGTCATTATATGGGTTATCAGAGACCTTTCTGGTGTGTTACCAGAATGGTGGTTACGAGACGTCTTGAGAGCGGATTCGAGTTAGGATCGGGAGCTGGCAGCCAGGATAGGCCAGCATTGTCAGTGGATCGTGTCGGTGAGATCATCCGGGAGGAGGTGATCGAAATTTGTCCGGTGTCAGATTCCGGAGATGTTTGGGTCTATTAAGACCGCCATGGTTGAATACCTTGATGAGCGCTATGTAGCCATTATTGAGACGGCTGCCGCAACAGCTTCAACAGCTGTAACGACGGCAGGGAGAGGAGCTGGTCGAGCTTTTCAGTACCGGGACTTGTTACTGGGACATATTCTGATGAGCAGAGGCCTACAATTATCTGTGTCACACCCCCAAACCAAGGATGGCGGAAACGTCCGGGGGTGGAGGACTTCATGTATAGTATCACAACCAACATATATATAATTGAAAAAGTTACATCATTGTATGAATTACATGTTTACGAATCAATTACAATATGTTGACAAAATATGAAATAGTAGACGCCTTAGTGTCCCATCCTCAAAAGCACTTGGTTACCTGTTTAATGATTTCCTGAGAATACAAGTTGTTTGGAAAAGTGTCAACACAAAGGTTGGTGAGTTCATAAGCTTTTGTTTGATATTATTAAAAGCCTTTCGTTTGTAAAAGTGGTATTTGTTTTAGAAAATCCAATATTTTCCTTAAAATGTATATGTAGTCTTAAATTCAAAGACCGAAATGTATAAGTAACTTTTCTTACTTATAATAAATAATGTAAGTTTAAATCGACATAAACTCGTTTAATTTTAATGAAGTTCCCATAAATTCCAATATTTATTAATACTTTGTGTGAGTTTATTATAACCATGCTATGACCAAGGTTGCCTAAAACGACGTTCTTCGGGCGTCGGAAATGTTATGACATTTGTCACCCCAGACCTATCGGTCTAACTGTTGCATGCAGTTTAGGTGTGGGTTTGTCAAACCCAATATAGATCTATACACAACTATCACGCTCTCCCTCAAGGAGACTCTAGTTACAATACAGGACTTAATGGTAGTTTGAAGTAAATGTCTCACAAAGTCATTAACGGAATTACGTGTTATGAAAACTTGGTACCGTATGGTCGTACCTTGCTTAATGAAAATATCCTTTGTATAAATGTACCCTTTTTAAATGTATGTGTTATGTAATGTATCATAAACTATACCTATTATAGTTTATCAACCAAGGGTAGTACGTAGTAATGTATGCAAACTATATTCAAAATAGTTTATTAAATGTTTGAATGTATCGGTTGTACTTTGATTATAATCACTTGTTATTCTTTATATTTTATATGTCCAAATCCATTTGTAAACTGATGTGTGTCTAAATATTAAGATGAAATGTCATATATTGCAATAACATATAATCACATAAAGATATACACCTTGCTCAACATGTTACAAGGTGAAATGAAATTGACAGCAACTTTTCGTTGAATACAGTTTCTGTTACTGTTCTTAGAAAATTTATAGAAAAATCATCCAAGCTCTAAATCCAAATCCGCAAATTCTGAGAGTTTGGAATATGAGTCTAGTTTGTTCGTAAAGTTTATCATGATTTTTAGTGATCTCTAACAGAGGTGAAAATGTTCATAATCACAGACTGGTCCGGGTTTGCCTCTGAAATGACAGGCAGTTTTTTAAAATCACCATAAATTGTAGAAAAATCATATGGAGATGTGCAAGTAGCCATTTTAAAGCTAAGAGTTTGAACTACTTGCACCTGGAACAGTTTTGAAAACTAAAATATTTAAGTTGACCAAACCAGTCCGTGATCGAAGTTCATCTTTTCTGATGTAATCTGATAGAAAAAGTTTAATTGTGTTCTTGATGATTTTACTTGTATTCCCCCCTTAATACTTAAGAAAAACATGTAAATGTAGGGGTATGAACTCACCCTATGTGGTTTCAGTAGATGAAAGTGAGAGAGAGGAAGTGTTCAACCCAAGGACACTAAGAAGATGTCTTGATGATTCGAGAATCTAACATCGAATAAGATGGAATTTGTGTAAGATATCAATGATTTGAGTAGAATGGAGTGTAATAATTATATGAATGATGAAGATACTTACTAATTGAAGAAAGAAATCCCTGAAGAAAGCCTTGAAGTTCTTGAAGTTGAGAGAAAAGATGAGAGAATTTTGGAGAGTGTCCTTTGGTTGCTAAGTGTAGAATGAAAGAACTTTATGGAGAATGAGGAGAGAGGATCAATCCTCCAGTTCTTAGAACGTGGGAAGAGCTGGAGATTGGGTGTAAAGGTCCACTAAGGAGACAAGGGGTAGTGGGAAAGAGTGGCTGATCATAGAGTGAGGTGGTGGTGGTTTGCTTTTGCCATAAATTAAGGAAAAGCAAATATTCCCTCAATAATTAGTTCAACCACTAATTCTTTTAATATATTTTTATAAAACCCTGGAGATTTATATATTTTGGGGCCTTAGTTTATAAAATAAAGTTTTAGGTGAAAATCCCACGTTAAAATAATGAAAAACGGAGTTAAAACGAAGTCGTAGTCGAAAAACCGGTAAAAAGGGGCCGTCTGCGAGACCTCTCGCATGGAGGCCGGATTCGGACCCTCGCATGCGAGGCTGCTGTCTGATGGCTTCGGATTCGGTCTCCTGAGAGGCTTCAGCTTCGGTCCTGATGAGAGGCTTCGGATCCGAGGCCTCGGATGAGAGGCTTCGGTCCTGAAGCTTCAGTTCCAGGTCCTTAAGGCTATTTTACCCGTTTTTATCCCGTTTCAAGCGATTTTTGACCCGGTTAAGGGTCGATATGACCCAAATGATTACAAAAAGTTAAAGTAACTTTTGAGAGAGATTTGGGAGAGATTTGGGAGAGATTTCAAATAGAAAGAGATAGAGTGAAAACGATTTAGAGAGGTTTCGTTTGTGATTAATTTGAGTGTCCGGCTTCACAACGCAAGGTTCGTAAACCCCGTTAAACCGTGTTTTAGTGTCGTACACAATCCCGATGATTGTGCAATAGTGTTTTATCGCTTTGGTTCGTTGTTTAGCACTGTTAAGGCTAAGGAAAATCAAACACATGAACTTTCCAAATGATGATTTCTCATTAAAATAGCGAATTATATAGTGATTACATAACGTAAACCCTAACATACAAGGGTTATTGGAGTTGACCGGTTTGACTTGTTGACTTTGTTTGACTTTGACTTGACCGAAATTTGACGGTTGTCACATCATCCCCCCGTTAGAAGGAATTTCGTCCCGAAATTTTCATTTTGACTGGGATTTCAAGAGTTTGGGAAGAGATGTGGATACTTTTGTTTCATCTGATCCTCGCGTTCCCAGGTGAATTCGGGTCCTTGTTTAGCGTTCCAACGGACCTTCACGATGGGAATACGACTTTGTTTCGTTCGTTTGATTTCCCGATCCATGATTTCGACTGGTTCCTCCACGAAGTGGAGATTTTCGTTAACTTCGATTTCGTAGAGTGGTATTACGAGTGTCTCATCAGACAAACACTTCTTTAGGTTTGACACGTGAAATGTGGGATGTACTTTGTCGAGTTCCTGAGGTAATCGAAGTTTGTATGCTACTGGCCCAATCCTAGCAAGGATTTCGAATGGCCCGATGTACCTTGGATTTAGTTTCCCGCGTTTGCCGAATCGTATCATTCCTTTCCAAGGGGAAACTTTTAGTAGTACACGATCACCCACCTGGAATTCCAAGGGTTTGCGTCGTTTGTCTGCGTAACTCTTTTGCCGATCGCGAGACGCTTTCAGTCTTTCTCGAATTTGAACGATCTTTTCTGTGGTTTCCCTTATGATTTCAGGGCCAGTGAGGGTGCGATTAGAGACTTGCCCTCTAGCTAGCTGTGTATCCCCCACCTCAGCCCAACACAGGGGTGATCTGCATTTGCGACCGTAAAGAGCTTCGAATGGAGCGACTTTGATGCTAGTATGATAGCTGTTATTGTAGGAGAATTCGATAAGCGGTAGATGGGTATCCCATGCTTTACCGAAGTCTATCACACAAGCTCTTAACATGTCTTCCAACGTTTGAATGGTTCGTTCGCTCTGTCCGTCGGTTTGTGTGTGGTAGGCCGTACTCATGTCAAGCCTAGTTCCCAATGATTTTTGTAGAGACTGCCAAAACCGTGAGGTAAATCTACTATCTCTATCGGAGATAATGGATATCGGCACACCATGGAGTCGTACAATCTCTCTGATGTACGTTCTAGTCAACTTCTCCATCTTGTCGGTTTCTTTTATCGGTAGGAAGTGTGCTGATTTGGTCAATCTGTCTACGATTACCCATATGGTGTCAAGCCCGCCCGATGTTTTAGGCAGCTTGGTTATGAAGTCCATGGTTATTCGTTCCCACTTCCACTCAGGTATATCCGGCTGTTGCAATAGCCCGGATGGTTTCTGGTATTCGATTTTGACCTTGGCGCAAGTCAGACACTTGCTCACATAGGTAGCAATCTCAGCTTTCATGTTCGGCCACAATATAATTTCTTGAGGTCCAGATACATCTTATCTGACCCGGGATGGATGGAATATCGAGTCTTGTGTGCTTCATTCATGATGACGTCTAGGAGTCCACCGAACTTCGGTGTCCAGATTCGATTCATGAGATAACGTACTCCATCATCCTTGACTTCTAAGTTTTTATCCATTCCCCTTAATGTCTCTCCTGCCACCTTTTCTTGTTTCAAAGCTTCTAGTTGAGCTTCCTTGATTTGTATGGTCGTGTGGGAATGGATCGTCATTGTTAAGGATTTTACTCGGCGGCCCGAGTACTCCTTCCTGCTTAGAGCATCAGCCACTACATTGGCCTTGCCCGGATGATAACGAATTCCACACTTGTAGTCATTCAGCAACTCTACCCATCTCCTCTGTCGCATGTTGAGCTCTTTCTGATTGAGGATATGCTGAAGACTTTTGTGATCAGTGAAGATAGTGCATTTCGTGCCGTAGAGGTAGTGTCTCCAGATCTTCAAAGCGAATACCACTGCTCCTAATTCCAGGTCGTGCGTAGTATAATTAACCTCGTGCGTCTTAAGCTGTCTTGATGCATACACGATAACCTTCCCTCTCTACATGAGCACACATCCGAGGCCTTGATTCGAAGCATCACAGTACACTACGAAGTCCTCGGTTCCCTCTGGGAGAGACAAGATCGGTGCGCTGCATAGGGCTTGTTTTAACGTTTGGAAAGCAGTTTCTTGTTTATTTTCCCACTTGAATATCACACCTTTCTGCGTCAAGGTGGTGAGTGGTTTCGCAATCTTGGAGAAGTTTTGTATAAATCTTCGGTAGTAGCCAGCAAGCCCAAGGAATTGTCGAATTTCGGTTGGCGTCTTGGGTGCTGACCAATTCTCGATTGCCTTGATCTTGGAGGGATCCACATGTATGCCTTTCTCACTTACCACATGGCCAAGGAAATCCACTTCTCTAATCCAGAATTCACACTTAGAGAACTTAGCATAAAGCTTCTCCGCTCTTAGTGTCTCTAGCACTTGGCGTAGATGTAGGCGATGCTCTTCTTCGCTTCGCGAGTAGATCAAGATATCGTCGATGAATACGATTACAAACTTGTCTAGGTAGGGTCGACACACTCTATTCATTAGGTCCATGAATACCGCAGGTGCGTTTGTTAAACCGAAGGACATCACCACAAACTCGTAGTGCCCATAGCGAGTTCTGATTGCAGTTTTGGGAATATCTTCTTCTTGAACTCGTAGCTGATGGTAACCTGACCTTAGGTCGATCTTTGAGAAGAAATTTGCCACTTGGAGTTGGTCGAAAAGGTCGTCGATTCGGGGTAGAGGATATCGGTTCTTGATGGTGAGTTTGTTTAGTTCCCGATAGTCGATGCACATGCGAAAGGATCCGTCCTTCTTCTTTACAAAAAGGACTGGTGCTCCCCAAGGTGAGAAGCTTGGTCTGATGAACCCTTTGCTCAAAAGCTCGTTCAACTGACTGGACAACTCTTGCATTTCTGTTGGTGCGAGGCGGTATGGAGCTCTGGCTACGGGGGTAGCTCCGGGTATTAAGTCAATTCTGAAATCGACTTGTCGTGCGAGTGGTACACCAGGAAGATCTTCTGGGAACACATCCGGGAAGTTACACACTTCGGGGATGTCTTTGATGTCTTTCACGTCTTGTTTCTTGTCTACTACGTGGGCCAAGAAGGCGTGGTACTCCTTCCGGAGATACTTTTGGGCTTTGATGCATGAGATGATTTGTAAATTCGCACTAGGTTTGTCACCATAGATGAGAAGGGTATCGTCATTTGGTAGATTGAGGCGAACGGCCCTTTCGTAACATAGAATGTAGGCACGGTGAGGAACTAACCAATCCATCCCGATGATTACGTCGAAGCTTTTTATGGTGACCGGCATCAGGTCAATTTTAAATGTATGGTTGTCTAGAGTGAGAGTACACTCTGAGTATATATCGCTAGTGCGTTCTACTTTCCCATTTGCCATTTCTACTACATAAGTATCCTTTAGTGATTGGGGATTTTGTTCAAGTAATTGTTTATATTGGTGGCTCACGAAACTCCTCTCCGCTCCACTATCGAATAGTACGCATGCATAAGAGTTATTGAGGAGAAACGTACCGGTAACCACCGCGGGATCCTCAACTGCTTCCCCATGTCCTATTGCCAGGATTCTTCCTACTCCACCAGCATTAGGGGCTTGTGCTTTGGGGCAGTTTCTTTTGAAGTGACCTGCGTCTCCACAGTTGTAGCAGGTTCGGGTTGCCCCCGTACTGGCGACTTGGTTAATTGGTCGAGCCGGCGCTTTACAGAAACGAGCAGTGTGCCCCTTCCTGTCGCAGTTGATACAGTGCATCTCCCTACAAGCACCATTGTGGTGAAAGTTGCGCTTGTTGCACTTGGGTAGGGTTCCAGCATATGGCTTCGGTGGTGCAGTAGTGGCAGCATTAGTGGCAGCATGGACAGCAACAGTTTGTTGCTTCTTAGCGGGGTCCTGTGCTGGTTGGCTCTTCTTTTGGTTCCAGAACTTCCTTTTGTTGTTTCCCCCTTTTGATTGATCAGTGGTGGTGGTTGTAGTATTATGACCGGCTCGGTGGTCAACAAGTTGTTGTGCCAGCTATCTGGCACTGTCAAAAGTAGTTGGCCTTGAAGCCAGGACACTACTTTGCACTTGGGGAGACAGTCCCCAAAGGTATCGCTCCACCTTTTTCTCCTCCGGAGTAACCATTGTTGGGCAGAGGAGAGCCAATTCATTGAATCCGGTGGTGTAGGTTTCAAGGTCGGAGCCCGTCATCCTGAGGTTCCAAAGTTCTTGTTCCAGCTTTTGAATCTCACCTCTCGGGCAGTACTCCTTCATCATCAACGTTTTTAGTTCTGCCCAGGTTATGGAGCTAGCCACTTCGAGAGTAAGTGAATTAATCCGGCAGTTCCACCAAGTAAGGGCTCGGCCGGTGAAAGTGAAGGCTGCGAACTTAACTTTGCTCGCTTCGGGGCAAGAGCACACCTGAAAGACTACTTCGGTCTTTTCAAACCATTGCATTAAAGTGATGACTCCCCCGCTCCCATTGAAGTTATCGGGTTTGCCATTGGTGAAGTCTTTGTAGGTGCACTCTCTTGTGCGCACCCATCTGTCACCCTGGTTAGAGGGTGTAACACCTGGTCCAGATCCACCATTTCCATTAGAGACAATTTGGGACACAGCTGCCGCTACTGCTGCTGCTATTGCAGCTTGGAGTATTGCTGGATCAAATTGTGGAAGTGGCGGCAGAGGTGTTGGTGATGGTGGTGGAGGTGTCGGTGATGGTGATGGTGGTGGAGGTGTCGGTGATGGTGATGGTGGTGGAGGTGTTGGTAGTGGTGGTGGAAGTGTCGGTGATGGTGGTGGAGGTGTTGGTAGTGGTGGTGGAAGTGTCGGTGATGGTGGTGGAGGTGTTAGTAGTGGTGGTGGAGGTGGTGCTGCACTGCTAGATGGTCTAGTCTCCTTCCTTGGCGGCATGGTTCTGTCATAAGTTGCAAACCAATGTACTTTTAGTACAATTATATTTATAGGAAGAGAAATCTTTTATACATAAAGTATATTATTACGTTGTTTTCCGATATGTTTACGATACATACGATTTTATACTTTTAATTGACCCAATACATTGGGCTATGAGGTAAAATGAAAGTCTAAAATATTTTATTTGAGTTTCCTTGTTTCCAAGTATATGACCATTTGTAAGAGTTTCCCATATGCTAATTTAGTCGGGACATAATTAATATATTTATTATAGTAACACAAAATACTCCTATATTATTTGTAAATATTTAGTTTTGAGTTCTTAAAGTATCCTTTGTAGTGTGATATTAGGCTGTTAGATTTGTTGCCCATCCTGACCATCCCCCGGTATATGCAAGTCAATTCTCGGACTGATATAGTTGATCAGGCTATATCCTTCCCAGAATTAATCCACATATACTAAGGCATACTCAAAATGTTCAACTCTTCTTCTTTTGCTTTATGTTTTCTCTAGTCATGACGAGCATGTAATGTATGTATGTATACTTTAATCAAGAAAATCATTTATTTTCTAAAAGTATATTTATTTGAAAAATGCACAATTCAGAGATTATTAGTCCCAATTGTGTTTATAGTTTGTATATATTATGTGGTTTGATATACTTAATTCACTATAAACTGTGCTCTGATACCAATCTGTCACACCCCCAAACCAAGGATGGCGGAAACGTCCGGGGGTGGAGGACTTCATGTATAGTATCATAACAACAATTGTAATAGTAATTCAAGCAAACACAACCAACATATATATAATTGAAAAAGTTACATCATTGTATGAATTACATGTTTACGAATCAATTACAATATGTTGACAAAATATGAAATAGTAGACGTCTTAGCGTCCCATCCTCAAAAGCACTTGGTTACCTGTTTAATGATTTCCTGAGAATACAAGTTGTTTGGAAAAGTGTCAACACAAAGGTTGGTGAGTTCATAAGCTTTTGTTTGATATTATTAAAAGCCTTTCGTTTGTAAAAGTAGTATTTGTTTTAGAAAATCCAATATTTTCCTTAAAATGTATATGTAGTCTTAAATTCAAAGACCGAAATGTATAAGTAACTTTTCTTACTTATAATAAATAATGTAAGTTTAAATCGACATAAACTCGTTTAATTTTAATGAAGTTCCCGTAAATTCCAATATTTATTAATACTTTGTGTGAGTTTATTATAACCATGCTATGACCAAGGTTGCCTAAAACGACGTTCTTCGGGCGTCGGAAATGTTATGACATTTGTCACCCCAGACCTATCGGTCTAACTGTTGCATGCAGTTTAGGTGTGGGTTTGTCAAACCCAATATAGATCTATACATAACTATCACGCTCTCCCTCAAGGAGACTCTGGTTACAATACAGGACTTAATGGTAGTTTGAAGTAAATGTCTCACAAAGTCATTAACGGAATTACGTGTTATGAAAACTTGGTACCGTATGGCCGTACCTTGCTTAATGAAAATATCCTTTGTATAAATGTACCCTTTTTAAATGTATGTGTTATGTAATGTATCATAAACTATACCTATTATAGTTTATCAACCAAGGGTAGTACGTAGTAATGTATGCAAACTATATTCAAAATAGTTTATTAAATGTTTGAATGTATCGGTTGTACTTTGATTATAATCACTTGTTATTCTTTATATTTTATATGTCCAAATCCATTTGTAAACTGATGTGTGTCTAAATATTAAGATGAAATGTCATATATTGCAATAACATATAATCACATAAAGATATACACCTTGCTCAACATGTTACAAGGTGAAATGAAATTGACAGCAACTTTTCGTTGAATACAGTTTCTGTTTCTGTTCTTAGAAAATTTATAGAAAAATCATCCAAGCTCTAAATCCAAATCCGCAAATTCTGAGAGTTTGGAATATGAGTCTAGTTTGTTTGTAAATTTTATCATGATTTTTAGTGATCTCTAACAGAGGTGAAAATGTTCATAATCACAGACTGGTCCGGTTTGCCTCTGAAATGACAGACAATTTTGTAAAAATCACCATAAATTGTAGAAAAATCATATGGAGATGTGCAAGTAGCCATTTTAAAGCTAAGAGTTTGAACTACTTGCACCTGGAACAGTTTTGAAAACTAAAATATTTAAGTTGACCAAAACAGTCCGTGATCGAAGTTCATCTTTTATGATGTAATCTGATAGAAAAAGTTTAATTGTTTTCTTGATGATTTTACTTGTATTCCACCCTTAAAACTTAAGAAAAACATGTAAATGTAGGGGTATGAACTCATCCTATGTGGTTTCAGTAGATGAAAGTGAGAGAGAGGAAGTGTTCAACCCAAGGACACTAAGAAGATGTCTTGATGATTCGAGAATCTAACATCGAATAAGATGGAATTTGTGTAAGATATCAATGATTTGAGTAGAATGGAGTGTAATAATTATATGAATGATGAAGATACTTACTAATTGAAGAAAGAAATCCCTAAAGAAAGCCTTGAAGTTCTTGAAGTTGAGAGAAAAGATGAGAGAATTTTGGAGAGTGTCCTTTGGTTGCTAAGTGTAGAATGAAAGAACTTTATGGAGAATGAGGAGAGAGGATCAATCGTCCAGCTCTTAGAACATGGGAAGAGCTGTAGATTGGGTGTAAAGGTCCACTAAGGAGACAAGGGGTAGTGGGAAAGAGTGGCTGATCATAGAGTGAGGTGGTGGTGGTTTGCTTTTGCCATAAATTAAGTAAAAGCAAATATTCCCTCAATAATTAGTTCAACCACTAATTCTTTTAATATATTTTTATAAAACCCTGGAGATTTATATATTTTGGGGCCTTAGTTTATAAAATAAAGTTTTGGGTGAAAATCCCACGTTAAAATAATGAAAAACGGAGTTAAAACGAAGTCGTAGTCGAAAAACCGGTAAAAAGGGGCCGTCTGCGAGACCTCTCGCATGGAGGCCGGATTCGGACCCTCGCATGCGAGGCTGCTGTCTGATGGCTTCGGATTCGGTCTCCTGAGAGGCTTCAGCTTCGGTCCTGATGAGAGGCTTCGGATCCGAGGCCTCGGATGAGAGGCTTCGGTCCTGAAGCTTCAGTTCCAGGTCCTTAAGGCTATTTTACCCGTTTTTACCCCGTTTCAAGCGATTTTTGACCCGGTTAAGGGTCGATATGACCCAAATGATTACAAAAAGTTAAAGTAACTTTTGAGAGAGATTTGGGAGAGATTTGGGAGAGATTTCAAATAGAAAGAGATAGAGTGAAAACGATTTAGAGAGGTTTCGTTTGTGATTAATTTGAGTGTCCGGCTTCACAACGCAAGGTTCATAAACCCCGTTAAACCGTGTTTTAGTGTCGTACATAATCCCGATGATTGTGCAATAGTGTTTTATCGCTTTGGTTCGTTGTTTAGCACTGTTAAGGCTAAGGAAAATCAAACACATGAACTTTCCAAATGATGATTTCTCATTAAAATAGCGAATTGTATAGTGATTACATAACGTAAACCCTAACATACAAGGGTTATTGGAGTTGACCGATTTGACTTGTTGACTTTGTTTGACTTTGACTTGACCGAAATTTGACGGTTGTCACAATCTGGGATCAGGAAGACGATTTGTACTCGTTATATTTCCGCGGGAGAGCGAGGGAGGATAACACCTTAGTTTCTAGATTTGAGGCTTGGGGGTTTTGCTCGAGGCCGGAATGTGAGTCGCGGGGACTCCGGAAAGGAGTAATGATTGTGTTCAGCTGGAGTTATACAACTAGAAATAAAAAATGGTTTATTGATAGGATTGGAATGTCGTTTTCTAGGGCAAGGATTGTGCCCTTTCAATTTACGAGCTTGAAGGATTAAGTAGGCTTGTGATCCCAGGATCAGGTGGTATTCTAACTCGGTGTTAGTTGGTCGCCGGGATTGGCGACAGTGGTTTAGCCCGGGAAAGCGCAGGTAGGTCGATGTGGCATAAGTATTTTGGAGGTCCATTTCGCCTTGGATCTCTTGTATCGGACGGTAAGGACTGATTGTACGATCTATTGCACTTTCGGGATTGTAGACAATGTCTTGGGAGTGGTTGTAGCCTGGTTCAGGGCAAAGGTTGTTTCAGCTACTGCAGTTCAACTGTGGATAATTGAGCTGGTGAGTGAGTCAGGGTGCGAGGCCCTGAATGATATGATTTCTAGAGCCGAGGGCGGGAGATTTGTTGGAGCACCTTGGGAAGAAGGGTATTATATGGGAGGTCTGCGGACAGGGTCCCATATGATGGTTATTCAGCATTGTCAGGATTCAGTGGTTTTAGTAAGCGTTATTGATTGGCGGAGGAAAGCACCAACGGAAGTAGCTCGTTGTTGAGACATTAGTTGGAGTATCTATCTTTGGACTTTAAGACTTGGGAGTGGGATCATTCGAGCATTGGGGACTGTTGGTGTCCCTGGGATTCAGAAAGTGTTCAGCTAGTTATTAGAAGTGTGTGATCACTGGGGATTGGCTGGTAATGGAGCACTAATTGGTAAGAGTTGGTTGTATTTGGATCGATCGTTGGTAGTGAGAAAGATTGGAAATTCTCCAATTTTCATGTATTGTGAAAACTTAGTCGAATCTAAGTGGGGGAGAATTGTCCTGTGATATAGAGGCAGGATTGGTTTTGGAAATAGGATAAGTTTCGCATCATTGTCATGAAGGAACACAACCTAAGTGGCTGTTTGGTTGTGGGTTGTGTGAATTGGGAGTTCGGTAAAACCCCTGAGCATGTGTATCACGTTTTCCTGGTGATTGATAGCAGAAGTCGGGAAACTAGGTTGGAGTTCTAGTCATGAATTGTGTTCAGTTTGAGTATTAGGTCGAGGGTGTGCTCGACTCTGAAGGTTTTGGATTGATAGGTTGAGGGTTTTGATAGCTGCCAGGACTCGGCAGTACATTCAGCACAAGTGTGCGCGTTATTAGCATATGTGGTAGACACGCAGGTCAGGGAACAGACCACAGATTTCCGAGAGGATGGACGATCGACATGAGGCCTAAGGTTAGGCCGGGGTTAGAGTCCACGAAATGGATCAGGAGTTCGGAACCCTAAGTGGGTGAGAACAGTCTGCATGGGAAAGATCACCAGGGGGTGGTCCAAGGAGATGTTCAATAGTTAGAGTGGTCCAGATGACTGAAGGCCTAGTGAGGCGGTCCAGTCATGCTGAAGACTCTGTATGTGTTTGTAGATGTATGTGCGGGTATTGAGTATGCTGCTATGCTATATCAATCAGTAGGTCTGTTCCCAAGTATCGAACGTGTTGCTGGAGTAGGCTGAAGACTCCGGTATATTTTGGGTTGATCGGAAGTTGTTATTAGAAATCGGTTAGAGTACAGTGGATCTTGGTGATCTCATCAGTTCGGAGTATCTCATGGGATTAATCTGTTTGGATCAGGTAATACTCCAGTTAGGTGACCGGGAGTACATCTGAATGGGTATCCATCAGTTTTAGGAAGGCTTGGGATTAGAATGTTCAGTTGTTCAGGTTCTGGGAACCGGATTAGACCTGGTTAAGCTAGTGATAAGACTGTAGGAACGTCACTACAGTTATGAGGTCAAGGAAGCAATAGATTTCTTAAGATTGCTTGTGATGTAAGGCTACTATTAGTCATGTAGCAATTCCTTTTTAACCGTGGATTTGGTAACGACGAGATTCGATACATGGATCCGATCGGTTGGATCAGAAACATGTTAGAGTCGCAGTGGCTTGATAAATAGTGGCAATTAGTTCCAGGGAAGGATTTCGTTCGGAAGTCGTGTGAGGCAACTATGTGGGAGTCCTTTAGCTCCGCGACCGGGCCGGAACCCGGTATTTCGGATGAATGTTACTCGGTTATGGTGAATCAGAGAATTTTGGATGAGACGCAAGGATTGGTCCTTGGATGTCAGGTTATGGGTTAGACCCGAGTTATGTATATAGTGGTATTCCAATCTAGGGTATACCATCATGAGGATGACCGTACCCTACGATTGAGTGGACCTGACGTGTTTGGTATTCCAACCGAGGGTTGATTGGACCAAACATGTGTGTGATACGAGGGTATTCCATCCTAGGGATGACTGGACCTGTCGTAGGCATGCCTGGTATTCCAGCCCGAGGCTGATTGGGCCAGGTATGAGTATTTGTGCTAATGAGCCGGTTATTATATGTATGTGGTTCGGGAACTAAAGGATCATAATTAGCAGTGTGGGATTTGTGATTCTGTTTTCTAGTGGGAACCTCAGGTTATTAGCAGTTGAGTAGCTAGTTGGGAGAAAGTGCAAGGAACTCGGCAATGATCCAGTATGGGCGGTCTGTCAGGACGCCAGACCATTTTGAGACTCCAGATTCCGGATGGAGTAAGTGTGATCATATTGTAAGGGATTCGTTTATTTTCAGGTTTTAGAACCCTGCGAGGGTTGGTTACGGTTGCCTTCGAAAGGCTGGGGTTATGCTAGTAGTTGTGGTCGTGTTGTTCAAGTTGATTGGTGTGTAAGGGATGATAAGAAACGATTTCGAGGACGAAATCAAATTTAAGTGGGGGAGAGTTGTAACATCCCATTTAAAATATAATAGTTAAATAGTAAACCTGGAACCCTGAGAAGCAATTATTATTATTATTATATGTTATTATAGTCCAAAATCAGATAACAATTAGTGGAGTATTGATTCGGGTGCCAGATGATACTTTTGAATTCCGACGGTTAAAAGAGTAAATATCAGGCTTATTCTGTGAAGGATTCTTGAAGCCAGGGTAGAAATGGTAATTTATGGATCTTAATTGAGAATAATTTGTAGAGGAGGGGTTATTTTGTAACTGATGGACTTATATTGAAAAGAATTATGGGAGCAAGGGTTTAAATGGTAAGTACTGGATTTATTTTGAAAAGAGTATGGGAAGGAGGGGCCATTTTGGCCATTATGGGGATACATTCTTAAGGGCTCGGGGTATTTAACTGTGTTATACCCGTCACCCGCAAACCCTAACCCTAAATAGTTGGATACAACCGTTCCCTCCCTCACCTACTAGCATCAGCCGCCACCTCGTCGCCTGCCGTTCTGCCATCGGAACACCACCAACACTACGTCGTCGGACGTCGTGCATAGCCGGAGAGAAACCGTCGTGAGCAGTCGAAGGTAGCTGCACCGGTTAGGGATCGGCGAACCGTTGTTGAAATCGCAGCCGCCGCTCCGAAGGGTCGCCGACAGTCGCTGCCAAACGCTAGGCTAGCCGCTGCCACCATTTCTGTCGTTGCTAGAGACGAAGACCGGCGGTGGAACGTCGTGTAGTCGGGTATGAAGTGAAGCAACGAGACCAAGGTGCGCCGCCGCGAGGGTGGCTGTGTTTGGATACTGTTTCACGTCGTGCGTAGCCGGGGAAGACCGTCGCTCGAGCGGCTGCCCTCCGCCATCGTTCCTTCGCTGTTGGATTGTCGTGGGTGCTGCCGCCACTCAGCTGTTCCACTGTGACAGTATTCTTAGCCGCTGCTCACTACCGCTGTTAAGTGCGGGTGTGTGTGTAGTGGTTGTGTGTGTTTCAGTCGTGTCTCGCAAGCGTGTGGGTGTCTCGGGTTGCTGCTGCCGGAAAAACCCAAGAAAAACCACCATGGCCACCGGCCATGGTGGCTGCTGCCTCAAGGATCGCCATGGAGGGTGTGTATGATGTTGTGTGTGTGTATTAGTGTATATGTGTGTATTATTAGTATGCGTGTGTGTTTTGGATGGTATTGTAAATTGTACAAATGGAATAATGGAAGGAAAGTCAAAACCACCACCGTGAGGTGGTGGCTGCCGCCTCCTGCCGCCACCGGCCGCCATGTCGGGTGGCGGTGTGCTTGTCTTGTTGTGTTTGACTCGTTTGGGGATGTTTGGACAATGTGGAATCAAGGAATCCCTAATGGGCCCAAGAAGCCCTAGTGGGCCCAATGGAACCCTAATGGGCCAATAAGGCCCAATGTGACCTAAAAGCCCAACCAATGGACTAATGAACTAGTATTGGGTTGGAAAAACCCTAAGGGCATAAAACCCTAACTTGTGGAAATTGATCGGGATACACACACGAGAATTATTTAGTAAACTTGCTTTATTAAATAATAATCATTGGCAAATTAACTTAAGGGAATAATGGACTTAATGGATCAAGTCCTTAATGGGTTAAGTATGACACACTTAACCCTAATCATCATTTCATGTGAAAACCCTAATTTTGGGATTATGGGCTTGGACTTATCAAGACCCACATTTGGGCCATTGGAATGGAATCGTGTATTAAGCCCAATCATACCATATGACTTATTTAGTAAAGTAAGGGACTTAATGGATTAAGTCCTTAATGGGTTAAGTGAGAAACACTTAACCCTAATTGTCACCTTCTATGAAACCCTAATCTCTTTTGGGCCTTTCTATTGGGCTTTGGTAATTGGATTATTAATGGGCCATCCAAGAATAATCATAAGGACTAGAATATGTTGATGGGCTTAGGGTAAGGCCCATATGAGGGTGTGGGCCCAATTTGGAAAATTGGGCCATATGTTGGGCTTTGGCCCATTACTTGACTATTGAGCCTTTAGTGTGTGAGTTGGACTTTGGGCTTGGAACCCAATTATTAATTGGGTGTTGTTTGATGTTGATAGTTCGGGAATCTGTCAACCAGCAGCTGGAGTTTTATCGGTGGGACTTCAGCAGTGCCAGGTGAGTTCTCCTCACTATATCAACAGGGTCTAAGGCACCAGGCCGGCCCTTTATGGATTGTATTCGGATTATTGCGTGTTATGCTTACAGATTTATATCCTGGTAGTTAGGATGATGATGCTATGTTAGTGACCTGTTAGGTCGATATCTTGGTTATAGGATTGTTGCTATGCTTTGTGATCTGTTAGATCGGTTTGACTTTTATATATGCACGCTAGTGTTATATGATGTCTATGTGCACATGATTGTCCTGGTTATAGGATGATGCTATGTTAGTGACCGGTTAGGTCTGTATCCCGGTTATTGGGATGTTGCTATGATTGGTGATCTGTTAGATCGGTTTGACTGTTATATGAAATGAGCTAGCGTATGATATTTATGTGCACATGTTTGTTTGATTGGGGGTTGGGTTGAGGCGGTCCTGCTTTGTGTTGTAGGCCAACATACCCGGCGAGCGGTCCGGATAGGCTGTAGGCCCTGCGTGGCGGTCCAGACGTGCCGAAGGCTCGAAGAGCAGTCCAGATAGACTGAAGGCCTGTGAGGCGGTCCAGTCAGGCCGATGACTCATTATGCATGTTCTTCTGTATTGGTTATATGCTATGGTTATGTTTGTACGACGTTGGTATTTTGGGGAAACTCACTAAGCTTCGGGCTTACAGTTGTTGATTATGTTTCAGGCACTTCTGATGATTGCGGGAAGGCGAAGGCGTGATCGTGCACCTCCTCATATTTTCATGATTGATTCTGGGAATACTCTGATGTCTAAACTATTTTGAAAACAACCTGTAATAACTTAATGGTTTTAAAATGTGTTAAAAAGTTTAAATTTGGCTTGAATTTTATGGGTGTTACAACACAACAGTCACGCTCTCCCTACAAGAGATTCTGGTCATAAGTGCTAGTCCTACACTCTGTTTCGGTGGTGAGTGTTACCAAGGACGTGTCTCCAACTAGACTAACAAATTTACAAGTAATAATATGGAAAATCCTTTTTATGATTTGCATGAATCCTTTATAAAGTAATACGTTTTACTACATGATTCCTAAGTTCATTGCTCTAGTTTTGAAAACCGTTTCTACGAGTTGATTTCTTAATCATTTGGTAAAACTGTTTTCCGTGTTAAAAGTATACTGAAAATGTAATTATCTTAAACAAAATAATATATTTTGAGCACAAGTTTCCTTGTACTTTTGCTTGTATTCCCCCCTGAAAACATGAAAAACTCAGAGAAAGCGTAGGGGTATGAACTCACTGTTGTTGTGTGGGAACGTCCACTGGAAACGAAGATCCTCGGGTTGTTGTACGTGGCACTTAACGGGATCCTAATATCAATAAATACATATATGTATCTAAATTAGCGATTTCGTTAGATAAAGTGTTAGAAAAACACTTGCTTTCGGTTAAGGAATGTTATCGGAACCTGCTTGAATCGAGAAAACGAGCTTTCACCACTTAGGAAGAGTTTGCGGCCGTGAAGAGTTTACGGCCATGAACTGGGTTTACGGTCTTTGAAGATGGGCCGTAAACGGGTTTACGGCCTTTGAAGATGGGCCGTAAAATCAAGAACAAGGGTGCTGATTTCGAAGAGAAATGTGTTCCAGATGCCCCCGAAATAACTCTAAACGGTGTTTCTCGGTGTTTTCTCGAAGATTGAAGGCGTTCTAGGTGTTTACGGTCAAGAGTTTTAGAGAGAGAAAGAGAGAGTTTCTGGTCAAAGGTTTTCAAATGAGGGTGGGGGTGTCATATTTATAGGGGTTTTGTGGTCGGTGGGTGGGGTATACCCGACGCTGGCCGCAAACGAGTTTATGGCCGTAAACGGGTTTACGACCGTGAACTCCAGTCAGGCCGTGAACATGATGTTTTTTCGAGGATAATTCGAGTTTCGCACGGTTTTGGTTCCGACTTGCATATATAAGTTTAATTACATAACACCAAATGATTTTCTAAGTCAAAGGTTCGACGGAAGATTAATAAAATTCAAATTTTATTAACGAAAATTGCATAATGGAAACGGAAAAAGTTTCGGGTTGTCACATACATGAAGGTAGAGGCGTTGATTTGTGTACCAAGCATCATCTTCAGAATAACTTAAACAACAATTTCACTTACTTGCTATAGAAGAACACACAGACAAGACGGAGCGACCAAACGACGACGGAGGCGTCGATGGTGGATAGTGTTATAGATGGACGGGAGCGTCGACATGTGGATGCCTTCGTCGGAGTGGATAGCTGATGGTGGTGACAAAACCAATCACTGGTGGTGGGTTGTGCACTTGCAAGAGATAATAGTAGTGAAATAGATAAAGTGATTGTGGCGAGAGACAAGAGCGACGAAGTAGAGAGATAGAGAGACTGAGTAATGGCGATCGTGTTGATTGGCAGACCAAAGACAATGTGGTGGAGTAGATCGATGAAGAAAGAGATGAAGGAGAAAGAGGGGTCATGAATTATTTGGGAGAGATAGAGAGGGAACTCCTGATGGCGGGTTAATTTGGAGGTTGAAGAAATGAACCACAATTGTGGATAACGGTTCTTTGAAATTTTTTGGGTTGGGAAAAAATATTTTGGGGAAAACGAAAATCAAAGGGAGGGGGGGAATATATATATATATATATATATATATATATATATATATATATATATATATATATATATAATCTTTAATTTTTGATTTACTAATTTTGAATTTAGGATGAAAATTTACATTTTTGAAAATATTTTTGTGTTCATATGTGTCATATACGAGTGGTGTGTCATGAAAATTATACTTGTGTTATATGCGTTTAGATGGGTAAATTTATGTCTTACTCGTGTAAGGCACACAACATGAATTTGAAATACGTGTCGACACAAACACACATGATTATAGGTTATCCTTATAATTAAGGCTTATGGGTTATATCATTGGGCTCATGCCTTGTGGATTAGGGATTATGATGTAGGATTTGGAGCTTAGGGCTTAAGGCTTATGCTTGTGGCTTCTAACTTATGGCTAAAGGCTTAAGGCATATAAATCATGGTTTAATGTGTATGGCTTGGGGCTTTTGGCTTATGACATGTGGCTTGTTGTTTAGGGATACCACTTATGGCTTATGGTTTAGGGCTTACGAATTAACGAATAATATATATGCTTTTATTCCAATCATGATATTCAAATATTATATTGTATATATATATATATATATATATATATGTGTGTGTGTGTGTGTGTATGTGTGTATGTATGTATTTATGTATATTTATGTATATGTGTATGTGAAAATGTATTTATATGTGTAATTGATGTGTATGTGTATGTATACATGTATCTATACATATATGCGTGTATATATATATATATATATATATATATATATATATATATATATATATATATATACACACATACACATGTGTATGTGTGTGTATACGTATATGCATATATGTATGTGTGTCTTAAGAGCAAAGCCTTATGACCTACAGAATAAGCCCTAAGTCATAAGCACTAAGCGTCAACACATGCACTATGTAGTAAGCTCTACACCTTAAGCCTTAAGACCTAATCCACAAGGCATAAGGAATAAGCCATATACCATAAGCCCTAAGAAATAAGCCTTAAGTCGTAAGATTTAAGCCATAAGCTCTAAGCTCTAATTTGTAATATCCAATCCCTAGTCCCGAAACCATAATCCTTAAGCCTTATTGTTTATGTCTTTATGACTTATGAATTAAATCTTTTGGATATGGCGTATAAATTGAGCCTTAGGGCTTACATATTAAGTCTTATGGCTTATCCCTTATTACTTATTGCTTATGGCTTTTCTCTTAATTATACATTACGGCTTATGAATTATATCTTATATTTTAAGGCATGCGGCTTAAGGCCTATAGGCTACATGTTAGGACTAAAGGCTTAAGTCTTACATATTATGGATCATGATTTAGTGGTTATTGCTTATGGCTTACGAATTTGGCTTATAGCTTGGGACTCAAGGCTTGGGGATTATGGCTAATGGCTTCCAACATATGCCTTGTTAATTAGGGATTATAGTTTTGGACTTATTGAATTTTTCTTAAGGGTTTGGGTTTATGGCTTAGGGATTATGACTTAAGGCTTAGGGATTATGGCTTATTTCTTATGAATTAGAGCTTAAGGCTTAGGGTTTATGTATTATAGCTTATGATTTAAGGATTAGGGCATATGACAAATAACTTAAGTCTTAAAGGCTTATGGCTTAAGGCTTAAGGTATATGCCAAATGGATTAGTTCATAAGCCTTAAGCCTTAAGCCATAAGCCATAAACCATAAGCCATAAGCCCTAAACTATAAGCCATAACTACATACACCCTCATTCGCATACCTACACCCATACCCACCCCCACACACTTATACATATATACCCATTCCCACAAGCCAACAATGATGCCTACACTACTCAACCTCCACGTTACCTCCACCTCCACATCCACCTTTACATCCTTACCCACCCACCCTACCTATACATACACCACCCACCCATCATATCCCGACACCTACCTTGCCCCAAATCTACACCCCCACCCCTGCCCACCCATCCTCACCTTATATAACTTACACCACCAACACATACCTACTCATACCCATCATGACCCATACCATCACACCCTACACCCACATGCTCACGTACACCACCCACCCATCATTAAGGTTTGCATGATCTTCCTGTACACCCTGCGTATGAGGTGTACGCCCAACATACTAAGGCACGCATGCCCTAGTACGCTAAGCGTACACACGTACGCTCAACATACTCCCCAAATTCCAAAATTACCAAAATACCACTATGGCCCGTTTGCACTCTTTTCTTTCACTTAGGGACCAAAATGCAATGCATTCATTTATAGGGTAAAACTTAGAAGTACCTCATCATTGAGATGTTACACACACCCACATGCATTATTCTCTAAATAGGCTTTAACTTTCATTGTAATATTTGACCATTCAAGTTTCGGTTTATTCTAATTTTGAGTTGTTTAGTTATTTCTATATTTTAAATGTTATACGTGTTTCAAAGATATTTATAACTTCACACACTAACTCCATGCCCACACACCTACACCCACGTTCTACCTACTCCTAGATATACACACACGTTAGAGCTTATGATGTATCGCTTAAGGGTTAGCAATCACAAGTTATGACATATAAACCTTTGCTACGAAATGAAAATCCATAAACATTTTCTAAAATGGAATTATTTTAAAAAATGAAAGTATGGTATCTGAGAACATTTAAAAAAAATTACTTTTATGGAAAACTAAATTGTAAAAAAAAAAAGAATTACTTTTATGAAAAACCAAATTGTAAAAACTTCGTAATAAAATTAACAAAAACAAAATTACATTTTTTTCCGATATCCCTAAAATTTATGCAAAAAATTCAATTTTGTATGTTTCCCTCTCCTCCCAAAATTTGGAATTTTAAGTTCCCTCTTGCACACGGAAAACAAATTGCCCCAACCCTAAGTTAGACCGAGAATCATAATCGAGATGCTATGGAAATTGCTAATTTCCAGTCGAGGCCATCAGGTTCCTTCTTTCTCCGATCAGAATCATTTTCTAACTACTTTGTCACTTTTCCTTCATCATCTCTCTTTTTTCCTCCAATTCCTCATGGTTTGTCTAGTCTTCACATGTTTCTAAGCATTTTATGGTGTTGTCCGTTGTTTCTAAGTATCAATTTGCTATAGGTCTTTTAGTTTGTACAGTCTATCATATATCCATTACTGTTTTGTTGGGTAGAGTTGAGTACCAGAGAGAGAAAGTTTTGATGCTGCACTTCAAGTTTTCTATGGACTGTTAGGGCGATTTGTAACAATAGCTTATTTATTTCATGTCAGTTTTCAATATGTTCCTTTCTGTTTGCTTGTGTGAACTTAAGAGTTCATGTAGTTTCAATGAAAACCAACTTGTTAGTGTCTTTATTTTACTCTGCTTGAAACGATGACCACCAAGTGTTTGATAAATATTCTCAATGAGTTCTTATTCCCCCACAAATTAAAGTCCCTTATACGTATTCCTTTGTGCCAACTCTGTTTCTTGGTCTTACAGATCCTAATGACCATTTGAAATACTCTCTTGAGATTATTGTACAGGTAAAACTTAGTTTTTAGCAGGGGTGGACCCACCCTTATAAGAATGGGGTCATATACCCCCAACGGATTTTTGAAAATTATCCGAACTCCTAATTTACACTCCCTTTGTTGTCATAACTCATAAGATGGTGGTGATGGATTTTAGTTATCTTTTGTTTGTAAATGTTTTTGCTGGTATGTCACTAGTTAACCCACCCTTATTAGTTATTTGGAATGATAGTCTGTGCCTTTCATTATGGCCTCATGCTTAATTATAAAAAATATGACAGGTATCTTCAAAGTGAAGGACCCTTGTACTTTGGGAGGAGGGTCAGATACAGTATTTGGCACGACAGTTGATCTGGGGAAATTGAATTCCCAGTTTGAGGTAATGTTTTACTTTGAGCATTTGTAGAGTGGAAGTGAAAGTGATTGTGCATATGTATTGAACTGCAGGAAATAGGTCGATTAGTGTCAAGTCCTGTTGATGGGAAGATTGAGAAATCTGGAGATAGGAAGGGATTAGCGGAGAGCGAACCATCAACTTCAACCATGTGTGTTAATGGGAAACCTGATTTCTCTAAGCTGAAAGGGGAGATTTGTCTGGACAATCTTTCAGTTAGAGAACTTCATGCAACTTTCAAGGCTACATTTAGCAGGGAAACTCCTGTGAAGGACCTCAATGGGGCTGTCTAATTCTTGTGATGTTTCGACTACCACTTTCATAAACGAAAACAACATAATAACAAAGGAACCCAAAGTAGAAGAAGACTGTAACGATGAAAATAACCTTAATAATGAGAATGAGAAGGAGAAGGAGGATCCATTTGTTATATCAGTCGGTCAAAGTCAAAGTGAGGCCCTCAATGGTTGGGCTTGACCAACAACTAAACGAAAAAAAAGAGGCAAGTGGTAGATAATTGATCCTTAGATGATAATATTTTAACAATTATGTTTACTTTTACTATTGTATAACAATTAGTTATTATATATATATATATATATATATATATATATATATATATATATATATATACACACACACACACACATAAGTAAATTAGGAGGTCTAATAATTATCAATCTGTAAAAGTAATAGTTTTGATCAAACCTATTATTTGGAACGATTGTTTGACAATGGTTCTACTTAATTTACTATTTATACACCAATTAAGGTCCTAATGTTAATTATATTTAGTGATCAATACGTGTAGTTGGCTCAATAAGAGCCGTAGCAATAATTAGGTGTTTCATTCTATAATGTGATTGCAAATATCATGTGTTTCATTCTATAAACCAGTTATATTTTTGGTTGAACCGGTTCGGTTGAACCTGATTTTCTCTTGAACCGGTTTGGTTGAACCCGATTTCTTTTGATTTGGATCGGCTGAACCTAGTTAGGGAACCACATGGTTTTTTATTCTAAATTTTCCACTAGTTTCATCCAGCCCACTTGTATTGACCATTTGACCTGATTCATTTATATAGTCTATTGATGGTGCCCCCAACAAAGAATATTTCTAGATCCGTCACTGGTTTTTAGATTTATGTTTTAAGTTTTGTAGTTTTTCTTACTTTGTTGGTTGTTTCTTGATGTTTCACAGACAATCCGTATGTAAAAGATGGTGATACAGTAAGCGACTTCTCCATTGCTTCTTTTTAACTTTTCTTTCACAACTAGTTTACTAAATTGTAACAATTGCATTTGTGTTATGATTAGATAGTGGACTTTTGTTGTGGTTCAAATGATTTCAGTTGCTTCATGAAAGAAAAACTCGTCACCATGGGAAAGACAAGGCTCCCTTTAACGCCACCAGGTTCCCTCACCTTCGTTGCCTTCTCCACCACCACAACTGCACAAACGCAGCACCGCGCCCCATTTACCACCAACATCGTGAGTCGTGACCACTATTTACTGCCATCATAGTCACTACTATCACTCAGAACCACCACCTAAACCTATTGGTTTTATTTTAGGTTGTAGAAAATGACATGCAAATATGTGATTCGGAAAATGACGAAAAACCCTTCCATGTCCAGGTCTAACAAAATTCAAATATCATACTTCCTAAAGTTTTGTGCCGCCATTGTTTTTTTTATTTTTAATTCGATTATTGCAGCACATAGAAAAATTGGGGCGACAACACTAATTACAGTAAGTTGTAAGTCTTGATACTTTCACAACCAAGGAACCATCATAACCCTTAACACCAGTATGTCATCACCTCACAAGATCATCATTGTTATATTTTTTTGTACTAATTTCTGCTTTTTCATTTGGGACTTTAACTTGTGAAAGCCGATTCAAAGGTTTGTTTATGTTAACTTCTTTGTGCATTACACTTTTTTTCCTTCATAAACTACTCTACTAAGTTTTTAATGTACTCATTTTTTGTTTCAATGTTGGTATAGATACCAAATATGATATCAACTCAAGACCATGAACTTCAAAACTCAAAGAAATAGAAACCAACCTATATCTCATCTAATATCCTTCTCAAGAAGGCAAAGAGCAATACCAACAAAATGAATGCCTAGTTATGTCTTGTTTTTGGTTTCTGATGTTTTTGCTTTATTTACCATATTTTAATACTTGCAATTAGTATAATTTCTTTTTTCGTATTTTAATTACGAATTTAATGTATGAATTTGGATTTGAATTATTAATAATATCGAATTTTGAATGTTGATATTGTTTCATATTGTCGGGTTTTTGTTACTTTAATTTATATTCTTTTGATGTGTCTACAATATAGAAAAAGTAACAATAGAAATTGAACTATTGTGGTTTTAATATAAATTTCGCCATGTTTTATAGTTTTTCAATGTCTCTAAAATTATACAATGGTGACTTTACATCATTTTTTGATATGTGGCTAAACGGTTAACAATAGCCATTATGTAAAGTAATTATGAGTCTACAATTGTTTTAAAATCATGTTTTTCTAAAGTTTTTGTGACGATAAATTGAACAATAACAACATAAAAAAAATTGATGTGACAAATAAATACCATAACTGATTGCTTTTGTGACTAATTATTAGCAAATCGTCACTTATGAAATTAATTACATGTGGCCATTTAACGAACATGGTCATGTTCACCGTAATTACATGTTTTTAAAAGATACCCAATAGTCCTTAATTTTAATAGAATGTGTGTCTTTATAATACTTATGAACGTGTTTCACTTAATTGTGTGTCACTATACGATAGGTAATAGTCACCAAAATTGATTGTTTTTGTGACTAATTATTACCAAATCGCCACTTATGGAATTAATTACATGTGGCTATTTAGCGAACATGGTCATGCTCACCGTAATTACATGTTTGTAAAAGATACCCAATAGTCTTAATAAACTTTAAACTGTGTGACAATATATTAGAAAAAAACCATACTAAAACATCATGAATGTCGCAAGTTGGTGATATACAGTCACCACAGTTACTAAATAAATGTGTCTATTGACGGTTTAACGCTACAATATTGGATATTTAAGGAAAAAATTTCCGTACACATTTGCCACACTTTTATAATACGGCCACATGTTTTCATATCATACGGACACTACATTTTAAAGTGACCATAAGACCCATACGATGGCGTCACCTTCCGCACACTTTCAATGAAAAAATAAAATGTCACTATATGCATATGGTCATACTTTTTTGGTGTGACTGTAAGTCATTTTTCTTGTAGTGATTATAGAAAACAAAAGTTTCAATTTGCAAAACTGCATGGGTTGAAAAGTTGTTTTGCTATAATTAAGGCAGAGGAAATTATACTTTATTTCAAATCTAAAAGCTTAGATTGTGAGATTTTAATCAAATTTAGTCAATGATATATATATATATATATATATATATATATATATATATATATATATATATATATATATATATATATATATATATATATATATATATATATATATATATATATATATATATATATATATATATATATATATGAATTTTATGTTGGAATGGTTCAACATAAGGAAATTCTATATATATTGCGTTCTCAGAAATTCGATTATGATTACGACATCCCTCTTCATAGTCGAATTATGAAAACATGGCAAATAAAAATATTGTAGCAAAAGACTGGTCTAGGATCATGTCTTTATGTGAGACATCATGAATCGTGTCCCATATGTTTCGAATATAGGATCGATTACATGTGCTGTAATATTTATCCTTTCTAAATTTTCCAAATGCCTAGGGCATGAAGAAGGGAAAAGGTCTAGAATTGGATATGACTTAAATGATTAAGCAGTTGTCGAGGACAATCTGAGTTTTACCAAAGATTGGTTGCTCATGGACAGTTGAAAGTATGGTGTAAATTTTTGGAAAGAACTATATTGACATATTCTGAAAGGAGGCAACTCTTATTTAGAAGTGATAGTCAGAATGGGAATCTGGAAATGTTTCCATAGGTGAAAGTTATCCATTAAATCTGTGTAAGATTAGAAAACTTAATGCAATAAGGATGTTCAAAGGAATGTAGTTTGAATTTGAGACTTCGTTTCCATGGAATTGCTCTCCATTGGAATACTTTGTAATGTCTGTTGCCAAGTCTTTGTGACTTTTGTGCATAGTCATTACAAGAGTATCAATGCATATAAGTTTAGAATCTAACAGATTTCAGTAAATGGCAAGAATTTGGAATTCTTACATTTGCGATAAGGATTTGGGATTCTGAAATGAGGATCATTTGAATTATGTTCAATTGATCTATTCCACAAAGTAAGGATCATAGTCAAACATAGTGTGCATACTTGGAGTATGGCATAACTATTGTTTGGACAAACATATTGTGCATGCTTGGAGCATGGCATGACTATTATTTTGATTCAAGTATAAAGTTGATTATTCGAAACATTATACAATGAATAATGAGTAATCAATATGGTGTTTAAATAAAAGGTGTTTTATTTACTCTCAAAAGGTGCTTGGGGCCATATCGGATTAGTATTATTCTTGTGTTTCACTTTGCATGTTTTGACTTCCCGAATAACTAGGTTATTCAAACTCTCCATAGTCAATCATACTTTGGAAGTAGGTATGAATCAAGACTGTCATGAATGGGTCTGTAGTTTGTCTAGGTGGCCTAGACATAGTTACAGTATTCATGAGTGCTCCTAGAATAAGATTCGAGTATTGGATTAAACCCACGCTCATTTGACTCACTTCATGGATTTTATGACGAGTGATCATGAGACGATAATATCTTATATTCTTCAAACGGAGACGTGTGAGTTGTAGTTGCGCGTCGGTTGCACATTGATATATGTAAACGCAACTAGTAACTTGGTTGTTATAAAACATATTGTTGTGTGTAATTTGATGAGTAAGTACAAGTGAACATTTGGGTCGAATTTTATCCATTCCTTTTACCCTTGGAGGGATAAAAGCGATATCTGTGGGCCCCTTGATGATTTAGTGATGACAAACGTAAGTGCTCGGCCGGGCCTGGACTAATTTGATTTGTTCAATTAGTCGGTCGTCATAAATCAGAAATCGGGAAACAACAGATGGACAGAGAGAATGATTATAATCCATGTTTCAGTCCATATGATATCTGGAATGGAGGAATATATGATTACTTATCTAATGGACACGTGTGACAACCCGAAAAATTTTAAATTTTTGCATGATAAAGCTCCGCCATTCAACTCGACTGAGTGTCAGACTCATTTCTGCTATCATTTAGCCTCGATTGGAGTCTATTTAAAGGTGCAAAGGTCAGTACATTCAAGCATTGAACATAGGAATGGATCGTGTACGCTTCTAGCATCAAAACCGGGCCTTACACTCCAACAAAAGGAGTGTACGGCCGCACACATAGGTGTGCGGCCGCACACCCCTCTCCTGGCAGCACACTCACGAGTATAAGTGTAGAACTCAGCCTCCTTTAATCACTTTTCACCCACCAAGGCTTAGAACTCGATTTCTCTCTCAACTATCATCCGGTTTTCAGCTTAGATCTTCAAGAATGTAAGTGTTCTTCACTTAAATTGTTCTTAATCCTTCCAAACTAGTAACACTCTTTGATTTCATCCATTTGAAATCATGATTTGGCTAGATCTTCAAATCTTCATCCATTTCACCAAGAACACCAAGAACACACACTTGTTCTTGGCGCTTTTGGACCTTCTCGAGCTTCCGGATCGTAAGTATTCTTTCGTTAAGCTTAGAACTTGATGAGAACACTTGTTTAAAGCCTTGAAAATGCCCAGAACTCAAGAGCATGTGGTGTGTGCGGCCGCACACATAGTGGTGGCCGTACACCCCTCAAAAACCCCTCAAATCACCCTTTAAACACACCTAAAGGCTTCCATATTGTAAGGACCATTCCCAAAGCATGTTACTACTAGTTATGAGCCTTAGAAAACGTCCAAAACATGTTCATCAAGGAGTGTGCGGCCGCACACACTCATGTGACCGCACACCCCTTTGGTTGGTGCTTTAGGGCTTCCAAAGTGCCTTTCTAGCTTCAACACTTGATGAGCATCAGCCCTACAAGCCTCCCCACCTTTTGGAAAACGTTTTGAGCACACTTTACCATGAGTGTGCGGCCGCACACTCCCCTGGCCACACACTCCCCTGGCCACACACTCCCCTGGCCGCACACCCATGGCCGCACACCCATCAAAATGGCCGTACACTCCCTTAGTTTGAATCACATGTGATTCCAACACTTAGACAAAATGCTTCCTAGTCCCGTAAGGTGTTTCCTTGCATTTGGTTGATTATAAACACTATATTGATGTCAATATATGCCAATATATGTCATTTAGGACTTCATTCGTGGAAATTCTCATCCTTACGCGCGTATTCGTTTGAATCACCCACATCAGGTGAGTTCATACCCCGTAATGAATCTTTTAACTGTTTTAACTGTTTTAAGGGGGGGAATACAAGTTGAACACAATGATAATTGTGTAAATGTTTGTTATAAACATCTTTCAAAATGTTACTTATGTCATTTATAAGTTGTCAAAACATTTCAAAAACTCTTTTAAAGTTATGTTACTTTATAGTTATACAAAACTCCGTTTTTAAAGTACAAACATAACTTGGTAGATAAACGAGTCTTTTCAGTAACAGTTCAAGTAGAACATTAGTAAACTATAATAGGTATAGTTTAGGAGAATGCTATTCATTACTTCTAGTACAATGAAGTACAGAAACAAACAATAGATATTATGATGAGAAACAAACAATAGATACTATGATGAGAAACAAACAATAGATACTATGATGAGAAACAAACAATACAGGCTAGACAGAGAAAGAACACACAATACAGCTAGCACATACATATACATATACATATACATTACTTACAGTTATGTGAGCCACTTAACGGGGGCATGTCACTACCTATCATGACCCGTTTTGTATCCAGAATCTCCTTAATTGGGGAGCGTATGAGTTTGTGTATAGATCTATACTGGATTGACTATCCTACACCTCGCTGCTCGCTACAGTGGGACTTGCAAGTCTACGGGTGCCAAACGTCATTTCTTACGACGTCTTACATCGTCGTTTTTCTATAGAGTCGGTAGCAGGATACAGGCCCATCACATGATACTTTAAATAACAATAGGTTTAAAGTAATTAGTACAGCGGTAGTTACTTAATATAACACTACAGTACTATTTCATTTTCCCATTTCTTTCATAAAGTGACAGTACCACTTGAAAGTCAAACTCAAACTATTTTCGCGTCAAGATAGTTATAAACTAGGGAAAATATACATTTTTACAATCGACAAACGGAACAGTCGAGTCTAGTACGTAACAGAAGATGCCTTGATAGAAGGCTACGTATAAAAGAAAGGACCATAATGCTAGTCTTATGATTCCTTAATGTATACATCACAGGATATATATATACCAATAGAGTCCGACAGGTAATAGGATGTGTGCTCTCCGTTTCATTTCCTGTTCCTTGTTTGGTTGTGGGCTTGGAACGAATTCACCCAATCTATTTTCTACCCGATTCTATATATATGTATGCTTAGTATACATTAAGTCATCATAAGGATACCAGGTATGGGTCAAGTTAGGACACAGAGTCAAAGCACAGTTTTTCTAGTACAAAACATACTTTCCAAAATCAGTACTTTTGGTATACAAAACTAGAAACTTCCCAGTAAAGGGTTTAATCCATTTTATTAAACCAGTACAATTTAAAGGACCTTAGGTGAGTAACTCTATAATACCTTAGTTTATACATCATGTTTATATATAAAATTAATACCCAATAGGTAGTTGGATGTGTGCTTTCCGCCTTACTTCCTGTTCCTTGTTTGGTTGTGGGCTTAGGGAAGATTCACTCAATTAACTTTCTATCCGATATTAGATTATATATATCAGTATAAACTAAGCTATTATAAAAGTAGTCATTGTGGTCACCATTTTATTATAAGAAATAAGGGTTTTCTTAAAGAACTTTTCATTAGATATAAAGGAACCATTACAATTAACTCCATGAGTAACAAGTGAATACACCTGGGTTATATATGACAATGATCTAACAACCAATGGGATGTGTGCTATCCTCCTAAATTTCTGTTCCTTGTTTGGTTGTGAGCTTAGGTCAGATGCACACAATCGATTGTTTGTTTACTCTGAGTCTTATATAACTTGTACCCACTTAGTACCCATAGAAAGGGTTGTAGTGTCATTTTACTTAAACTTCCATCAAAGTAGGAAATATAGGATTTTCTAGAGGAACAGGCGAGCTTTTCAAAACAGAACTTACAACTTACAACATTTTACAACTACATGTTACATCTACATTTTTAACAACACTTTACAACTTACTTACATCACTAAAATCTTATGAACTCACCAGCTTAATTGCTAATCAACTCTTTCAAATAACTTGTATTCTCAGGAGACTATTAGACAGGTGCTCGTGCTGGGAATTCAGAAGATGGAGCATTATAGCTTCAAGTCTTGTTTTGTTATTTGTTTATGAATTCTATGTTTTGTGAAGACACACATTGTAAACACTTTCTTTCGAAATGAAATGGTTGTTCATTACTTGCTTACCATATACATATCTCGTGATACTAAACATGACGTCCTCCACCCCCGAACGATTCCGCCGTTCCGGTTTTGGGGTGTGACAGATTGGTATAATAGCATTGTTTATAGTGAACTAAGTATATCAACCGATAAAAGATATACAACTATAAATACAATGGGGCTTAAGTGCTCTGGATAATGATATATTTTTAGAATATGACTATAGGTTATAAAAATATATCTACTTGCTTATACATGTACATAATAGAACTAGTGTCACGAGGAGAACAGAACTAAAAAGTATTTAAAGGTTGGACACTGTTGTCAACCTGAACAGTTATGTATCATAGCTAGGATCAATATAGCCTGATCAACTATATTCATTCGAGATGTGACCGACATGTGTTTGGGAATGATGTGGTGTTGCAACAGTGTTAAAACGTACATGAGCACCAGAACAAGTACATTACGTTAGAATACTATAGGAGTATTTTAGTTCATATAAATAACTTATGTGACAACTTAAAGACCCTTACGGATAGGTCTATAATCTTGCAAGGTATATTCCTAAAGTTTTATATATAATCAAGATCTTATAGACTTAGAATATGTGGTCTACGCTTCGCTATCCATTCCTCTTAAGGGTGTAGTTTTGGAGTTGGATCACTTATTCGAAGGTCTATTTAATCTTCAAATATATACAAACTTGTGTACCTTGTACAATTATAGGAGGACTCCGTAAGGATCACCCCATAAAGTTACCTTAAAGCTCATAGATTCTTTAGTCACTTTCATTCTCGCACGACAAGCCCAAATAGATGTAACCACTTCCTCATAGTATACAACAGAAGAGTCCAGGAGGAACAAGAACAAGTTCACGAGAAGTTTTCAAAGAGGGATCAACCGAAGTAACCAAAACGTCTTACACGTCACACTAATAAATAAAAAAATCTGGTTAATTTAATGAGCGAGTGGAAACACTGCTCACATTATATGTTGAGATTATTTTCTTACATGCAGCTGGTAACAGTTATTCAGGAAACAGATATTCATTCGAGGATAGTTATTTCAAATTCATAGAGTTTATTAGGTATAGACTCTTTTATGAATTGTTTCTAGAACCCTGTGGAAGTCAGGACCCGATACATCCAGAACTAGGATAACCTTGTCTTTTCAGTTTTCGGCTTGTGTCCATTGCTTTAGACTTATTCCGTCTCATGTTTATATTCTTTTAGCAAAGATGCCTCCTCGCAGATCTAACAGACGCACTACTCCGATAACTCCAACGCCGCCTCCTTCGCAAATCGATATGGCAGCTATAAACGCTGCAGTGGCTGCGGCTGTGGCAATAGCCATGGCTCAATATCACTCCATCAGTACCAATGGAGGTGGAACGCCTACTGATTCTACTCGAGGTGAGGTCCTCGTGCGCTCGAGAGAGTTCTCCTACAAGGACTTCACCAAATGCCATCCATTGTCCTTTAATGGGACTGAAGGAGTCATTGCCCTCATGCAATGGTTCGAGAAAACAGAGTCGATATTCGAAATCTGTTTATGCCCAGAAGGAAGTCAGGTGAAGTTTGCTGCCTGCACCTTCTCTGGCAAGGCCCTAACATGGTGGAACAGCCATGTTAAGTCACTGACCCTATCAGTGGCTAATTCAATAGGCTGGGAAAACCTAAAAGAGTTAATGCGGGTGGAATACTGCCCGTTAGGCGAAATTCAAAAACTGGAACAAGAGCTGTGGGATCTCACTATGGTCAACTCAGACATAGTGACCTACACTGACCGGTTCAGCGAACTAGCAGCTCTATGCCCCGGGATGATTACCTCGGAGAGCAAGAAGATAGAAAGATACATTTGGGGTCTGACTGCTCCGACCCAAGGAAATGTGTTGTCTTCTAACCCAACCACGTTCGATAGTGCTAAACGCATGGCACAACGACTCATCGACCATGGAGTCCGCCATGGTGTAAAAGTCCCTATTCCCGAGCCATCAAGGGACGAGGACTATAATCAGAAGTCGGGGAACAAGAGGAAGAAGAAGCGAACAACACAAGACACCCCGCAAGAGCAACGAGCGAGTACTATGTACGCCGCTTCGACGCCTATTGCTTCAGCACCTGCCAGTCGATATGCTGGAAACCTTCCGAAGTGTGGAAAGTGCAACTTTCACCACACAGGAGTATGCCGGGAAATGCAGTGTCTGAACTGCCACAGGAAGGGACACACAGTCCGTTTCTGCAGGTCACCGGCTCAACCGATCTCCCAAGTCCCCGGAGCTGAAGAAAACCAAGCCTGCTATGGCTGTGGTGAGACTGGACACTATCAGAGGGACTGCCCGATAATAAGGAACTCAGGTGCAGATGGACGCATTCTGATGATCACCGCAGGAGAATCTACGCCGGAGTCGTCGACGAGTAGCGGTACGTTTTTGAAATAATAATTACTTTTAAAAATAATTTATATTGGTATAAGATTAAAATTTGGGGACAACACTTAAAAGTAATTATAACAACTCACATGTTAAAATAGGTCATAATATTCAAGAGAATTAAAAGATCCGTTTAGAGAAGCTATTATGGCTTACCATATACATCAGGGTTGTGCATAACTAAGATGTTGCAGACTAAGAGTGAGTGACTCCACTTAGGTCCCCATTCCTTAGTTGGTTGAGGATTTGAGGCAGAGTTACTCAGTCGACAGCCTGATTCATCTTAAATATTCATAACTTGTATATGGCAGGCGATTGTAGTGGTACCAAGGAGGATCATGATATAAAGTATCCCCACCAGTTATTAGAGCACTTTCGTTTGTATGTATGCGCACATAGCGGTACGATACGTAGGAGTGTTAACATCAAAGAGAAAACAGGAAACACGGGAACATTTACAAAGAGTACATTGTCGAACATACTAGGAGTACAGTATCGAGCATACTAGGGATATATCATCGTATAACAGACGTTTCTTTTATTTGACCAAAAATTTGTTCGGTAAAGAGTCCGTTACTTTCAATCGTCATGAGTTGGCGTGGTCCTCACCATACTGAGTTCATATCTTTCTATCGCCTCGATCTGCAAGTTCTCGAAACTTTCGTCATTCGTATCGGAAGTACGACCTAAACCTCAGTTTTATCTTTCGTATTCTAAACCCCGAAGTACTCGTGCGACGAGTACTTTGTCCTCCGAAGCCTTATCGTCAGATGTCCGCAAACCATCACGAAATACCACTCGTCCAGCAGACCAAGTTCGAGCACAGAGGCTATGGACGAATACAGCCCACCTATCACTATTCAGTGTATACGCGAGGGTGGTATATGATTATGATTACATAGATTTAGTATGTGTGTTTCCGCCCTATCTACTGTTCCTTGTTTGGTTGTGGACCTGGGGCAGAGTCGCACATCCGACCGTCTTACTAACCCTAATTATATACGACTTGTATACACGAAGTAATGATAGATGGACCACGTACGAATCCTATCATGAACAGAAGGGAAAGAGTTGACAGGTCTACGAGTGGGTATTCTGCAAATCAGAGGAGCGCAACCCCAGTAGTACGGCTAAGAAAGCTAATTTCGGGACGAAATTCCCTCTAACGGGGGGATGATGTGACAACCCGAAAATTTTTAAATTTTTGCCTGATAAAGCTCCGCCATTCAACTCGACTGAGTGTCAGACTCATTTCTGCTATCATTTAGCCTCGATTAGAGTCTATTTAAAGGTCCAAAGGTTAGTACATTCAAGCATTGAACATAGGAATGGATCGCGTACGCTTCTAGCATCAAAACCAGGCCTTACACTCCAACACAAGGAGTGTACGGCCGCACACATGGGTGTGCGGCCGCATACCCCTCTCCTGGCAGCACACTCACGAGTATAAGTGTAGAACTCAGCCTCCTTTAATCACTTTTCACCCTCCAAGGCTTAGAACTCGATTTCTCTCTCAACTATCATCCGATTTTCAGCTTAGATCTTCAAGAATGTAAATGTTCTTCACTTAAATTGTTGTTAATCCTTCCAAACTAGTAACACTCTTTGATTTCATCCATTGGAAATCATGATTTGGCTAGATCTTCAAATCTTCATCCATTTCACCAAGAACACCAAGAACACACACTTGTTCTTGGCGATTTTGGACCTTCTCGAGCTTCCGGATCATAAGTATTCTTTCGTTAAGCTTAGAACTTGATGAGAACACTTGTTTAAAGCCTTGAAAATGCCCACAACTCAGGAGCATGTGGTGTGTGCGGCCGCACACACAGTGGTGGCCGTACACCCCTCAAAAACCCCTCAAATCACCCTTTAAACACACCTAAAGGCTTCAATATTGTAAGGATCATTCCCAAAGCTTGTTACTACTAGTTATGAGCCTTAGAAAACGTCCAAAACATGTTCATCAAGGAGTGTGCGGCCACACACACTCATGTGACTGCACACCCCTTTGTTTGGTGCTTTAGGGCTTCCAAAGTGCCTTTCTAGCTTCAACACTTGATGAGCATCAGCCCTACAAGCCTCCCCACCTTTTGGAAAACGTTTTGAGCACACTTTACCATGAGTGTGCGGCCGCACACTCCCCTGGCCGCACACCCATGGCCGCACACCCATCAAAATGGTCGTACACTCCCTTACTTTGAATCACATGTGATTCCAACACTTAGACAAATTGTGTCTTGGTCCCGTAAGGTGTGTCCTTGCATTTGGTTGCTTATAAACACTATATTGATGTCAATATATGCCAATATATGTCATTTAGGACTTCATTCGTGGAAATTCTCATGCTTACGCGCGTATTCATTTGAATCACCCACATCAGGTGAGTTCATACCCCGTAATGAATCTTTTAACTATTTTAACTGTTTTAAGGGGGGGAATACAAGTTGAACACAATGATAATTGTGTAAATGTTTGTTATAAACATCTTTCAAAATGTTACTTATGTCATTTATAAGTTGTCAAAACATTTCAAAAACTCTTTTAAAGTTATGTTACTTTATAGTTATACAAAACTCCGTTTTTAAAGTACAAACATAACTTGGTAGATAAACGGGTCTTTTTAGTAACAGTTCAAGTAGAACATTAGTAAACTATAATAGGTATAGTTTAGGAGAATGCAATTCATTACTTCTAGTACAATGAAGTACAGAAACAAACAATAGATACTATGATGAGAAACAAACAATAGATACTATGATGAGAAACAAACAACAGATACTATGATGAGAAACAAACAATACAGGCTAGACAGAGAAAGAACACACAATACAGCTAGCACATACATATACATATACATATACATTACTTACAGTTATGTGAGCCACTTTACGGGGGCATGTCACTACCTGTTATGACCCGTTTTATATCCAGAATCTCCTTAATTGGGGAGCGTATGAGTTTGTGTATAGATCTATACTGGATTGACTATCCTACACCTCGCTGCTCGCTACAGTAGGACTTGCAAGTCTACGGGTGCCAAACGTCATTTCTTACGACGTCTTACATCGTCGTTTTTCTATAGAGTCGGTAGCAGGATACAGGCCCATCACATGGTACTTTAAATAACAATAGGTTTAAAGTAATTAGTACAGCGGTAGTTACTTAATATAACACTACAGTACTATTTCATTTTCCCATTTCTTTCATAAAGTGACAGTACCACTTGAAAGTCAAACTCAAACTATTTTCGCGTCAAGATAGTTATAAACTAGGGAAAATATACATTTTTACAATCGACAAACAGAACAGTCGAGTCTAATACGTAACAGAATATGCCTTGGTAGAAGGCTACATATAAAAGAAAGGACCATAATGTTAGTCTTATGATTCCTTAATGTATACATCACAAGATATATATATATATATACCAATAGAGTCCGACAGGTAATAGGATGTGTGCTCTCCGTTTCATTTCCTGTTCCTTGTTTGATTGTGGGCTTGGAACGAATTCACCCAATCTATTTTCTACCCGATTCTATATATATGTATGCTTAGTATACATTAAGTCATCATAAGGATACCAGGTATGGGTCAGGTTAGGACACAGAGTCAAAGCACAGTTTTTCTAGTACAAAACATACTTTCCAAAATGAGTACTTTTGGTATACAAAACTAGAACTTCCCAGTAAAGGGTTTAATCCATTTTATTAAACCAGTACAATTTAAAGGACCTTAGGTGAGTAACTCTATAATACCTTAGTTTATACATCATGTTTATATATAAAACTAATACCCAATAGGTAGTTGGATGTGTGCTTTTCGCCTTACTTCCTGTTCCTTGTTTGGTTGTGGGCTTAGGGAAGATTCACTCAATTAACTTTCTATCCGATATTAGATTATATATATCAGTATAAACTAAGCTATTATAAAAGTAGTCATTGTGGTCACCATTTTATTATAAGAAATAAGGGTTTTCTTAAAGAACTTTTCATTAGATATAAAGGAACCATTACAATTAACTCCATGAGTAACAAGTGAATACACCTGGGTTATATATGACAATGATCTAACAACCAATGGGATGTGTGCTATCCTCCTAAATTTCTGTTCCTTGTTTGGTTGTGAGCTTAGGTCAGATGCACACAATCGATTGTTTGTTTACTCTGAGTCTTATATAACTTGTACCCGCTTAGTACCCATAGAAAGGGTTGTAGTGTCATTTTACTTAAACTTCCATCAAAGTAGGAAATATAGGATTTTCTAGAGGAATAGGCGAGCTTTTCAAAACAGAACTTACAACTTACAACATTTTACAACTACATGTTACATCTACATTTTTAACAACACTTTACAACTTACTTACATCACTAAAATCTTATGAACTCACCAGCTTAATTGCTGATCAACTCTTTCAAATAACTTGTATTCTCAGGAGACTATTAGACAGGTGCTCGTGCTGGGAATTCAGAAGATGGAGCATTATAGCTTCAAGTCTTGTTTTGTTATTTGTTTATGAATTCTATGTTTTGTGAACACACACATTGTAAACACTTTCTTTCGAAATGAAATGGTTGTTCATTACTTGCTTACCATATACATATCTCGTGATACTAAACATGACGTCCTCCACCCCCGAACGATTCCGCCGTTCCGGTTTTGGGGTGTGACAGATTGGTATAATAGCATTGTTTATAGTGAACTAAGTATATCAACCGATAAAAGATATACAACTATAAATACAATGGGGCTTAAGTGCTCTGGATAATGATATATTTTTAGAATATGACTATAGATTATAAAAATATATCTACTTGCTTATACATGTACATAATAGAACTAGTGTCACGAGGAGAACAAAACTAAAAAGTATTTAAAGGTTGGACACTGTCCTCAACCTGAACAGTTATGTATCATAGCTAGGATCAATATAGCCTGATCAACTATATTCATTCGAGATGTGACTGACATGTGTTTGGGAATGATGTGGTGTTGCAACAGTGTTAAAACTTACATGAGCACCAGAACAAGTACATTACGTTAGAATACTATAGGAGTATTTTAGTTCATATAAATAACTTATGTGACAACTTAAAGACCCTTACAGATAGGTCTATAATCTTGCAAGGTATATTCCTAAAGTTTTATATATAATCAAGATCCTATAGACTTAGAATATGTGGTCTATGCTTCGCTATCCATTCCTCTTAAGGGTGTAGTTTTGGAGTAGGATCACTTATTCGAAGGTCTATTTAATCTTCAAATATATACAAACTTGTGTAGCTTGTACAATTATAGGAGGACTCCGTAAGGATCACCCCATAAAGTTACCTTAAAGCTCATAGATTCTTTAGTCACTTTCATTCTCGCACGACAAGCCCAGATAGATGTAACCACTTCCTCATAGTATACAACAGAAGAGTCCAGGAGGAACAAGAACAAGTTCACGAGAAGTTTTCAAAGAGGGATCAACCGAAGCAACCAAAACGTCTTACACGTCACACTAATAAATAAAAAAATCTGGTTAATTTAATGAGCGAGTGGAAACACTGCTCACATTATATGTTGAGATTATTTTCTTACATGCAGCTGGTAACAGTTATTCAGGAAACAGATATTCATTCGAGGATAGTTATTTCAAATTCATAGAGTTTATTAGGTATAGACTCTTTTATGAATTGTTTCTAGAACCCTGTGGAAGTCAGGACCCGATACATCCAGAACTAGGATAACCTTGTCTTTTCAGCTTTCGGCTTGTGTCCATTGCTTTAGACTTATTCCGTATCATGTTTATATTCTTTTAGCAAAGATGCCTCCTCGCAGATCTAACAGACGCACTACTCCGATAACTCCAACGCCGCCTCCTTCGCAAATCGATATGACAGCTATAAACGCTGCAGTGGCTGCGGCTGTGGCAACAGCCATGGCTCAATATCACTCCATCAGTACGAATGGAGGTGGAACGCCTACTGATTCTACTCGAGGTGAGGTCCTCGTGCGATCGAGAGAGTTCTCCTACAAGGACTTCACCAAATGCCATCCATTGTCCTTTAATGGGACTGAAGGAGTCATTGCCCTCATGCAATGGTTCGAGAAAACAGAGTCGATATTCGAAATCTGTTTATGCCCAGAAGGAAGTCAGGTGAAGTTTGCTGCCTGCACCTTCTCTGGCAAGGCCCTAACATGGTGGAACAGCCATGTTAAGTCACTGACCCTATCAGTGGCTAATTCAATAGGCTGGGAAAACCTAAAAGAGTTAATGCGGGTGGAATACTGCCCGTTAGGCGAAATTCAAAAACTGGAACAAGAGCTGTGGGATCTCACTATGGTCAACTCAGACATAGTGACCTACACTGACCGGTTCAGCGAACTAGCAGCTCTATGCCCCGGGATGATTACCTCGGAGAGCAAGAAGATAGAAAGATACATTTGGGGTCTGACTGCTCCGACCCAAGGAAATGTGTTGTCTTCTAACCCAACCACGTTCGATAGTGCTAAACGCATGGCACAACGACTCATCGACCATGGAGTCCGCCATGGTGTAAAAGTCCCTATTCCCGAGCCATCAAGGGACGAGGACTATAATCAGAAGTCGGGGAACAAGAGGAAGAAGAAGCGAACAACACAAGACACCCCGCAAGAGCAACGAGCGAGTACTATGTACGCCGCTTCGACGCCTATTGCTTCAGCACCTGCCAGTCGATATGCTGGAAACCTTCCGAAGTGTGGAAAGTGTAACTTTCACCACACAGGAGTATGCCGGGAAATGCAGTGTCTGAACTGCCAAAGGAAGGGACACATAGTCCGTTTCTGCAGGTCACTGGCTCAACCGATCTCCCAAGTCCCCGGAGCTGAAGAAAACCAAGCCTGCTATGGCTGTGGTGAGACTGGACACTATCAGAGGGACTGCCCGATAATAAGGAACTCAGGTGCAGATGGACGCATTCTGATGATCACCGCAGGAGAATCTACGCCGGAGTCGTCGACGAGTAGCGGTACGTTTTTGAAATAGTAATTACTTTTAAAAATAATTTATATTGGTATAAGATTAAAATTTGGGGACAACACTTAAAAGTAATTATAACAACTCACATGTTAAAATAGGTCATAATATTCAAGAGAATTAAAAGATCCGTTTAGAGAAGCTATTATGGCTTACCATATACATCAGGGTTGTGCATAACTAAGATGTTGCAGACTAAGAGTGAGTGACTCCACTTAGGTCCCCATTCCTTATTTGGTTGAGGATTTGAGGCAGAGTTACTCAGTCGACATCCTGATTCATCTTAAATATTCATAACTTGTATATGGCAGGCGATTGTAGTGGTACCAAGGAGGATCATGGTATAAAGTATCCCCACCAGTTATTAGAGCACTTTCGTTTGTATGTATGCGCACATAGCGGTACGATACGTAGGAGTGTTAACATCAAAGAGAAAACAGGAAACACGGGAACATTTACAAAGAGTACATTGTCGAACATACTAGGAGTACAGTATCGAGCATACTAGGGATACATCATCGTATAACAGACGTTTCTTTTATTTGACCAAAAATTTGTTCGGTAAAGAGTCCGTTACTTTCACTCGTCATAAGTTGGCGTGGTCCTCACCATACTGAGTTCATATCTTTCTATCGCCTCGATCGGCAAGTTCTCGAAACTTTCGTCATTCGTATCGGAAGTACGACCTAAACTTCAGTTTTATCTTTCGTATTCTAAACCCCGAAGTACTCGTGCGACGAGTACTTTGTCCTCCGAAGCCTTATCGTCAGATGTCCGCAGACCATCACGAAATACCACTCGTCCAGCAGACCAAGTTCGAGCACAGAGGCTATGGACGAATACAGCCCACCTATCACTATTCAGTGTATACGCGAGGGTGGTATATGATTATGATTACGCAGATTTAGTATGTGTGTTTCCGCCCTATCTACTGTTCCTTGTTTGGTTGTGGACCTGGGGCAGAGTCGCACATCCGACCGTCTTACTAACCCTAATTATATACGACTTGTATACACGAAGTAATGATAGGTGGACCACGTACGAATCCTATCATGAACAGAAGGGCAAAAGTTGCCAGGTCTACGAGTGGGTATTCTGCAAATTAGAGGAGCGCAACCCCAGTAGTACGGCTAAGAAAGCTAATTTTGGGACGAAATTCCCTCTAACGGGGGGCTGATGTGACAACCCGAAAAATTTTAAATTTTTGCCTGATAAAGCTCCACCATTCAACTCGACTGAGTGTCAGACTCATTTCTGCTATCAATTAGCCTCGATTAGAGTCTATTTAAAGGTCCAAAGGTTAGTACATTCAAGCATTGAACATAGGAATGGATCGCGTACGCTTCTAACATCAAAACCAGGCCTTACACTCCAACACAAGGAGTGTACGGCCGCATACCCCTCTCCTGGCAGCACACTCACGAGTATAAGTGTAGAACTCAGCCTCCTTTAATCACTTTTCACCCTCCAAGGCTTAGAACTCGATTTCTCTCTCAACTATCATCCGATTTTCAGCTTAGATCTTCAAGAATGTAAGTGTTCTTCACTTAAATTGTTGTTAATCCTTCCAAACTAGTAACACTCTTTGATTTCATCCATTTGAAATCATGATTTGGCTAGATCTTCAAATCTTCATCCATTTCACCAAGAACACCAAGAACACACACTTGTTCTTGGCGATTTTGGACCTTCTCGAGCTTCCGGATCATAAGTATTCTTTCGTTAAGCTTAGAACCTGATGAGAACACTTGTTTAAAGCCTTTAAAATGCCCAGAACTCAAGAGCATGTGGTGTGTGCGGCCGCACACACAGTGGTGGCCGTAAACCCCTCAAAAACCCCTCAAATCACCCTTTAAACACACCTAAAGGCTTCCATATTGTAAAGATCATTCCCAAAGCTTGTTACTACTAGTTATGAGCCTTAGAAAACGTCCAAAACATGTTCATCAAGGAGTGTGCGGCCGCACACACTCATGTGACCGCACACCCCTTTGTTTGGTGCTTTAGGGCTTCCAAAGTGCCTTTCTAGCTTCAACACTTGATGAGCATCAACCCTACAAGCCTCCCCACCTTTTGGAAAACGTTTTGAGCACACTTTACAATTAGTGTGCGGCCGCACACTCCCCTGTCCGCACACCCATGGCTGCACACCCATCAAAATGGCCGTACACTCCCTTAGTTTGAATCACATGTGATTCCAACACTTAGACAAAGTGTTTCCTAGTCCCGTAAGGTGTTTCCTTGCATTTGGTTGCTTATAGACACTATATTGATGTCAATATATGCCAATATATGTCATTTAGGACTTCATTCGTGGAACTTCTCATCCTTACGCGCGTATTCGTTTGAATCACCCACATCAGGTGAGTTCATACCCCGCAATGAATCTTTTAATTGTTTTAACTGTTTTAAGGGGGGGAATACAAGTTGAACACAATGATAATTGTGTAAATGTTTGTTACAAACATCTTTCAAAATGTTACTTATGTCATTTATAAGTTGTCAAAACATTTCAAAAACTCTTTTAAAGTTATGTTACTTTATAGTTATACAAAACTCCGTTTTTAAAGTACAAACATAACTTGTTAGATAAACGAGTCTTTTCAGTAACAGTTCAAGTAGAACATTAGTAAACTATAATAGGTATAGTTTAGGAGAATGCTATTCATTACTTCTAGTACAATGAAGTACAGAAACAAACAATAGATACTATGATGAGAAACAAACAATAGATACTATGATGAGAAACAAACAATACATGCTAGACAAAGAAAGAACACACAATACAGCTAGCACATACATATACATATACATATACATTACTTACAGTTATGTGAGCCACTTAACGGGGGCATGACACTACCTGTCATGACCCGTTTTGTATCCAGAATCTCCTTAATTGGGGAGCGTATGAGTTTGTGTATAGATCTATACTGGATTGATTATCCTACACCTCGCTGCTCGCTACAGTGGGACTTGCAAGTCTACGGGTGCCAAACGTCATTTCTTACGACGTCTTACATCGTCGTTTTTCTATAGAGTCGGTAGCAGGATACATGCCGATGACATGGTACTTTAAATAACAATAGGTTTAAAGTAATTAGTACATCGGTAGTTACTTAATACAACACTACAGTACTATTTCATTTTCCCATTTCTTTCATAAAGTGACAGTACCACTTGAAAGTCAAACTCAAACTATTTTCACGTCAAGATAGTTATAAACTAGGAAAATATACATTTGTACAATCGACAAACGGAACAGTTGAGTCTAATACGTCACAGAAGATGACTTGGTAGAAGGCTACGTTTAAAAGAAAGGACCATAATGCTAGTCTTATGATTCCTTAATGGATACATCACAGGATATATATAACGGGGGCATGACACTACCTGTCATGACCCGTTTTGTATCCAGAATCTCCTTAATTGGGGAGCGTATGAGTTTGTGTATAGATCTATACTGGATTGACTATCCTACACCTCGCTGCTCGCTACAGTGGGACTTGCAAGTCTACGGGTGCCAAACGTCATTTCTTACGACGTCTTACATCGTCGTTTTTCTATAGAGTCGGTAGCAGGATACAGGCCCATCACATGGTACTTTAAATAACAATAGGTTTAAAGTAATTAGTACAGCGGTAGTTACTTAATATAACACTACAGTACTATTTCATTTTCCCATTTCTTTCATAAAGTGACAGTACCACTTGAAAGTCAAACTCAAACTATTTTCGCGTCAAGATAGTTATAAACTAGGGAAAATATACATTTTTACAATCGACAAACAGAACAGTCGAGTCTAATACGTAACAGAAGATGCCTTGGTAGAAGGCTACATATAAAAGAAAGGACCATAATGTTAGTCTTATGATTCCTTAATGTATACATCACAAGATATATATATATATATATACCAATAGAGTCCGACAGGTAATAGGATGTGTGCTCTCCGTTTCATTTCCTGTTCCTTGTTTGATTGTGGGCTTGGAACGAATTCACCCAATCTATTTTCTACCCGATTCTATATATATGTATGCTTAGTATACATTAAGTCATCATAAGGATACCAGGTATGGGTCAGGTTAGGACACAGAGTCAAAGCACAGTTTTTCTAGTACAAAACATACTTTCCAAAATGAGTACTTTTGGTATACAAAACTAGAACTTCCCAGTAAAGGGTTTAATCCATTTTATTAAACCAGTACAATTTAAAGGACCTTAGGTGAGTAACTCTATAATACCTTAGTTTATACATCATGTTTATATATAAAACTAATACCCAATAGGTAGTTGGATGTGTGCTTTTCGCCTTACTTCCTGTTCCTTGTTTAGTTGTGGGCTTAGGGAAGATTCACTCAATTAACTTTCTATCCGATATTAGATTATATATATCAGTATAAACTAAGCTATTATAAAAGTAGTCATTGTGGTCACCATTTTATTATAAGAAATAAGGGTTTTCTTAAAGAAATTTTCATTAGATATAAAGGAACCATTACAATTAACTCCATGAGTAACAAGTGAATACACCTGGGTTATATATGACAATGATCTAACAACCAATGGGATGTGTGCTATCCTCCTAAATTTCCGTTCCTTGTTTGGTTGTGAGCTTAGGTCAGATGCACACAATCGATTGTTTGTTTACTCTGAGTCTTATATAACTTGTACCCGCTTAGTACCCATAGAAAGGGTTGTAGTGTCATTTTACTTAAACTTCCATCAAAGTAGGAAATATAGGATTTTCTAGAGGAATAGGCGAGCTTTTCAAAACAGAACTTACAACTTACAACATTTTACAACTACATGTTACATCTACATTTTTAACAACACTTTACAACTTACTTACATCACTAAAATCTTATGAACTCACCAGCTTAATTGCTGATCAACTCTTTCAAATAACTTGTATTCTCAGGAGACTATTAGACAGGTGCTCATGCTGGGAATTCAGAAGATGGAGCATTATAGCTTCAAGTCTTGTTTTGTTATTTGTTTATGAATTCTATGTTTTGTGAACACACACATTGTAAACACTTTCTTTCGAAATGAAATGGTTGTTCATTACTTGCTTAGCATATACATATCTCGTGATACTAAACATGACATCCTCCACCCCCGAACGATTCCGCCGTTCCGGTTTTGGGGTGTGACAGATTGGTATAATAGCATTGTTTATAGTGAACTAAGTATATCAACCGATAAAAGATATACAACTATAAATACAATGGGGCTTAAGTGCTCTGGATAATGATATATTTTTAGAATATGACTATAGGTTATAAAAATATATCTACTTGCTTATACATGTACATAATAGAACTAGTGTCACGAGGAGAACAAAACTAAAAAGTATTTAAAGGTTGGACACTGTCCTCAACCTGAACAGTTATGTATCATAGCTAGGATCAATATAGCCCGATCAACTATATTCATTCGAGATGTGACTGACATGTGTTTGGGAATGATGTGGTGTTGCAACAGTGTTAAAACTTACATGAGCACCAGAACAAGTACATTACGTTAGAATACTATAGGAGTATTTTAGTTCATATAAATAACTTATGTGACAACTTAAAGACCCTTACGGATAGGTCTATAATCTTGCAAGGTATATTCCTAAAGTTTTATATATAATCAAGATCCTATAGACTTAGAATATGTGGTCTATGCTTCGCTATCCATTCCTCTTAAGGGTGTAGTTTTGGAGTAGGATCACTTATTCGAAGGTCTATTTAATCTTCAAATATATACAAACTTGTGTACCTTGTACAATTATAGGAGGACTCCGTAAGGATCACCCCATAAAGTTACCTTAAAGCTCATAGATTCTTTAGTCACTTTCATTCTCGCACGACAAGCCCAGATAGATGTAACCACTTCCTCATAGTATACAACAGAAGAGTCCAGGAGGAACAAGAACAAGTTCACGAGAAGTTTTCAAAGAGGGATCAACCGAAGCAACCAAAACGTCTTACACGTCACACTAATAAATAAAAAAATCTGGTTAATTTAATGAGCGAGTGGAAACACTGCTCACATTATATGTTGAGATTATTTTCTTACATGCAGCTGGTAACAGTTATTCAGGAAACAGATATTCATTCGAGGATAGTTATTTCAAATTCATAGAGTTTATTAGGTATAGACTCTTTTATGAATTGTTTCTAGAACCCTGTGGAATTCAGGACCCGATACATCCAGAACTAGGATAACCTTGTCTTTTCAGCTTTCGGCTTGTGTCCATTGCTTTAGACTTATTCCGTCTCATGTTTATATTCTTTTAGCAAAGATGCCTCCTCGCAGATCTAACAGACGCACTACTCCGATAACTCCAACGCCGCCTCCTTCGCAAATCGATATGACAGCTATAAACGCTGCAGTGGCTGCGGCTGTGGCAACAGCCATGGCTCAATATCACTCCATCAGTACGAATGGAGGTGGAACGCCTACTGATTCTACTCGAGGTGAGGTCCTCGTGCGCTCGAGAGAGTTCTCCTACAAGGACTTCACCAAATGCCATCCATTGTCCTTTAATGGGACTGAAGGAGTCATTGCCCTCATGCAATGGTTCGAGAAAACAGAGTCGATATTCGAAATCTGTTTATGCCCAGAAGGAAGTCAGGTGAAGTTTGCTGCCTGCACCTTCTCTGGCAAGGCCCTAACATGGTGGAATAGCCATGTTAAGTCACTGACCCTATCAGTGGCTAATTCAATAGGCTGGGAAAACCTAAAAGAGTTAATGCGGGTGGAATACTGCCCGTTAGGCGAAATTCAAAAACTGGAACAAGAGCTGTGGGATCTCACTATGGTCAACTCAGACATAGTGACCTACACTGACCGGTTCAGCGAACTAGCAGCTCTATGCCCCGGGATGATTACCTCGGAGAGCAAGAAGATAGAAAGATACATTTGGGGTCTGACTGCTCCGACCCAAGGAAATGTGTTGTCTTCTAACCCAACCACGTTCGATAGTGCTAAACGCATGGCACAACGACTCATCGACCATGGAGTCCGCAATGGTGTAAAAGTCCCTATTCCCGAGCCATCAAGGGACGAGGACTATAATCAGAAGTCGGGGAACAAGAGGAAGAAGAAGCGAACAACACAAGACACCCCGCAAGAGCAACGAGCGAGTACTATGTACGCCGCTTCGACGCCTATTGCTTCAGCACCTGCCAGTCGATATGCTGGAAACCTTCCGAAGTGTGGAAAGTGTAACTTTCACCACACAGGAGTATGCCGGGAAATGCAGTGTCTGAACTGCCAAAGGAAGGGACACACAGTCCGTTTCTGCAGGTCACCGGCTCAACCGATCTCCCAAGTCCCCGGAGCTGAAGAAAACCAAGCCTGCTATGGCTGTGGTGAGACTGGACACTATCAGAGGGACTGCCCGATAATAAGGAACTCAGGTGCAGATGGACGCATTCTGATGATCACCGCAGGAGAATCTACGCCGGAGTCGTCGACGAGTAGCGGTACGTTTTTGAAATAGTAATTACTTTTAAAAATAATTTATATTGGTATAAGATTAAAATTTGGGGACAACACTTAAAAGTAATTATAACAACTCACATGTTAAAATAGGTCATAATATTCAAGAGAATTAAAAGATCCGTTTAGAGAAGCTATTATGGCTTACCATATACATCAGGGTTGTGCATAACTAAGATGTTGCAGACTAAGAGTGAGTGACTCCACTTAGGTCCCCATTCCTTATTTGGTTGAGGATTTGAGGCAGAGTTACTCAGTCGACATCCTGATTCATCTTAAATATTCATAACTTGTATATGGCAGGCGATTGTAGTGGTACCAAGGAGGATCATGGTATAAAGTATCCCCACCAGTTATTAGAGCACTTTCGTTTGTATGTATGCGCACATAGCGGTACGATACGTAGGAGTGTTAACATCAAAGAGAAAACAGGAAACACGGGAACATTTACAAAGAGTACATTGTCGAACATACTAGGAGTACAGTATCGAGCATACTAGGGATACATCATCGTATAACAGACGTTTCTTTTATTTGACCAAAAATTTGTTCGGTAAAGAGTCCGTTACTTTCACTCGTCATAAGTTGGCATGGTCCTCACCATACTGAGTTCATATCTTTCTATCGCCTCGATCGGCAAGTTCTCGAAACTTTCGTCATTCGTATCGGAAGTACGACCTAAACTTCAGTTTTATCTTTCGTATTCTAAACCCCGAAGTACTCGTGCGACGAGTACTTTGTCCTCCGAAGCCTTATCGTCAGATGTCCGCAGACCATCACGAAATACCACTCGTCCAGCAGACCAAGTTCGAGCACAGAGGCTATGGACGAATACAGCCCACCTATCACTATTCAGTGTATACGCGAGGGTGGTATATGATTATGATTACGCAGATTTAGTATGTGTGTTTCCGCCCTATCTACTGTTCCTTGTTTGGTTGTGGACCTGGGGCAGAGTCGCACATCCGACCGTCTTACTAACCCTAATTATATACGACTTGTATACACGAAGTAATGATAGGTGGACCACGTACGAATCCTATCATGAACAGAAGGGCAAAAGTTGCCAGGTCTACGAGTGGGTATTCTACAAATTAGAGGAGCGCAACCCCAGTAGTACGGCTAAGAAAGCTAATTTCGGGACGAAATTCCCTCTAACGGGGGGCTGATGTGACAACCCGAAAAATTTTAAATTTTTGCCTGATAAAGCTCCACCATTCAACTCGACTGAGTGTCAGACTCATTTCTGCTATCAATTAGCCTCGATTAGAGTCTATTTAAAGGTCCAAAGGTTAGTACATTCAAGCATTGAACATAGGAATGGATCGTGTACGCTTCTAACATCAAAACCAGGCCTTACACTCCAACACAAGGAGTGTACGGCCGCACACATGGGTGTGCGGCCGCATACCCCTCTCCTGGCAGCACACTCACGAGTATAAGTGTAGAACTCAGCCTCCTTTAATCACTTTTCACCCTCCAAGGCTTAGAACTCGATTTCTCTCTCAACTATCATCCGATTTTCAGCTTAGATCTTCAAGAATGTAAGTGTTCTTCACTTAAATTGTTGTTAATCCTTCCAAACTAGTAACACTCTTTGATTTCATCCATTTGAAATCATGATTTGGCTAGATCTTCAAATCTTCATCCATTTCACCAAGAACACCAAGAACACACACTTGTTCTTGGCGATTTTGGACCTTCTCGAGCTTCCGGATCATAAGTATTCTTTCGTTAAGCTTAGAACCTGATGAGAACACTTGTTTAAAGCCTTTAAAATGCCCAGAACTCAAGAGCATGTGGTGTGTGCGGCCGCACACACAGTGGTGGCCGTAAACCCCTCAAAAACCCCTCAAATCACCCTTTAAACACACCTAAAGGCTTCCATATTGTAAAGATCATTCCCAAAGCTTGTTACTACTAGTTATGAGCCTTAGAAAACGTCCAAAACATGTTCATCAAGGAGTGTGCGGCCGCACACACTCATGTGACCGCACACCCCTTTGTTTGGTGCTTTAGGGCTTCCAAAGTGCCTTTCTAGCTTCAACACTTGATGAGCATCAACCCTACAAGCCTCCCCACCTTTTGGAAAACGTTTTGAGCACACTTTACCATGAGTGTGCGGCCGCACACTCCCCTGGCCGCACACCCATGGCTGCACACCCATCAAAATGGCCGTACACTCCCTTAGTTTGAATCACATGTGATTCCAACACTTAGACAAAGTGTTTCCTAGTCCCGTAAGGTGTTTCCTTGCATTTGGTTGCTTATAGACACTATATTGATGTCAATATATGCCAATATATGTCATTTAGGTCTTCATTCGTGGAACTTCTCATCCTTACGCGCGTATTCGTTTGAATCACCCACATCAGGTGAGTTCATACCCCGTAATGAATCTTTTAAATGTTTTAACTGTTTTAAGGGGGGGAATACAAGTTGAACACAATGATAATTGTGTAAATGTTTGTTACAAACATCTTTCAAAATGTTACTTATGTCATTATAAGTTGTCAAAACATTTCAAAAACTCTTTTAAAGTTATGTTACTTTATAGTTATACAAAACTCCGTTTTTAAAGTACAAACATAACTTGTTAGATAAACGAGTCTTTTCAGTAACAGTTCAAGTAGAACATTAGTAAACTATAATAGGTATAGTTTAGGAGAATGCTATTCATTACTTCTAGTACAATGAAGTACAGAAACAAACAATAGATACTATGATGAGAAACAAACAATAGATACTATGATGAGAAACAAACAATACAGGCTAGACAAAGAAAGAACACACAATACAGCTAGCACATACATATACATATACATATACATTACTTACAGTTATGTGAGCCACTTAACGGGGGCATGACACTACCTGTCATGACCCGTTTTGTATCCAGAATCTCCTTAATTGGGGAGCGTATGAGTTTGTGTATAGATCTATACTGGATTGACTATCCTACACCTCGCTGCTCGCTACAGTGGGACTTGCAAGTCTACGGGTGCCAAACGTCATTTCTTACGACGTCTTACATCGTCGTTTTTCTATAGAGTCGGTAGCAGGATACATGCCGATGACATGGTACTTTAAATAACAATAGGTTTAAAGTAATTAGTACAGCGGTAGTTACTTAATACAACACTACAGTACTATTTCATTTTCCCATTTCTTTCATAAAGTGACAGTACCACTTGAAAGTCAAACTCAAACTATTTTCACGTCAAGATAGTTATAAACTAGGAAAATATACATTTGTACAATCGACAAACGGAATAGTTGAGTCTAATACGTCACAGAAGATGACTTGGTAGAAGGCTACGTTTAAAAGAAAGGACCATAATGCTAGTCTTATGATTCCTTAATGTATACATCACAGGATATATATATATATATATATATATATATATATATATATATATATATATATATATATATATACCAATAGAGTCCGACAGGTAATAGGATGTGTGCTCTCCGTTTCATTTCCTGTTCCTTGTTTGGTTGTGGGCTTGGAACGAATTCACACAATCTATTTTCTACCCGATTCTATATATATGTATGCTTAGTATACATTAAGTCATCATAAGGATACCAGTTATGGGTCAGGTTAGGACACAGAGTCAAAGCATAGTTTTTCTAGTACAAAACATACTTTCCAAAGTCAGTACTTTTGGTATACAAAACTAGAAACTTCCCAGTAAAGGGTTTAATCCATTTTATTAAACCAGTACAATTTAAAGGACCTTAGGTGAGTAACTCTATAATACCTTAGTTTATACATCATGTTTATATATAAAACTAATACCCAATAGGTAGTTGGATGTGTGCTTTCCGCCTTACTTCCTGTTCCTTGTTTGGTTGTGGGCTTAGGGCCGATTCACTCAATTAACTTTCTATCCGATATTAGATTATATATATCAGTATAAACTAAGCTATTATAAAAGTAGTCATTGTGGTCACCATTTTATTATAAGAAATAAGGGTTTTCTTAAAGAACTTTTCATTAGATATAAAGGAACCATTACAATTAACTCCATGAGTAACAAGTGAATACACCTGGGTTATATATGACAATGATCTAACAACCAATGGGATGTGTGCTATCCGCCTAAATTTCTGTTCCTTGTTTGGTTGTGAGCTTAGGGCAGATGCACACAATCGATTGTTTGTTTACTCTAAGTCTTATATAACTTGTATCCACTTATTACCCATAGAAAGGGTTGTAGTGTCATTTTAATTAAACTTCCATCAAAGTAGGAAATATAGGATTTTCTAGAGGAACAGGCGAGCTTTTCAAAACAGAACTTACAACTTACAACATTTTACAACTACATGTTACATCTACATTTTTAACAACACTTTACAACTTACTTACATCACTAAAATCTTATGAACTCACCAGCTTAATTGCTAATCAACTCTTTCAAATAACTTGTATTCTCAGGAGACTATTAGACAGGTGCTCGTGCTGGGAATTCAGAAGATGGAGCATTATAGCTTCAAGTCTTGTTTTGTTATTTGTTTATGAATTCTATGTTTTGTGAACACACACATTGTAAACACTTTCGTTCGAAATGAAATGGTTTTTCAGTACTTGCTTACCATATACATATCTCGTGATACTAAACATGACGTCCTCCACCCCCGAACGATTCCGCCGTTCCGGTTTTGGGGTGTGACAACACGTCATTGACTAGGTTAGGGTTCGACAACGACTTTTAAGAGCTACGATTGCTAGTCGGGTTTTGGAGTCATACTTGCAATAATAGTTTTAGAGTTATCCAAGTGGGAGACTGTTGGACTAGATGTCTAAGCCCATAACTATTATTGGTATGTACTCGAACCGAGAGTAGCATGGTCCATTTGGGTTGCATAACACCAGGACAATTTGTTAGGATGGACTCTTGAGAGAAGGTTATATATGATTTGTTAATATATTATAAGTTATAATATATTAATATGAAATCATATGTTTTAATTTGTATTGATCAAGAATTAATTTGGATTAATTTAGTGATCAAAAGAGACTAGTTAAATCTATGGGGACTAATTGTGGTAATTAGTTATATTTATATGTGTTGGGCTTATGATCCATGTTCGACTAAGTTTATGGATTGATACATAAAGAGTTGGGCCACATGAACCATGGATCATAAAACCCATGGATATGGATTTGGGTGATATTCATGACCCTTGAAATACCACATATAAATACATACTCCATTGCCCAAAATCGCCACTTGAAGTGCTTCATTTTCTTTGAGAAATATGGAGGTGTTTTGGTGCATGGAGTTTCTCTCTCAAGAGTCACGTTTGTTCTTGGTGAGTTGTGATTCCATTTGAGGTGCAACACTTGGGGCACTAAGCTCTTAAAGGCCAAAGTCTTTCAAGCAACACCAAATACATCAAGACTTCAAGCCACATAAAAGGTATGTTACTCTAACTAGTATCTTGTATTGTTTATGACAAATTGCATGCTAGTTATAAGTTTAATGCCTTGGAAACCATTTGCATGTATAATTAGTGAAAACATAGATCCAAGGTATTTAGGGTTGTATGTACACCATAGGATATTGTAGTATACCAAAACCCATCATAGGACTCATGAGAAGGATGCCACCAAGGTGTCTTGTATCATGTTGGCCATTATGACAGCTAAACTCCAAAAGTCCGATGAGGACTTTTACCCTTTTGAGATGCACCAAGATCTGATGGAAAGATACCATTACAGTGCTCATCAAGAAAGGTATGAAATCATCCCCTCCATGATAACAACTAATATGAAGGATGGAGAACCCATCACGGCCCACTTGCAGAAAATGCAAAGGTTTGTGGACCACTTGCTGAAGTTGAATTTGAACTTCGATGAAGATTTACCCATTGATATTTTTCTACACTCTTTACCTCCATGTTATGATCAGTTCCGTATGACCTATCATATGAAAAAGGAGGAGGTCACTCTTAGCAAGCTTCAAGGCCTTTTGAGGACTGCTGAAAGTAGTCTCAAAGGTAAATCCGTTGTTTCTACTCCTACTGCTACTACCCCTGTCTTGGCAATCAGACATAGGAAAGGGAAGAAGAGGAAGGCTCCCTTTAAGAGCCGCAAGGGAAAGTCTCTTGATGGATCCTCTTCCAGTGGGACCAAAGCTAGTTCTGCTGCTCCCTCTACCATTCCTAAGAAAGCAGAGTGTTTCTATTGTCATGAAAAGGGGCACTGGAAGCGAAGCTGTCCCAAATACTTGGAGGATGTAAAGGATGGGAAGGTTAAACCCACCCATGCATGTATTTATACTATTCTATCTAATAACTCATCACATTCTTATTCTAGGGTCCTTGATATAGGTTGTGGAATTCACATTTGTTCTGATTTGTAGGGACTAAAAAGAAGTAATGATGTGGAGCACGGGAAGATAAACTTGATCATGGGGAATAGGAAGGTTTCACCTGTTACCAAGATTGGAGTTTATTCTTTATTGCTTAGTAGTGGGTTAGAATTAGATTTGAATAATTGTTGCTACTCGTCTGAAATGGCAAGAAATGTTATTCCTTTCATGGTTTGTAATGAAATTGGTGTTATTAATGCTTTTCATAATGGTGTTTTCTATTTTAAAGCTTTGCCTTGTAATGGTATATATGAAACTGTGATGGTTGTAGACAACTTAGGAATAATGTGTTGCATATTGATTCTTCCAATGATCTGGATAAGGCATGCTTGTAGCATTGTCGTCTTGGACATGTCGACAAGAAGCGCATAGGCCAACTCCAGAAGGCTGGAGTCTTGGAGTCATTCGACTAAAGGTCGGATGACACTTGCGAATCTTGTTTGCTTGGAAAGATGACCAAATCACCCTTCACTAGTACTTGTGAAAGGGGTGAAGGTTTGTTGGATCTCATACACACCGATGTGTGTGGACCTTTCAGAACCGCCACAAGGGATGCTAACCGCTTCTATGTGACTTTTACTGATGATTACAACAAATATGGCTATATCTACTTAATCAAACATAAGTCGGAAACCTTTGAAAGATTCGAAGAGTTTAAACAAGAAGTGGAGAATCAGCTGGGCAGGAAAATAAAGATGCTCCGATCCAATCGGGGTGGTGAGTATCTTAGTATCGAGTTCCTAGACTATCTTAAGGAATGTGGGATTGTTTCACATATGACGTCAACTAGGACACCACAGCTTAATGGTGTGGCTGAGAGGTGCAATCGAACCTTGTTGGACATGGTTCGTTCTATGATGAGTCGAGCTTCATTACCTATCTCATTCTGAGGGTATGCCTTAGAGACTGCCGTCCGTATCGTTAAACTAGTCCCAACTAAGAAGGTTGCCAAAACACCTCACGGGATGTGGACAGGGAAGGTTCCCTCGTTAGCATACATCAAGGTTTGGGGTTGCGAGGCTTTCCTGATACGTGAGACTCACAACAAGCTCGAACCTCGAAGTGAGCGATGTATTTTGATTGGCTATCCACATTTGGATATCTCTTCTATAGACCGAGTGACAAGGTTGTTTTCGTAACAAGGAGAGGAGTCTTTCGCGAGAGAGAACTCATAGGACAAGGAAACAGTGGGAGGCAAATTGACCTTGAAGAGCTTCAAGAGTCAAGACGTGAAGGAACCTCAAACAGTAGCAGTCAACCTGAGGAGGAAACTCTTGTTGATCCAGTTGATGAGTCTGTACCTCTGAGGCGCTCCAGTAGAGTTAGTGTTCCACCTGTGTTAGATGGTTTCCATATAACATCTGAGGGTGATACATTTATCAGTGATAGCACACTGGTAAATTTGGATGAACCTAACGATTACAAGGAAGCCATGGCAGGCCCCGAGTCTGCAAAGTGGAAAGAGGCTATGGGCAGAGAGATTCAGTCCATGTATGACAATCAAGTTTGGAACTTGGTTGACAATGTACCGGGTCACAAGACAGTCGGGTGCAAATGGATCTTCAAGAAGAAGACCAACATGGATGGGAAAGTACACACATATAAGGCGCGTCTGGTTGTGAAGGGCTTTACTCAAACTCAAGGGTTATGTTGGCCATAGCTGCATTTCATGACTATGAAATATGGCAAATGGATGTCAAAACCGCTTTCCTTAATGGGATGTTGGCTGAAGATATTTACATGAGTCAGCCAGAGGGTTTTGTCAATGCAAAGTACCCTAATAGAGTGTGTAAGCTTGAGAAATCCATGTATGGATTGAAACAAGCATCTCGCAGATGGAATCTTTGTTTCGATGAGAAAGTCAAAGAGTTTGGATTTTCGAGAAGCGAGGATGAGTCCTGTGTGTATTTCAAGGCTAGTGGGAGTATAGTTAGCTTTCCGGTGTTGTATGTGGACGACATACTACTCATAGGAAATGACATTCCAACCTTACAGGAGGTTAAGTCTTGGCTTGGGAAGTCTTTCGCTATGAAGGACCTTGGAGAAGCTGCTTACATCCTAGGGATAAGTATATTAACAGACAGGAGTAAAAGACTAATTGGACTTAGTCAGAGTACCTACTTGGATAAGGTGTTGAAACGATTCAGCATGGAGAATTCCAAGAAAGGCGACTTACTCATCTAAGTCAATACCAAACTGAGTAAGACTCAGAGGCCGAGTATAGAGGCTGAAATAGCTGAGATGAGTCGAGTACCTTATGCTTCTGTAGTTGGATCGATCATGTATGCTATGACTTGTAATCGCCCTGATGTGGCCTTCGCTTTGAGCATGGCCAACAGATATCAAGGGAATCCTAGTAAAGCTCACAGGATTGCGGTAAAAAATATTCTTAAGTACCTACGCAGGACTAAGGACTGGGTCCTTCATCTTGGTGGGAGTGATGACTTAAGGATCATAGGGTATAGTGACTCCAGCTTTCAGACCGACAGTGATAATTTCCGCTCTCAGTCGGGCTGGGTTTTTACTTGAAATGGAGGAGCAATAACTTGGAAAAGTCATAAACAGGAGACTGTAGCTGATTCAATGTGCAAATCAGAGTACATAGCAGCAAGCGAAGCGTGGAAGGAGGTGATATGGCTGAAGAACTTCATTGGAGACCTTGGAGTTGTACCAGATATAAAGGAGCCTATGGAGATTTTCTGTGACAATGAGGGTGTGGTTGCCTTAACTAAGGAACCAAGGGATCATGGCGGATCCAGGTACATCGACATGAAATATCACTTCATAAGACATCAGGTGGAAGAAGGAGTCCTCTTGGTAAATAGGGTATCATCATATGAGAACCCAACATATCCCCTCACGAAGGGACTGAGTAGGGTTAAGCATTGTAGCATGCGAGGCGCATTGGGCTGAAGGATGATATTAGTTTTAATGATTAGATAACTATTTTGAAACTTGTAATAGATAAAATGTAATTGACATTTGATGATTAAAAAAAGGTGTTTTTTAATTTATAAGTAAGGTTACTGTCTTATGTCAATTGTTTACTATTGTTTCATTTGCATGTTTTGACTTCCAGAATAATTATATTATTCAAACCATCCATAGTCGATCATACTTTGGAAGTAGGTTTTGAGGCAAGACTGTCATGAATTTGGCTTGTAGATTGTCTGAAGTGTATTAGACATAGCAAAGTTTGCTACAACATTCATGCGTGCTCATAAGGTCTGAGTATTGGATTAAACCCACGCTCACTTGAATCACTTCATGGAATTTATCACGAGTGATCGTGAGACGATAATATCATATAGGCCTTCAAACCTAGATATATGAGTTGTTGACTATGAGTTAGTTGTGTATTGATAGTGCGAAAACGCATCAGTAACTTGATGTTATAAAACGCACTGTTGTGTATGGTTTGATGAATAGTTAGTAAAAACATATAATGTCGAAGTTTATCTGTTCCTTTTAATTCTTGGAGGATTAAAAGCGATATCTTGGGTCCCTCGATGATTTTGTTTTGACTAATGTGTCGGGCCCGGTCGGGACTAAATTGATGTGTTCAATTAAGTTCTGTATCAAACAAATCAGAGATCGAGAAACAAACTGCTGGACAACAAGTATGACATTTTTCCATGTATTTTTCCGGCTGATATCTTGAAGAACAGAGGATTATATGGTCCCTTCTCTAAAGGACACGTCACTGACTGGGTCAGAGTTCAACAACGGCTTTTTAGAGCTACGATTGCTAGTCGGTATTTTAAGTCGTACTTAAAGTTATGGTTATTAGACTTATCCAAGTGGGACACTGTTGGATTAGGTGTCTAAGCCCATAACTATAATTGGTATGTACTTGAACCGAGAGTAGCATGGTCCTTTTGGGTTGCCTTCACCAATGCAACTTGATAGGATGGACTTTTGAGAATAAGGTTGTTTGTGATTTGTTAATATATTACAAGTATAATATATTAATATGAAATCATATTATTTAATTAGTATTGATCAAGAATTAATTTGGAATTAATTTAGTGATCAAAAGAGACTAATTAAATATACGGGGATTGATTTGGCAAATTAATGATTCTTATAGTGTGGGTCAATGATCCATGGTTATTTGGGTGGGATAAACCAACATGGATAGTCCATGGAGGTTAACCCATGGAGCCTAAGTAACATGAAGAGTCATGGTGCATTAGGGTTTGCATGGATGTAACCCTAGCACTTGCCACACTATAAATAGATACCCCCAGAGCCAAAATTGGTTACACCTATCATTCTTAGAGTTTGATATTGATTTTGAGCTAAGAAACTTATTCTCTCAAGCCTCCTTTTGCACTTGGTGTTTGTGACATATTAGAGGCATCACACTTGAGGTGCTAAAGCTTTTGAAGGCCAAAAACTACAAGTCCTATTAAGAGGTAAATTATCTAACTAGTTATTTTGTTCAAATGTATGCTAGTTAGGATGAATGCTTTGGAAAATCAAATTGCATGTATATTTAGAGAAAACATAGATCCAAAGCATGTAGGGTTGCATGTGCACCATAAGGTTGTTAGAGTGCTCAAAACCCATCAGGTTCATCGCTGGTGTGTCCTGAATCTGTTTAGTGAGAGATAGTCTATTGATTTGGTGCCGATTTCGTTGAGAGGATCGAAGGTTATCATCATGTAACATCCGTCTCCTGAGGTATCACTTAGATTATGTAAATTAATATTAGCTTTGGGCTAACACTTGGAAAATGGACCTTTAGGGTGGACCTTAGCAAAAATGGGCCAAGAAGTTGGGCTGCCCATAAGCCGTACGCTGGGTGTTACCTGGCGTACGCGGGGCGTAGTGGCACATTGGATTCGAGGGACTCGGCGGCATACGCGCAACGTACCAAGAGGTACGCCAACGTACACGGGAAATTCCAAACCCTAATTTTTAGGGTTTAAGACATATAAATACCCCATTATAGCGTCCCCTCTAGCCTCCTGACCAGTCCCTCACCCTCAGAAAACCCTAGTTCGCCTCATACTCCATTGTTGTGTGTGCTTGAACTTTTTGAGTTTATTTTTGTGAAGAAAGGCTTGGAAGAATTTAAGAGAAGTTGGAGGAGAAGCACTTAAGTATCTTGAGCTCAAGGATCTGGAACAAGTTCATCTTTTGGCACCCAAAGGAGGTATAAAGCTCCTACCTTTCCTCTTAGAAGTATAGATCTAGGGTTTTGAAGCTTTGGACCTTTTTAGGTCCAAAGAATGGATCTTGTTCATGAACATTGTTTTGGAGCTTAGGGTTGCCACCCTTGAAGCACAAAGTGTCCCTTAAGCAGTAAAGTTGCAAGCTTTCGAGCTTTTATGTAGCCATGCATGAGATCTAGCCATTTCCATGGAAGTTTATTGCTATTTTTAGAGTTGGGTTCATTTGGTAGGTTGCAAGCCATCAAGTGCTCGACTTTATGGGTTAGGATGAAGTATTGGACTCAGATCTGTAGTTTGGACGTAGTGTCTTAAGGGATTAAGCAGTTTTGGAGAAAATGGCTTAACAGGAGAGTAGGCTGGGGATATACGCCAGCACGCACAACGTACAAGCCATTCAAGCAGTACGCCCAACGTACAGAAGGGTATGCTCAACGTACGTTCAGACTGTGGGCTTTATGTTATTGGGCCTCGGTTTGGGCCAGGCTTATGATATAGCAGTAAGTGGGCCGAGATGGGCCTTCAAAACTCAGTCAAGGGCCCAAGGACTTGTTGGGCTTGTTAGAAAAAACCCATTTGAGAAGTTGGGCCCAATTTAGAAAATTGGGCCCTTAGTGGGCCTTAGTGGGCCATGAGTGGACTTATAAGGATTAGTTGGAATTGGGTCTTGGATATGGCCCAAAGTTAGAGCAGGGGTAAAATGGTCATTTTACCCTTAGTGGGATTCTCGGTTTTTGACTAAGTGTTTATTTGGTCATAATAGCCGAAGAGTAGTTGGAGCAGCAGACAGAGTTACCTTGCACGAGTTTTCAGCAGCCAGATTGAGAGGTGAGTTTCTCTCTAGTAGGAACGGGTCTAAGGCCACAATGTCGTCCCGTTTAGATGTTAGTAGTTCCGAAATTCGGTCTGATGTCGTGTAGCACCTGGTTCTTGGTACGTATTTCTTTCTAAGTATTCTGCATTTTTGGCCTTGGACTCGGCGAGTTGAGGGACCAACTCGCCGAGTAGAAGCGGGACGGGACGCGAGATTTAAGTGATGTACTCGGCGAGTCGGGTCCCAGACTCGGCGAGTAGGCAATGTCTGGACAAAAACCCTAACCCGAGGGTTTTCACCCTATTTAAACGACCTTATGCAGCCTCCATCGCCCCTTTATGCTCCCAAACACCTCTCATTGAAACTGTAGCCGTTATTGAAGCAATCTAAGGCATTTGGAGTGATTTTGGTGCTTTTGTGACCCAAAGAAGGAAGGAAAAGCTTGAAGGATCAAGAGGAGGCTAGAAGGATCCGATTTTGAGCATCATTTGCAGTCTACAGAAGGTATAAAGTCTATACCTTGTTTGTTCTTTTGATAGATCCGATTTTGTGGAGTTCTAGGGCTTTTCTAAGCCATTTTGGTCACCAACCATGATTGCAAGCATGGTTTGGGGTTGATGTTTCGGATCTAGGTCCTTAGAGGGGTTACAAGGCAGAAAGGAGTGGCTTTTGCACTCAAAGAAGGCCCCATGCATTGTAAGAGCTTCTTTTAGGACCTTTTAAGCTCAAAGTCCCATGCAAGCACGTAAAAGTTGTAACTTTACGTGCTAGATCGATTGTAGAAGCATAGATCTATCTTTTGATCAAGGGCTGTACATCAGAAATCGAAGATTTAGTGAAAGGATGTGACCAACTCGATGAGTCCATTGTTGGACTCGGCGAGTCCTGGGGTTCTGTCCCATATCAGTTGAGGGTCAAAAGGACACAGTTGAGTGTGGAAAGGTTTTAGGGAGTCCCGGGGAGTGACCCAACGTTCTGGAATAAGCTATGGTTCTGGAATTCATGGGACTCGGCGAGTGCTAGAACAGACTCGGCGAGTCCAAGGCAATGTTCTTAAGGATGAAGATGAACTCGACGAGTTATTCATCAACTCGGCGAGTCGAGGACAGAACTTGTTCATCAGATGAAGGTGAACTCGACGAGTTGTTCATCAACTCGGCGAGTCGGATGAGTTTTCATGTCGATGTTCAATTAGAAGGAAAACTCGTCGAGTCATCGCCTAACTCGACGAGTAGAGACGGGTATAAGGACAAAAGGAAGGATAGGGACTCGGCGAGTTGGCAAGCCAACTCGGCGAGTCAGGTCAACTGGAAGTTGACTTTGACTTTCACTTGGTCAGGGGTAAAATGGTCATTTTACCCTAAGAACAGTTAGCAGTGTATGACTAAGTGTTTTGTGGGAATTATAGCCGAAGGATTTCCGGAGCAGCAGCGGCAGCAGTCAGAGGATTCCCGCACAGTTCAGCAGCTACTACGAGGTGAGTTACCTTCCAGTAGCGGTGGGTCTACGGCCACAATGCCGGCCCACCAGTAGGGATCGTATGATAGATGTTTGTCTTTGTGATATCCATCTGTGTTGCTACTACCTGATATGTTATATGCTAGCGTGATATGATATGTGATAGTGATAGAGTTCGGTTGTTAGGACCGAAGGGTAGGTTAGGCACCCCAGATATGCCTAACAATATGTTATAATATGTTTAGCTGCTAGCATGATATGTTACATGAGCTAGAGATAGTAGGAGGGGGAATAGTCCCCGAGATTCGGTTGTTAGGACCGAATGGTAGTTCGGACGCCCCAGATATGTCTGACAGTAGATTATGCTATGATATATGCGATAGTAGTAGTAGTAGGGGTAAAATAGTCCCCGAGGTTCGGTTGTTAGGACCGAAGGGTAGTCAGCACCCCAGAATGGCTCGACATGGGTAGGTCAGCACCCCAAAATGGCTTGACGCGGGTAGGACGGCACCCCAGAATGGCCGCAGGGGTAGGTCGGCACCCCAGAATGGCCGTACAGGTAGGTCGGCACCCCGGAATGGTCGTACTGGGTAGGTCGGGCACCCCAGAAATGCCTGGCAGTATGTATGCTATATGATTGTATGGTATGTGGACGATGGGGGAACTCACTAAGCTTCGTGCTTACAGTTTACAGTTTTGTTTCAGGTACCTCTTCAGCGAAGGGGAAGGAGCTGGCGCGGTAGCGGCACATCATACACACACGCATTGGTTTTTCCGCATTATGAGATGTTCTGGGATTGTACTCTGACATTATTATTATTTTATGATTTGGTTTTCAGACACGAGATATATTTTTATGAAATGATATGATCGGATGATGTTTTAATACAAATGTTTTACAAATCAATTAATCAAAAAGGAAATTTTCGGACGTGAAAATTGGGTCGTTACAAGTTGGTATCAGAGCCCTGGTTTGAGGGATTCGGACACACCTTCGGGGGTGTCTGGACTCAAATCGAGGGATTAAAATATTTTTATAAAGAAATGATTTTCTAAAGGCTAAGTAAAAGAGTTTTGAGAAAGAACAAGGTGTGTGATGTGCGCGACCGGCCGAGCTCAAGTAAGTTTTCTCCAGAGTACCCATACAAGTTTATGTTATGTTTTACCAGTTTCAGTAGAACAGCATGCTAGAATAGGACTAAGGATCTAGGAATGATGCCTTATATGCCTGCTTTATGTGTTCCAGCCTTATGAGAATTGCATGCTAGTATTGAGTAGACAATAGTAGGATAGCCTGTTTAGGTTATGCCTGATAGTATGAGCTTAGCATTGTATGCTAGCACAGTTTCTTGTTATGAGAATAGATTTGCTTGAGTAGTTTCCTTTGTCTGAATGCTGCTTGCTTTGTGCTTTTAGGAGTTCTAGTTATCTTTCACTAACTAGTAAACGAATATGTTAAGTTACATATTGCAAGGACTAAATAATTTCAGAAGGTTGGGTCTAGCTCTATTTCGCAGCTCTTGTTTGAGTCCAACCGTTGTGGGGTAGGATCTCTCATTCGAAGAATTATCTAGTCTGAGTAATATGTAATAGTATTCGCAAGCTACTTAGGGGACGAAAGCAGGGACTTCTTATGCAACTGATGGCGGAAGGTGGGTTGGTGGTTACCTAGGGCAAGCCTAGGATGAGATTAGCATGAGATCAGCAGTAGTAGTAGTAGTAGTGACTTGGTAGAGTCAAGGCGGTTCTTGAGGAAAGTACGGATAGATGTGGAAGGTAGTATGGGCCCGTACTACTGAAAGCAGAGGATCCGTACTCGAATCGAGAGAAGCTAAGGCAAGACCAAGGAGCTCGTGATGGATGTGATCCCTCTAGATGTATCGGTATCACTAATGGTTGCCTGTATGTATTGCAGAATGGTGGTACTACGTCCGAGGCTAGCGGTTGGCAGTTCAGGAGAGGGATCGGGTTCGGGATCAGGTTCCGAGCAATGAGATGAGAGACTATGCGAGTTCATCGCGTCAGAGATCACCAGAGGCATCCTTGAGTCGACCCCCATCATTTTTGGGTCGATCAAGGAAGGGTTAGTTGAGCTGATGGAGGACCGCCTCAGGGCGTTCAGGAGTGACATGGCATCTGGCCAGTCAGGATGTCGCACACTGTCCTTTAAGGACTTCAGGAGCAGTGGTGCGACGGATTTCCATGGGACGAAGGACCCCATTGTGGCCAGACGATGGATCGCAGACATTGAGTCTGCGCAGCTGACCAGCTTCTGCCCCGAGGGGTTGAAGGTGAGGTATTTAACAGGATGCTTGAGAGACAGGGCCAGAGATTGGTGGGAGTCGGTTGGTGACTCTCTGGGAGCCTCGGCGGTTGAGGCTATGACGTGGCCGGATTTTGTGACCCGGTTCAGAGGGGAGTTCGCACCTGTAGTGGAGCTCCAGCAGTTGGCGAGAGAGTTCTTAGATATGAGACAGACTACGGAGACTGTCGCGGAGATCACCGCCAAGTTCCGGGAGAGAGCATTGTTAGTGCCCCAGTATACGGGAGATGAGGACATGAGGAGGACCCGCTATCATAACATGCTGCGAGCCGATATTCGGGAGCATGTTAGTTTTTCAGCTTGCCCTACCCTGGAGTCCATGATTGCCAGGGCAAGGCAGAGGGATATCGATCTAGAGCATGTCCGGAAGAGGAAGGTAGAGGAGGGGCAGACGATTGGGGCTTCGGGGAAGAAGCCCAAGGGATCAGATGGTAGGCCGAAAGGCCAGTCAGGACCGGGCCGCTGCAGGAAATGCGGCAGGCCACATGAGGGGGCGTGTAGATTGGGATCGTCGGGCTGCTATAAGTATGGCAAGACGGGACACTTCAGTAGGGATTGTACCGCTCCTGCACCTGTTATTCAGACGTTTGAGTTGTTGTGTTTCTACTGCAACCAGAGGGGCCACAAGAAGGCCAACTGCCCCTAGTTGACAGCAGCAGCGCCAGTGAAGGCGCCAGCCCCAGCGAACCTGCGGATTACAGATGGTCGGCAGGGCAAGTCAGAGGCTCCAGTTGTGAGGAGTCGGGCCTTCCAGTTGACTACCGAGGAGGCACGCGCTGCACCCGATGTGGTGACGGGTATGACCTCTTGTTTATGTTTCTATGATATGCTGCTGTGATTTTGATATGTTATGTATGTGCTCTGTTTAGGATCGTTCCATGTGAACGGTATCCCAGTTCAGGTATTGTTTGATTCGGGTGCTACCCGATCATTCGTTTCTCTTGCGCTTAGCAAGAAGTTTCCTGAGTCTTCGGGCATGTTGGATTGCCCTCTAGAGGTCGAGATTGCGGACGACCGGTCAGTACGAGCATCTGAGGTCTTTCGAGATTGTGTTTTGAGATTGTTCGAGGAGCGTTATCTAGTAGACCTGGTCCCTATTCCTTTGAGAGGGAACAAGGTGATTATAGGCATGGATTGGCTGAGCCCCAATGGGGCAGTGATTGACTGTGCGCAGCAGTTGGTGCGGATCAGGACCCCAAGTGGGGGAGAGCTGGTGATTCAGGGCGAGAGGCCACAACGAGGACCAGCTTTATGTTCAGCAGCGAGAGCTAGGCGTTACCTCCAGCAGGGTTGCGCAGGTTATGTCGCCTATGTTATGGATACCCAGGAGGCGGGTAGGGCGACGGTGGGCGATGTGCCCGTGGTGCGAGAGTTCGCGGACGTATTCCCCGAGGAGCTGCCTGGGATACCTCCGGAACGACAGGTGGAGTTCAGGATCGACCTAGTCCCTGGTACGGCTCCGATAGCCAAGGCACCGTATCGGTTGGCTCCTCCTGAGATGCAGGAGTTGTCTACATAGCTGCAGGAGCTGTTAGACAAAGGATTCATTAGACCGAGCAGTTCACCCTGGGGAGCCCCGATTCTGTTTGTGAAGAAAAAGGACGGGTCGCATCGGATGTGTATAGACTATAGGGAGCTGAATAAGGTAATGGTAAAGAACCGTTACCCACTCCCGAGGATTGACGACCTCTTTAACCAGCTACAGGGAGCATCTTGGTTCCCCAAGATTGATTTGCGTTCAGGGTATCATCAGATGAGGGTCAGAAAGGAGGATGTGCAGAAGACGGCGTTTCGGACGCGTTATGGCCACTATGAGTTCATGGTGATGCCTTTCGGGCTCACCAATGCTCCTGCCGCGTTCATGGACCTCATGAACCGCGTGTGTAGACCGATGTTAGACCGGTTTGTGATAGTGTTTATCGACGATATCTTGGTTTAATCCAAGACGCGAGAGCAGCATGAGGAGCATCTACGAGAGGTTCTGGAGACTTTGAGGAGGGAGAGCTTGTATGCCAAGTTCTCCAAGTGTGAGTTCTGGTTGCGCGAGGTGCAGTTTCTTGGGCACCTTGTCAACCAGAACGGGATTTCGGTAGATCCGGCCAAAGTTGAGGCCATGATGAGATGGGAGGTTCCGAGGTCTCCATCTGAGATTCGGAGTTTCCTGGGATTAGCTGGTTACTATCGGAGGTTCATCCAGGATTTCTCCAAGATAGCCTTACCCCTGACCAGGCTAACGAGGAAGGCCGTGGTCTTTCGTTGGGGGCCTGAGCAGCAGGCTGCATTCGAGACACTGAGGCAGAGATTGTGCGAGGCGCCAATCTTAGCCCTGCCAGAGGGCATGGAGGATCTCGTTGTGTATTGTGATGCGTCCATCTCGGGATTGGGCGCAGTATTGATGCAGAGAGGGCATGTCATTGCTTACGCTTCGAGGCAGCTGAAGCCTCACGAGGCGAACTACCTGACGCATGATTTGGAGCTGGGGGCTGTTGTGTTCGCACTCAAGATTTGGCGTCATTACCTCTATGGGGTTCGTTGTACGATTTTCACGGACCACAAGAGCTTGAGGTACCTCATGGATCAGCTGAATCTAAACATGAGGCAGCGTCGGTGGTTGGACGTGGTGAAGGATTATGATTGCGAGATCCTTTACCACCCGGGGAAGGGCAATGTCGTGGCCGATGCGCTTAGCCGCAAGGCGGCGCCGATCAGGGATATCTGTCTGAGGATAACAGTGGTGAATCCGCTTTTGGAGCGGATCCGGGAGGCTCAGTAGGAGGCTATGAAGGAGGAACATCGGAAAAGCAAGCGGATTGTGGGACAGGTTTCCTCCTTCGACTATGATAGCCGAGGGTTATTGACATTACGCCGCAGGGTGTGGGTTCCATACCTCGGAGGCGTGCGCCAGGTTCTGATGGAGGAGGCGCACAAATCCCGATTCTCCATTCATCCCGGGGCGACAAAGATGTATAGGGATCTTCGTCTTGATTATTGGTGGCCCTGCATGAAGCGGGATGTAGCATGTTATGTGGAACGGTGGTTGACCTGCAGGAAGGTCAAGGCCGAGCATCAGAGACCACACGGCAAGATGCAGCCGTTGGATATCCCGCTGTGGAAATGGGAAGACATCACGATGGATTTTATCACCAAGCTTCCCAGGACCGCGCGGGGAGTGGATTCAATATGGGTCATCGTCGATTGATTGAACAAGAGCGCCCACTTTATCCCGATTCAGGAGAGCATCTCGGCCGAGAAATTGGCCGATATCTATATCAGGGAGGTGGTGGCGCGGAACGAAGTGCCAGTTTCGGTGATTTCAGACTGGGATGTGCGGTTCACTTCCAGGTTTTGGAAGAAGTTTCATGACGGGCTGGGTACTCGCCTGCATTTTAGCACCGCCTTCCACCCGCAGACGGATGGTCAGAGCGAGCGGACCATCCAGACATTAGAGGATATGCTGCGGGCATGTGTTTTAGACTTCGGAGGTAGCTGGGATACCTACCTTCCGTTGGCAGAGTTCTCGTATAATAATAGCTATCATGCGAGTATTGACCGTCCTCCCTTCGAGATGTTATACGGCAGGAAGTGTAGAACCCCGATATGTTGGGGTGAGGTTGGCCAGAGGGTCATGGGGAGCACTGAAGTGGTGCTCAAGACGACAGAGAGGATTCAGCAGGTCCGGAGCAGGCTTCAGACTGCTCAGAGTCGGCAGAAAAGTTATGCCGATAAGCGTCGATCAGACCTGGAGTTCCAGGTCGGGGATATGGTTCTCCTGAAAGTGTCTCCTTGGAAATGCGTCATTCGATTCAGGAAGCGGGGCAAGTTGGGCCCGAGGTATATTGGACCCTTCAGGGTTATAGCCCGGGTGGGCAAGGTGGCTTATAGGTTGGATCTGCCAGCCGAGCTCAGACAGATCCACAACACTTTCCACGTCTCTCAGCTGCAGAAGTGCCTGGTGGACGACTCAGCAGTGGTACCCTTAGAGGACATTCAGGTCGATGACAGCCTGAATTACATCGAGCGGCCTGTGGCAATCCTCGACCGGAAGTCGAAGGATTTGAGGAACAAGAGGGTGGAGCTCGTGAAGGTGCAATGGCAGCACCGGAAGGGCTCGGAATGGACTTGGGAGCCGGTGGATGAGATGATGGAGCATTACCCAGAGCTGTTCCAGGATCGAGCAACAGACTTCGGGGACGAAGTCTAAAATAAGTGGGGGAGATTTGTAGCACCTCGTTCTTGGTACGTATTTCTTTCTAAGTATTCTGCATTCTTGGCCTTGGACTCGGCGAGTTGAGGGACCAACTCGCCGAGTAGAAGCGGGACGGGACGCGAGCTTTAAGTGATGTACTCGGCGAGTCGGGTCCCGGACTCGGCGAGTAGGCACTTTCTGGACAAAAACCCTAACCCGAGGGTTTGCACCCTATTTAAACGACCTTATGCAGCCTCCATCGCCCCTTTATGCTCCCAAACACCTTTCATTAAAACCGTAGCCGTTATTGAAGCAATCTAAGGCATTTGGAGTGATTTTGGTGCTTTTGTGACCCAAGGAAGGAAGGAAAAGCTTGAAGGATCAAGAGGAGGCTAGAAGGATCCGATTTTGAGCATCATTTGCAGTCTACAGAAGGTATAAAGTCTATACCTTGTTTGTTCTTTTGATAGATCCGATTTTGTGGAGTTCTAGGGCTTTTCTAAGCCATTTTGGTCACCAACCATGATTGCAAGCATGGTTTGGGGTTGATGTTTCGGATCTAGGTCCTTAGAGGGGGTACAAGGCAGAAAGGAGTGGCTTTTGCACTCAAAGAAGGCCCCATGCATTGTAAGAGCTTGTTTTAGGACCTTTTGAGCTCAAAGTCCCATGCAAGCACGTAAAGGTTGTAACTTTACGTGCTAGATCGATTGTAGAAGCATAGATCTATCTTTTGATCAAGGGTTGTACATCAGAAATCGAAGATTTAGTGAAAGGATGTGACCAACTCGACGAGTCCATTGTTGGACTCGGCGAGTCCTGGGGTTCTGTCCCATATCAGTTGAGGGTCAAAAGGACCCAGTTGAGTGTGGAAAGGTTTTAGGGAGTCCCGGGGAGTGACCCAACGTTCTGGACTAAGCTATGGTTCTGGAATTCATGGGACTCGGCGAGTGCTAGCACAGACTCGGCGAGTCCAAGGCAATCTTCTTAAGGATGAAGATGTACTCGACGAGTTGTTCATCAACTCGGCGAGTCGAGGACATAACTTGTTCATCAGATGAAGGTGAACTCGACGAGTTGTTCATCAACTCGGCGAGTCGGATGAGTTTTCATGTCGATGTTCAATTAGAAGGAAAACTCGTCGAGTCATCGCCTAACTCGACGAGTAGAGACGGGTATAAGGACAAAAGGAAGGATAGGGACTCGGCGAGTTGGCAAGCCAACTCGGCGAGTCAGGTCAACTGGAAGTTGACTTTGACTTTGACTTGGTCAGGGGTAAAATGGTCATTTTACCCTAAGAACAGTTAGTAGTGTATGACTAAGTGTTTTGTGGGAATTATAGCCGGAGGATTTTCGGAGCAGCAGCGGCAGCAGTTAGAGGATTCCCGCACAGATCAGCAGCTACTACGAGGTGAGTTACCTTCCAGTAGCGGTGGGTCTACGGCCACAATGCCGGCCCACCAGTAGGGATCGTATGATAGATGTTTGTCTTTGTGATATCCATCTGTGTTGCTACTACCTGATATGTTATATGCTAGCGTGATATGATATGTGATAGTGATGGAGTTCGGTTGTTAGGACCGAAGGGTAGGTTAGGCACCCCAGATATGCCTAACAATATGTTATAATATGTTTAGCTGCTAGCATGATATGTTACATGAGCTAGAGATAGTAGGAGGGGGAATAGTCCCCGAGATTCGGTTGTTAGGACCGAAGGGTAGTTCGGACGCCCCAGATATGTCTGACAGTAGATTATGCTATGATATATGCGATAGTAGTACTAGTAGGGGGTGAAATAGTCCCCGAGGTTCGGTTGTTAGGACCGAAGGGTAGTCAGCACCCCAGAATGGCTCGACATGGGTAGGTCAGCACCCCAGAATGGCTTGACGCGGGTAGGACGGCACCCCAGAATGGCCGCATGGGTAGGTCGGCACCCCAGAATTGTCGTACGGGTAGGTCGGCACCCCAGAATGGCCGTACCGGGTAGGTCGGGCACCCCAGAAATGCCTGGCTATATGTATGCTATATGATTGTATGGTATGTGGACGATGGGGGAACTCATTAAGCTTTGTGCTTACAGTTTACAGTTTTGTTTCAGGTACCTCTTCAGCGAAGGGGAAGGAGCTGGCGTGGTAGCGGCACATCATACACACACGCATTGGTTTTTCCGCATTATGAGATGTTCTGGGATTGTACTCTGACATTATTATTATTTTATGATTTGGTTTTCAGACACGAGATATATTTTTATGAAATGATATGATCGGATGATGTTTTAATACAAATGTTTTACAAATCAATTAATCAAAAAGGAAATTTTCGGACGTGAAAATTGGGTCGTTACATGTCGGGGCGGTCCCGAGAAGAGTATATGTATGCTTGATGTCTTTATGATTCATGCATGTTATGTGTTATGTGTTCCGGGGCAAGCCCAATGTATGTTAGCTTATCTGTTATATGTTATGTGTTCCGGGTTTCATCCCGATGACGGGGTAAGCCCGATGCAGTTTATATGTTATGTGTTTATGATATATGTTATGTTGTGTATGATGTCGGGGCAAGCCTGATGCCGGGGTGAGCCCGATGCCAGACGTAGTCTGATGCCGAGGTGAGCCCGATGCCGGGTAGGAGTCTGATGCCACGTAAGCCAATGTCGGGTTCGTCCCGATGCAGTTGGGAGTAGTCCCAGAGTTATGCTATTTGTTATATGTTATATGTGTGGTATGTGGTAGTTTGGGGGAGCTCACTAAGCTTCGTGCTTACAGTTTTAGTTTTGGTTTCAGGTACTTCAGCTAGCAAAGGGAAGGGCTCGGGTTGATAGCATGGCACACACCACAGTCTTTCTGGTCTAGGAGATTACTCTGATATTTTTATCACATGTTTTTGTCATAGTATTTGATATGATGTTTTGAGATACATGATACATGGTTTTTCTCTATGATTATGGGTGGTTTATGGTTTTATAATAATTATCAAAACGAAAATTTTGGACTGTATTTTTGGGTTGTTTTAAGTTGGTATCAGAGCCTTGGTTTGAGGGATTTGGGCACACTCTCGGGTGTGTATGAACTCAAACTAAGGAATTGGTATGAAAATTTTCAAAAGAAAATCGTTTTTTATAAAAAGAACTTCGAGAAAAAGAAAAGAAGTTTGAAAAGAGAAAAGGGTGTGGTGCATGCGATCAACTGAGCTCAAGTAAGTACTCCCAAATTACCCATACAAGTTATTGTTATGTTATGATTATCAGCTTTATGAGAACAGCATGCTAGATTAGAACTAAGGATCTAGGGAGGATGCCTTATGTGCCTATTATATGTGCATCAGCGTTATGAGAATTGCATGCTAGTTTAGGACTAAGGATCTAGAAAGGATGCCTTATGTGTCTGTTATATGTATCTCAGTTTTTTGAACTACATGCTAGTACAGATTAGACAGGGGTAGCCTGAGAGATATATGCTTGATGATGTTTACTCGATGCCCGAATGTTGCATGCTTTGTGCTTTTAGAAGTTCCAGTTATCTTTTACTAACTAGTAAGTGGATATGTTACGTACATATTGCAAGGATAAAATAATTTCAGAAGGTTAGGTCTAGCTCTATTGCGCAACTCTTGTTTGAGTCCAACCATTTTAGGGTAGGACCGCTAATTCGAAGAATTATCTAGTCTTAGTGATATGTAATAGTATTCACGAGCTAGCTAGGGGAGATAGCAGGGACTTCTTATGCAGCTGATGGCGGAGAGTGGGTTGGTGATTTCCCTAGGGCAAGCCTAGGAAGAGCTTAGTATGAGATCAGCAGTAGGAGTAGTAGAAGGGACTTGGTGGAGTCAAGGCAGTTATTGAGGAAAGTACGGATAGATGTGGAAGGTAGTATGGGCCCGTAGTACTGAAAGCAGAGGATCCGTACTCGAATCAAGGAAGGCTGAGATAAGACCAGGGAACTTGTAGTATATGTGATCCCTCTACTTATGTTTGTATCCTGACGTTTGTTATGATGTGTCTTTTAGAATGGTCGTTTTGCGGCCTAGACCAGCGGTTGGCAGTTCAGGTGCCGGAGAGGGATCGGGCTCAGACTCTGGAGCCGAGCAGTTAGATGAGCAGACCAGGGAGTTCATCTCCTCAGATATTACGCGCTGCATACTAGACCAGACTCTGGTGATTTTTGGATCGGTCAAGGAGGGTATCTTAGAGCTTCTGGATGAGAAGCTGAGTGCTTTCCACACTGAGATAGCGGCCATGATGGGATCACGCACATTGACTTTCAGGGAGTTCAGAGCTTGTGGAGCTCCCGACTACCATGGGGCTCGGGACCCCATTGCGAGTACTAGATGGTTGGCGGATGTCGCCAATGCATTCCGCACCATCAGATGTCCCGAGGGGGATAAGGTTAGGCTTGCATCCTGTCTTCTAAAGGACAGGGCACGTGATTGGTGGGAGGAGGTTGGGAGAGCCATTGGTGATGACACAGTGTTGGATGCGATGACCTGGGGTGACTTCACGACCAGGTTCAGGGCCGAGTTCACACCTATTATTGAGGTGCAACAGCTTGCTAGGGAGTTCCAGGATCTCCAGCAGAGGACAGAGACAGTGGCGGAGATTACCGCCAAGTTTAGAGAGAGGGCCCTACTTGTTCCACAGTATGTGGCAGACAAGGAGATGAAGAAAGACATATACCATGAGATGCTGAGGAGTGACATTAGATAGTTTGTGAGCCGCTCCAGCTGCAAGACGCTGGAGGACATGATTGATAGGGCTTGAGAGAGGGAGTTGGATTTAGAGATGGAGAGGAAGAGGAAACCAGAGGGGGTTCAGTCAGGGGGTTCGGGCAAGAAGCCCAAGGTATCAGATCACAGATCTCGGAGCCAGCAGAGCCACGGCCGTTGTGGCAAATGCGGCAGGATGCACGAGGGGACTTGCAAGGCGGGGAGGTTGGGTTGCTACAAGTGCGGACGAACTGGTCATATGAGTCTGGATTGCACAACCACTACCACCACCACGACAACATCATATCTGATTTGCTTTCAGTGCAATCAGAGGGGACACAAGCGGTCCCAGTGCCCCAGGTTAGCAGCAGCAGGGAAGGTGGCAACACCTTCTCCTGCCACGTTGAGGATTACAGATGGCCGTCAGGGCCGGGCTGAGGCGCCTACGGAGCGGAGCAGGGCTTTACATCTTTCTGCAGAGGAGGCACGAGCAGCTCCTGACGTGGTGATGAGTATGTATCTTTCTCTCATCTCTTTGTTGATATTCTTTGTTGCTTATGTTTGCATGTTTTATTATTGGATCGTTCCTCGTGAACGGTATATCAGCATTAGTACTGTTCGATTCGGGTGCTACCCGATCTTTTATGTCTCTCATGCTCAGCAGACGGTTTGTAGGAGCTCTGGGGGAGTTGGGTTGTCCACTGGATGTAGAGATAGTATATGACAGGACCGTCAGGGTCACGAGGGTTCACAGAGGATGTACACTTCAGTTATTTGATCAGCAGTTTTCAGTAGATCTGGTTCCTATTCCCCTGCGAGGGAATAAGGTTATAGTGGGTATGGATTGGTTGAGCCCCAATGGGGCAATGATAGACTGCGAACAGCAGCTGGTTAGGTTTCGCACTCCTAGTGGGGGAGAGTTAGTGATCCAAGGCGAGAGGCCACAATGCGGACCGACTTTCTGTTCAGCAGCGAGAGATAGGCGCCACATTCAGCATGGTTGCGCATGATACGTCGCTTATGTCATGGATACCCGGGATAAGGGTAAGGTGACGGTGGATGATGTACCGGTAGTGTGAGAGTACACGGACGTATTCCTAGAGGATTTACCTGGGATACCTCCGGAGAGACATGTTGACTTTCGGATTGACCTGGTCCATGTTGCGGCTCCGATAGCCAAGGCACCATATCTGTTGGCTCCTCCCGAGATGAAGGAGTTGTCTACGCAGCTGCAGGAGCTGCTAGACAAGGGTTTCATCAGGCCAAGTAGTTCACCATAGGGAGCCCTCATCCTGTTGGTAAAGAAGAAGGACGGGTCACATCGCATGTGTATCGATTACCGGGAGCTGAACAAGGTAATGGTGAAGAACCGTTACCCACTTCCGAGGATAGATGATTTGTTTGATCAGCTGCAGGGAGCATCTTGGTTCTCCAAGATTGATCTACGGTCAGGATATCACCAGATGCGAGTCAGGGATGATGACGTGCAGAAGACAGCTTTTAGGACTCGCTATGGAAATTTTGAGTTTGTGGTGATGCCGTTTGGGCTCACCGATGCCCCAGCCGCGTTCATGGACCTCATGAAGCGCGTGTGCAGGCCGATGCTGGATCAGTCTGTAATAGTATTCATTGATGACATCTTGGTTTACTCCAAGACTCAGGAGCAACATGAGGAGCACCTGAGGGCGATGTTGGAAACACTGAGGATGGAGAGACTGTATGCGAAGTTCTCCAAGTGTGAGTTCTGGTTGCGCGAGGTGCAGTTCCTTGGGAATCTTGTCAACCAGAAGGGTATCCTGGTCGATCCGGACAAAATAGAGGTCGTGATGCAGTGGGAGATTCCGAGGTCTCCATCTGAGATTCAGAGTTTCCTGGGTCTGGCAGGGTATTATAGGAGATTTATCCAGGACTTCTCCAAGATTGCGGTTCTGTTGACCCAACTGACCAAGAAGTTGGTGGTTTTTTGCTGGGGACCTGAGCAGCAGGCAGCCTTTGAGATGCTCAGACAGCGATTGTGCGAGGCAGCGATTCTCACTCTGCCAGAAGGTGTAGATGACTTCGTAGTCTACTATTATGCATTGATCACACGCATGGGAGCAGTGCTGATGCAGCGAGGTCATGTGATAACTTATGCCTCGAGACACTTGAAGCCTCACGAGGCTAACTATCCGACGTACGAATTACAGCTGGGGGCAGTGGTGTTCGCCCTCGAGATTTGGCGACATTACCTCTATGGGGTCCGATGTACCATTTACACAGACCACAAGAGTTTGAGGTACCTCAAGGATCAGTCGAATCTGAACATGAGGCAGCGTCGGTGGCTAGATGTGGTGAAGGACTATGACTGTGAGATCCTTTACCACCTGGGCAAGGCCAACGTAGTGGCCGACGCCCTGAGCCGCAAGGCGGTAGCGGCCCCGATTCGAGACAACTGTCTGAGGATGACAATGATTACTCCACTATTGGAGCAGATTAGAGAGGCGCAGGTTGAGGGCCTGAAGGAGGAGCTTCAGAAGTGCGAAAGGATTGTCGGCCGGGTGGCCTCATTTGATTATGACAGCCGAGGGTTGTTGACCTTGTATGGAAGGATCTGGGTACCATACTGGGGCATAGTACGACATGTATTGATGGACGAGGCCCACAAGTCCAGATTCTCCATCCATTTGGGGGCGACGAAGATGTACAGAGATCTTCGACCCGATTACTGGTGGCCCTACATGAAGCGGGACGTAGCTTGGTATGTAGAGAGATGCCTGGCCCGCAGGAAGGTCAAGGCGGAGCACCAGAGGCCGCATGGAAAGATGCAGCCGTTAGACATCCCTATGTGGAAGTGGGAGGACATTACTATGGACTTTATCACTAAGCTTCCCAGGACCGCACGCGGGGTCGATTCGATATGGGTCATCGTGGATCGGTTGACCAAGAGCGCCCACTTTATACCGATCCAGGAGAGAATCTCAGCCGAGAAGTTGGCAGAGATTTACGTACGAGAGGTGGTGGCACGGCATGGAGTGCCTGTCTCAGTAGTGTCAGACCGAGATGTCCATTTTACTTCCAGATTTTGGAAGCGGTTTCACGACGAGATGGGTACTCGTCTCCACTTCAGCACCACTTTCCACCCTCAGACGGACGGACAGAGCGAGAAGACGATTCAGACTCTTGAGGACATGCTTCGAGCATGCGTGTTGGATTTCGGTGGCAGTTGGGATACGTATCTTCCGTTAGCGGAATTTTCGTATAACAACAGTTATCACTCTAGTATAGACCGGCCTCCCTTCGAGATGCTTTACGGGAGGAAGTGTAGGACCCCAATCTGTTGGGGTGAGGTCGGTCAGAGGGTCATGGGGAGTACGGAGGTAGTACTCAAGACTACAGAGAGGATCCAGCAGGTCCAGAGCAGGCTTCAGACTGCCCAGAGTCGGCAGAAGAGTTACGCCTACAGACGGCGTTCGGACTTGGAGTTTCAGGTGGGTGACATGGTCCTCCTGAAAGTGTCGCCCTGGAAGGGTGTTATCTGGTTTCGTAAGCGGGGCAAGCTGGGCCCCAGGTACATCGGCCCCTTCAGGGTCATAGCCCTAGTGGGCAAGGTGGCATACCAATTAGATCTTCCAACCGAGCTCAGTCAAATCCACAGCACTTTCCATGTTTCTCAGCTACGGAAGTTCCTAGTAGATGAGACAGGAGTTGTACCCGTGGAGGACATTCAGGTTGATGACAGCCTGAATTACATTGAGAAGCCAGTGGCGATCCTGGATCACAAGACGAAGGAGCTGAGAAATAAGAGAGTCGAGTTAGTGAAGGTACAGTGGCAGCACCGGAAGGGTTCGGAGTGGACTTGGGAGTCCGAGGAGGAGATGAGGGAGCACTACCTGGAGTTGTTTCCAGATTCAGCAGCAACAGACTTCGAGGACGAAGTCTGATCCAAGTGGGATGAATTGTAACATCCGTTTCCTGAGGTATCATTCAGATTATGTAAATTAATATTAGCTTTGGGCTAACATTTGGACAATGGACCTTTAGGGGTGGACCTTAGCAAAAATAGGCCAAGAAGTTGGGCTGCCCATAAGCCGTGCGTTGGGCATAACCTGGCATAAGCGGGGCGTAGTGGCACATTAGATTCGAGGGACTTGGCGGCGTACGCGCAACGTACCAAGAGGTACGCCCAGCGTACGCGGGCAGATGCTAAACCCTAATTTTGAGGGTTTAAGACATATAAATACCCCATTATAGCCTCCCCTCTAGCCTCCTCAGTAGTCCCTCACCCTCAGAAAACCCTAGTTCGCCTCATACTCCATTGTTGTGTGTGCTTGACCTTTTTGAGTTCATTTTTGTGGATAAAGGCTTGGAAGAAGTGAAGAGAAGTTGGAGGAGAAGCACTTGAGTATCTTGAGCTCAAGGATCTAGAACAAGTTCATCTTTTGGCACCCAAAGGAGGTATAAAGCTCCTACCTTTCCTCTTAGAAGTATAGATTTAGGGTTTTGAAGCTTTGGACCTTTTTAGGTCCAAAGAATGGATCTAGTTCATTCAACTTCGTTTTTGAGCTTAGGGTTGCCACCCTTGAAGCTCAAAGTGTCCCTTAAGCAGTAAAGTTGCAAGCTTTGGAGCTTTTATGTAGCTATGCATGAGATCTAGCCATTTCCATGGAAGTTTATAGCTATTTTTAGAGTTGGGTTGATTTGGTGGGTTGCAAGCCATCAAGTGATCGACTTTATGGGTTAGGATGAAGTATTGGACTCAGATCTGTAGTTTGGACGTAGTGTCTTAAAGGATTAAGTAGTTTTGGAGAAAACAGCTTAACAGGAGAGTACGCTAGGCGTACGCGTCAGCACACGCAACGTATAAGCCATTCAAATAGTACGTGCAGCATACAGAAGGGTACGCTCAGCGTACGCTCAGACAATAGGCTTTATGTTATTGGGCCTCGGTTTGGGTCAGGCTTTGGATATAGCAGTAATTGGGCCGAGATGGGCCTTCAGAAGTCAGTCAAGGGCCCAAGGACTTGTTGGGCTTGTGAGGAAAAGCCCATTTGAGAAGTTGGGCCCAATTTAGAAAATTAGGCCATAAGTGGGCATTAGTGGGCCATGAGTGGACTTATAAGGACTAGTTGGAATTGGGTCTTGGATATGGCCCAAAGTTAGAGCAGGGGTAAAATAGTCATTTTACCCTTAGTGGGATTCTCGGTTTTTCACAAAGTGTTTATTTGGTCATAATAGCCAGAGAGTAGTTGGAGCAGCAGACAGAGTTACCTTGCACGAGTTTTCAGCAGCCAGATTAAGAGGTGAGTTTCTCTCCAGTAGGAACGGGTCTAAGGCCACAATGCCAGCCCGTTTAGATGTTAGTAGTTCCGGACTTCGGTCTGATGCCGGGGTGGTCCCGAGAAGAGTATATGTATGCTTGATGTCTTTGTGATTCATACATGTTATGTGTAATGTGTTCCGGGGCAAGCCCGATGTATGTTAGCTTATCTGTTATATGTTATGTGTTCCGGGTTTCAGCCCAATGTCGGGGTAAGCCCGATGCAGTTTATATGTTATGTGTTTATGATATATGTTATGCTGGGTATGATGCCGGGGCAAGCCTAATGCCGGGGTGAGCCTTTTTAGGGTTGCCACCCTTGAAGCTCAAAGTGTCCCTTAAGCAGTAAAGTTGCAAGCTTTGGAGCTTTTATGTAGCCATGCATGAGATCTAGCCATTTCCATGGAAGTTTATTGCTATTTTAAGAGCTGGGTTCATTTGGTGGGGTTACAAGCCATCAAGTGATCGACTTTATGGGTTAGTATGAAGTATTGGACTCAGATCTGTAGTTTGGACGTAGTGTCTTAAGGGATTAAGCAGTTTTGGATAAAATGGCTTAACAGGAGAGTACATTGGGCGTACGCGTCAGCACACGCAACATACAAGCCATTCAAACAGTACATGCAGCGTACCGAAGGGTACGCTCAGCGTATGCTTAGATAGTGGGCTTTATGTTATTGGGCCTCGGTTTGGGCCAGGCTTTGGATATAGCAGCAATTGGGCCGAGATGGGCCTTCAGAAGTCAGTCAAGGACCCAAGAACTTGTTGGGCTTGTGAGGAAAAAGCCCATTTGAGAAGTTGGGCCCAATTTAGAAAATTGGGCCATTAGTGGGCCATGAGTGGAGTTATAAGGACTAGTTGGAATTGGGTCTTGGATATAGCCCAAAGTTAGAGCAGGGGTAAAATGGTCATTTTACCCTTAGTGGGATTCTCGGTTTTTGACAAAGTGTTTATTTGGTCATAATAGCCAGAGAGTAGTTGGAGCAGCAGACAGAGTTACCTTGCACGAGTTTTCAGCAGCCAGATTGAGAGGTGAGTTTCTCTCTAGTAGGAACGAGTCTAAGGCCACAATGTCGGTCCGTTTAGATGTTAGTAGTTCCGGACTTCGGTCTGATGCCGGGGTGGTCCCGAGAATATTATATGTATGCTTGATGTCTTTGTGATTCATACATGTTATGTGTTATGTGTTCCGGGGAAAGCCCGTTGTATGTTAGCTTATCTATTATATGTTATGTGTTCCGGGTTTCAGCCCGATGCCGGGGTAAGCCCGATGCAGTTTATATGTTATGTGTTTATGATATATGTTATTCTGTGTATGATGCCGGGGCAAGCCCGATGTCGGGGTGAGCCCGATTGTAACGCCCGCAGATTCGGGCTAGTCAATTTAGAGACAATAAGCGTTAAAAATAATTTTTTTTCATATAATTCTATTTAGAATAAATAATCTTGACCAAGTTATAGTATATGTCACAAGGGTTCCATAAATATAAAGAAAGTTGAAATCCGAGTTATAACGAAGAAGTTATGGCACGTCGAAGTTTTACGACAACACCGGCACGACACCGGGAATCATAAAAAGTGAATTTACAATAAACTACTTTCTAGCCTTAGTGATGTAAATGAAAGCCGTAGTATATGTAAAACCGAGAGTGTGCATAAAAAGAACATCGAAATCCGACTTCGTATGAGGAAGTTATGATTTTTCTATGATTTAGTATAACAATACACAACCCGAAATTCGAATTTTAGATCGGTTGATTTTTAACCAAAACAGTGTAAACGAGAATTGAAGATCTCGTTAATAGGAGCTCAACAATAAAAAGACAGTCGAAAACGGAGCTCGTATGCGAAAGATATGGATGAAACTTACTCCCTACTCTTCAAGCGCGGCGAATTCGATACAAATTTGTAAATTTGAGATAGAATGAGAATTAGCCAATGGAGTCGAAATGAAGGTTGTAGTACTCATAAATACCAACGCGTGGATTTAAAGAACGTGAATAATAGAGCTCGTATGTTAAAGATATGGACGAAACTTGGTCCCTACTCTTAGAGCGCGATAAATTCGATACAGTTTTGTAAATCTGAGATAGAATGAGAATTAGCCGACGGCGTCTAAATGAAAGTTGTAGTACTCGTAAATACCAATGTGTGGATATAAAGAACATAGAAAACGAAGCTCGTAAATGGAAGATACGGACGAAACTTAGGGCCTACTCTATGATAAAACCTCTATAAATAAAGGGCGAATCCTTCATATTTTCTTCACACCATAAGCCTTTCTTTCTCTCTCTAACTTCTCTCTAGACTACCAAAACCCCTCTAAATCCCTAGTAACCTCAAGTTGCTAGAGGAAAGAGCCGGAGTTCCCGAAGACTCCGAGAAAAAGAGCTTTTCGGCTCAGAAGCTCTGCTCCAGCGGAACCCGGTTTCTAGCAAAACCCGCTGTTTCGTCGAAGGAAATTATATTGTTAAGAAGCGAAGCGCTGTCCGAGTTGGAATCATCACTTTAACAAGTGAGTGCATAGTTACTTTCATCTTACACATAGATATGAAGTATTTAATATAAATTACATGATGTGAGTGCATAGTTACTTTCATCTTACACATAGATATGAAGTATTTTATATAAATTACGTGTTATGTGTGCATATTATCTGTATACTTGTTATTTATGCTGGATGAACGATTTTATACATGTTTTAAATGATTTAAACTGTATATGTATTTTATATCTACAAAATATGTTGGGTAAAACATGGGTAGATGAATAATGAGGGATGAAAGCTGATATAGAGGAACATTGGCAGTATGGACATAGTGCCCTATAGGTGAACATTGGCAGCAATGGGCCTAGTACCCTATAGATGAGCATTGGCAGCTGCGCCACAATCTGTAGATGTTTTTGATCTACTCTAAATATCCTAGCAGCTACGCTCTAAGGATAGTATCAGCAGCTGCGCCTAATAGATGTCATCATAACCCTGGCAGCCGCGCCCAAAGGACAATATCGGCAGCTGCGCTTAATAGAGAATGTCATAATTCTGGCGGCTGCGCCTAAATGATAATATTTACAGATGTGCTTAATAGATAATATTGAGAGCTATGTCATTGGCAACGATGGACTTCGTGCCTACTCCTTAGGACAATCCTTAGGACTGAATGAGTGAATGATAAATGATTCTTAGGGGAGATCCTTAAGAAATAAAGAAGATAACGGGGATGGGTAATTGGGTTGATTGTTTAATGATTAAACATAATTATATTATTGTGAGTTGAAAACCCGATGTACTCACCAGTTTTTCCAATCTGACCCACTCAAGTTTATTGTATCACATGTATCGATATGAAGTTACATTACACTGAGAGATTAAGGAGATGTAAATCACTAGTGTTAATGAATGTAAGCTCTGTTTATGCTTATGTTTCTATATTGACAATGACATCCCAAAGTTTTAAAATGAATAAAATACATTTCTTCAAAAAATGCTTTAATAACGTATTTATCATGTTTTTTTGGAACAAATTCCGCAACACTTTTCTTTAAAATGTACTCTAATTTTAAAACAAGCATAAACAAAAATCGGTCTTTTCATGCCGTGGAAATGGGGATGTCAAAGTTGGTATCAGAGCATTAGTTTAAGCGAACTAGGAATAAGGATTTATTTGTAACATCCGGATTTCCAGGCATGACAATTTGAGTATTTCTTTTTGAGTTATGAGGAGGGACTCGACGAGTTGATGCTTAGACTCGTCGAGTAGGATCGCGATTTGCTGACTGAATTAATGAAGGGACTCGATGAGTCGATGGGTGGACTCGACGAGTCCGCGCTGTGGACAGAAACCCTAAATCCTCGGGCCTGTGCCCTATTTAAGGGTCCTTATAGCCCTCATTTGCGGCTACGAGTCCAGAGAGAGAAACCCTAGAGAGCTTGGGCGAGTTGTGTGTGAGAGCAAGCCATTTTAACCTTTTTTGGTGTTGTTTTGCAAAGAAAAAGGTGTTTTCAGCTAGAGGAGGTCAAGAGGATTGCTAATCCGTGGTTTTCAAGCTTGGATCTGCAGTATTGAGGTAGCAAATCGAACTCTCCTTCTGTTTTGGTTAAGATCTATGAATCTAGAGTTTTCTATACCCTTTTATGGCTTGAATTGATGAGTTTATGGTCCCTTTATGTGTTAGACTTCAGATCTGGACCCATAGAGGTCCAGAGAGCATTATCCATCTTGCTTTATGAAGTGTTATGGAAGGAATGAACTTAGGTTGCCATTTTTGGGGCTATTTCTTCAAAAGGAACCATATATGTGTTTCATGAGTGTAAAGGTTTCACCTTTACGTGATTAGTGGGTATGGAAAGGTCAGATCTATAGGTTAGAGAAGTGGATCTGACCTCAGAAGGTCATTTGAGTGTTGCCATGGACGCTACTCGCCGAGTTCATAAGTGGACTCGACGAGTCGAGTCGGGGTTGCCCCGTGATTCGTGACAGGAGTAACCCGTCGAGTGAAGGGATGACTAGACGTGCCAAGTAAGGCTAGAAGGATTCTTAGGACCCGCATGGACTCACCGAGTCTCCCAAGTGCACTCGACGAGTCGGGTCAAAGTTTGACCGTTGACTTCAGTTGACCTTAGGGTTTTGGTCAAGCTGATTCAGGAGGGTTCAGGGAGGGGTAGCCTTCTACCCAATCTTTAGAGATGAGACTATGAGAGGGTATTGATCAGGAATGTTATTCGGATGATAGGAGGAGGCTAGGTCGGGACGTCAAGCACGAGAGTATATCCGACTTTGTACGAGGTGAGTCTTCTCACTATACTGTACCTAGAGTGGTACCTATGTGTGACCGGAAGGTCTTATATGCGATGAGATGTATGTGTTGTATGCTGTTATATGATATGTATGTGTTATGTATGTTATGAATGATAAGGACCGGAAGGTCATCATGATGTGGACCGGAAGGTCAGGATGATATGGACCGGAAGGTCATTACGGGTAGGGCCGGAAGGTCTACCAGGGTTGTGGGACGGAAGTCCTCTGAGACACAGTGACCGGAAGGTCTTACAGCCTTGAGTGGCATATGTGCGCATGTGGTATTTTGGGGAACTCACTAAGCATTTATGCTTACAGTTGTTGTGTTATGTGTTTCAGGTGCTAGCGAGGATCGCGGGAAGGCGCCGGCATGATCCGTACACACTCATGGAGTTTATTTCTTGAGATTGTGGGATATGTTTTGTTATGATGACATTGGATACATTATGTTTCGATATTACCTTATGAATAAAAGTATGTTTTAAAAATGAAAAATTGTTTTGGAAATTTACGTGGTTACAAGTTGGTATCAGAGTCTTGGTTTGAGGGATTCGGATGCACCTTCGGGTGTATTTGAACTCAAACTGAGGATTTAAGAAAAAGTTTTTCGTAAACTAAACAATTTTTCTAAAAAGTAAAAGGATTTGAGAAAAGCAAAAGGAAGCAGTGTGTACGATCAGCCAGCGCCCGAACGGTGATTTCCCAAATTACCCTTACATTACGTGTTATGAGATATGTTATGATATGTTATGCATGCTAGAGTAGGCTAGGTATTCATATTAGGACTAGAGTGGCCTGATTTGTGATGCCTTAGCCTAGGAAGATTTCTGCTGCTATGTGATGCTTGAGAGTGAGTAGGTAGCAGTGAGGAGCTTATGAGAGGTCTACTGAAGGGTAGCCTATGCTAGCGAGATGTAGATTACTTGTGATCTGGGATCCTAGGAAGAGGACTTGGGGTGAATACTGATGCGGTGTGGACGGTAGTATAGGGCCCGTACTACTGAAGACACCGGATCAGTGAGCAGTCCAAGTAAGAATCCTTAGGGTACCAAGGAACAAGTAGGGTTGGGTGATCGAGTGCGAGTATACTCGATCGAGTCTCTGGTATCTTTGTGTTGTGTTTCAGAGACATCATGGTTGGTACACCACACACACCGGAGAGCAGCGGTGTTAGCGATGATGAGATTCTCTGTATGATTCAAGACGAGATGACCGCGGCGATCCGAAAGGCTAATCCAGAGGATTTTAAGTAGCGGATTGATAAGTGATGTCATGGTTCGAGTACCATGATAAGTAGCGGATTGAGAAGTGATGTCATGGTTCGAGTACCATGATAAGTAGCGGATTGAGAAGTGACGTCATGGTTCGAGTACCATGAGTTGTAGCAGGTCGAGAGGTGATGTCATGGTTCGAGTGCCATGATGTGAGGTGGAATGAGAAGAGGGAACATGGTTTAAGTACCTTGATTCGTAGAAGATTAAGAGGAGATAACATGGTGCAGGTACCATGATTCATAGCAGATCGAGAGGTGGCCACGCGGTTTGAGTACCATGACATGTGGCGGTTAGTATTTCTGGTTTTTCCCGGTTATTCTGTGGGGATTGTCTAGACTGAGATCAGAAGTGAATGAGTATGGGGCCAGAAGGCCTTGATGGACAAGTTTTAGTGGAGCATCTCTTGAAAAGGGAAATCGAGTGAGCTCCGAGGGACTGTGGGTGATATGCCAGTTGGAGTCGTAAGACTCAAGGATGAGTAGGGATGGTGCATTATGGGAGAATACGGTCTGGGCTGGGCGACCGGCCGATAGTGGAGAGGTCACGTGGTGCTATTTCCGTTTCCTGTGGGAGACGTAAGAGGTAATGAGATTTCAGTTTTTGAGTTTGGGGGTGAGCCCTGTGGGATTGCACGGATGGTGATCTCCAACCAGAGTATATGGAAGTAGGTCTGCCGCGAGGTAAAGATATAGCTTGAACAGGTCGTCACACTAGTACAAAAATGACCTATGGTCACACTTTTGCCAAAACCGCCCAGCCACACTTTTGACTAAAACTGTGTCTAAAGGTTATTGCTAAAGCTCTGCCATTGTTTTAGTGACATTTTAAGTTGTATTTCAAGACCATTAGTAATAGAGTTGAAACCTTTAGACACGTTTAAACATAACAAATGTGACAATTATTAGCCACACTGGAACAATGAGGCCAAATGTCACCATCCGCCACATGTTTGTTAGATATATGGAAAAACTTTGTGATGGTTTTTATAAGAGACAATAGATTATTATATGGTCACATGAAGCAAATGTTTATGTGGCTGTATCATGGAACAAATATTGACATTTGAATGCAACGTAACTAAAAGGCAATATATGGTCACATTAATTATTTTTGTGTCCATATGGTAGCATTTAATACACACTGATTATGAGCAACCAAACAAGTAACTATAAGTATTTTACGGTCATGTTTAGTGTATTATATGTATCTAAAAAATGAACATTTGTCATGATAAAAGAAAAATATGTATAACTATAAGTATGTTATAGTCACAGTTAAACATGTTATGTGTGGCTAAAAGGTAAATCATGTTCATGAAAAAAGGAAATACTTGTAACTATAAGTAATTTATTGTTACTTTTTACAATTTGGTGTATGTATAAAAGTAAAAGATAGTCATCATTAAAGAAAAAAAATTGATTGTAAGTATTCAAATGGTCACTGATTAAATTATTAGGTGTGTAAAAGGAAAAAAAAACAAAAAACTATGATTAAATATAAAACATGTGACTATGAGTATTTTATTGCCAATTTTTAGAACGCATAATCATGATTTAATCTCTTATGCGTGTTTAATAGCTAACAATAGTCATTTCATATGACTGTTATTATTTTGTGGACATTTATTCATTTCATACGTATGGTTATAAGTAAAAAATATTAATAATCATAAAAAAAAACATGTGACTTTTAGTATTCTACTGCCATGTTTTAAGGGAAAATAACAATGACTATAAGTATTATATGGTTACGGTCTAATGAAAAAAGAACCTTGAACTACAAGTGTTGTATGGTTACGGTTTAGTTTTTACGTGCGACTAAAAGTAAACAATCGTCATGAAAAAAGAAGAAACATATGACTATTAGTATTTCATGGTTACGGTTTAATTCTTATGTGTGTCGAAAATGAAGAATTTTCATGATAAAAGCATTTAAAACTTTTGCGTATAAGTATTATTATACCGCCATGTTCTACTCTATAGGGCGTCGAAAAGTGAATATTTTGTTATGATAACACAAAAAAAAACATGTGACCATAAGTATTTTTTTGCCACTGATACTCAATTTTTAATAGTTGAACTCTAAACATCTTTTGCAAAAATAGTAAAAGTAAATATAGTGATGGTTTAATTTTTTTTTTGGAACGACAGAGATTTTATTAAAAAACTAGTAAGAAGCTAGAGGAAAAAAAAGACATCACAACAAATTACAAGCTAAGAGGGGATTATGAAGCCAAGAGGTCCAACTAATTTTAGCTTTTCTATACCTACTGGAAATCCAAAAAAAAAAAGATCTATCAATCACATCGTCTAAAATGAGAGACTTTGGGTTGAGCCGATCCAAAAATGGTGGAGTTACGAAAATTCCACAGACACCATAAGGTAGTGATGATAACAGTGACAAAGGCTTGCCGTTGCCCTCTTTTAAGGGAAAGAGAATCGGACCACGAGAGGAGAGAATCAATAGAGGAAAGCTGAGGAAGCTAAACATCCCACCAAACAGCTAACTGGGTCCATAAGTCGATCAACTGATTGCACTGGAGAAAAAGGTGATCAATAGATTCAACAGTATTGGAGCAGATGGGACAAAGAATGGAATCCATAGTAATCCCACGGAGCGAAAGATTTTCTCTAGTCGGAAGACTTCTAGACTGCAATCACCAAATAAAAATATTCACCTGCGAATAAGCAAACTACTATTTTTTATTTCTGTTTTACCGGCTGATCATACCGAGAAAAATAACCTCAATGGTCATGTTGATGAACATGCCAAAAATTTGCCTAAATAGTCAAAATAACAAAATTGGTCCGAAAAAGAAACTTTCTACTAGAATCGGAAAGTTTAAAAAAAAACAAAATTCTGATTTTGTTTTTACTAAGCCGAATATAATGTGCAAATTGTCCATTTTGGTCATTTTGACCAACATGCCAAAAATGGACCTAAGACAAAATGACCTAAATGGTCCAAAAGCTAAACTTGATACATGTAATGCCAAAGTTTCAAATATCTTAAATACTAAATATTTCATGTTTTACCATATAAACCTACCAAAATTGGACAAATGATCATTTTGAACAAAATGTCCAAAAGATTTAAGTAGTCAAAATGACCAACAAGGTCCAAACAACTTAATTTGGACCTGTAATGTGATAATGTTGATTACCTAAAGTATAAGTTCTATGTGATTAAGCTGAATAAAATGACCCAATGAAGATATTGAAATTCTTTAATTTGTAGGGTTAATGCGATAGTGAAATTACAGTCGTGCGTGGGTCAAATGTCAAAGTGTTAATTAGTATACTAAGTTGACTTTTTGACCAAAGTGGTGTATTTAAAAAAGTAAAAAATAAGAATACGTAGATTTTTTTAAAATAGTATTGGTAAAGCAATTTAATTTTACTTTGCCATAATTTATGCATTCCCAATTTCTTATCTTCCCAGAGCATCAAACAAAGCATCACTGTCATCTTATCTCCACTATATGAAATATATATTTTTCGATTTAATTAAAATAAAATTCAATTGATACTGAAGCCCACTGCCACCACCACCACCACCACCACCACCACCTACCACCGCTACCGTTTCCACCGTCACCACCACCACCACCAACTACCACCGCCATCGCCACCACCACCACCTACCACCACCGCCATCACCTAATGTTACTGCCACCACCACCTAACACCTATCACCTCAACTACTAACTACCACTACAACCACCTACCACTTACCATCGCCACTACCACCCACTTACCACCATCACCACCACTACCACCTACCACCAACACCACCACCACCTGCCACCATCGTGACCACTACCACCACCGCCACAACTACCGCCACTACCACCTACAACCGCCACCACCATCTATAATCATCCACTTACCACCATCGCCACCACTACCACCTACCACCACCACATTCCACCGCCATGACCACTATCACCACTTCTACAACTACCGCCACCACCACCTACTGCCAGCACCATCTACAACCGCGACCACCTATCTCCACCCCCACCACCTAACATTACCACCACCACCACTCAACACCTATAACCTCAACTACCACCTACCGCTACTACCACTTACTGCCTACCACCGCCACTACCACACACTTACCACCTTCACCACCACTACCACCTACCACCACCACCACCAGCAGCACCTGCCACCGCCGTGACCACTACTGCCACTACCACAACTACCGCCACCACCACTTACAACCGTCACCACCTAATGGCATCGCCATCTACAACCGCCACCACTTACCGCCACTACCACCACCACAACCACCACCACCACTACTGTAACACCCGTCAAAATTAGGTCAATAACAATCACACGTGATTATGCCAATCATGTAATGTGATTTTGTTAAACTAGTGATGTGATAAACTTACTATGTAATTCATGTTAAATTATGAACTTTCATGATACAACTCAAAGTATACGTTCATACGATTACAAAAATATAGAGAACATCTAAATCTGACTTCGCGTGAAAAAGTTATGATAAATTCTAACGCCATAATGCCTTATAACAAGAGGGATTTAAAATAGACTTAGAATTAGCTATTGGAGTCTAAAATAAAGTCGTAGTACTCGGAATTACCTACGCGTGCATATAAAGAACGCCGAAAACGGAGTTCGTATGCAAAAGTTATGGCCTTCCGAAGATGCAGCTGTCAGAAACCCTAAGTTGACTGAACTCACGACGTGAGCATCAAAAATTCACGACGTGAGGAGTCAACAGACACTAATCCGAGCTAGAAAACACGCGTTAAGGCTATGGGGTGACTCATGGAAGTTCACGACGTGAACCTATCATGTTCACGACGTGAATGGCCCCAGAACACCCTATAAATAGCGATCAAAGCTCATTCAATCCTTACACCTTCTCCTTTCATTCTCTCTCGTTTCCGAAGGCCGTTTTCCTTTCTCGAGCCTGACAACGACGAGCCTCTGACCGTTTAGATTCTATAATCACGCTACTAAGGTGAGTTTCACGGCCCCACTTTCTAATATTTTTGGGGGAAAATGCATGCTAAATATTATATATACGTTATTATTATATGATAATATATTAGTATCAACGTAGATAGTTATAATAACCGGGATATAGTTATTTCGTATCTGAAAGTATACAACTATCGTAAAGTTGTTAGCATGTTATTGTTATAGTAGTATACTAATGTAGATCTTGAGTTATACTTAGGATTCTATATATATATGTGTTGTGTGCGATATAGTTCCAGAGTTATACTCGGAAATTCTATATGTTAATTGATAAATATGTTGTTATTGTTGGTTTTATGTCAAGATAAAACCATGTATGTTATATGTTGTTGTTATTGGTTTTATGTCAAGATAAAACTGGATATGTTATATGTTGTTATTGTTAGTTTTATGTAAAGATAAAACTTAGTATTGCTATTGATAGTTTTATGTCAAGATAAAACTAGGAACGTTATATGTTGTTATTATTGGTTTTAGGTCAATATAAAAACTGGTTTTACTCTAAGATATAGCTGTTATACTGCCTAAATGTTATGAAGTTAGGAGTAATGTTTAAAAGCATAGTCTAGTGACTTAGGGTTTTAGACATGAAAATGCTTTTGTTGTTAGAGCTATAGGAAGCCGTCAAAGTCTACATGAGCTACCTCATTCATTAACTAAGATTGGGGATCTTAGTGGAAGTCCTCTGACCTGTAACCGTTAATCCCGTGTGAGCGAGGAAGTCGTGTATGAATAAGATACGGGTTGACGACCCCACTCGTGGTTGTTAATTACAACCCAAGACAAGCGAGTGATGATTCGTTCCTTTTATTTTTATTCCGGCGTCGATGAAGCGCGCGGTGTTGTTTCTCATGGTAAATCATGAGTGTATTGTTTCTCATGGTAAATCATGAGTGTATTGTTTTGTCAGAGGTTTTGTTGTCAAGCAGCGGTTACGGACTCATGGTAGCAAATTGTTAGAAGCATTATACTTTGTCGTTATACAAGTATTAATGTTAAGTATAAGTTTCCCCCTACTTATACCCTAGGTACTACTTGTATATTAAGTAGATAATTAAACCTAACACACATACTCGTATAGAATTGAAATAGGTTTATACGTAGTGGTTTTACTCGTATAGAATTGAAATAAGATTTATACGTAGCAACTTTCGTTTGTATGGAATTACAAACATTTATATTCATAGTATATGAGACTTATAGGTAAACTACTTATTTGGTAAGTAAACTTTTATACCTAGGATATATATACTAAACGTTGGAGAGTCAAAATGATACTTTCAAAACTATACTTTTGAACATGGAAAATGTATTATTTTATGTAGTTAAAACCTGTGAACTCACCAACTTTATGTTGACATATTTTTAAATTGCATGTGTTTTCAGGAAGTTGATAACTATGATACGAGAAATAACGTTACACTGCCCGGTGTTTCCGCCGACGGCCGGGGTGTGACAGATTGGTACCAGAGCTATTAACTATAGTGAATTAGTACTTTCTTAGGAAAGCACGACTATAGTTTAGGGCTTACTCTGTTAGGTTTAGGTATATCCCTTAACTTACAAATAAAAAGTATTATTAAATTATACTACTGAAGGACTACTTACGGGAGCGGTGACAAAGATAGACATGTCGATTTGGGTTGCTGGATTTCAGAACGGCTATATGCTAAAATGATCCTGCCCACCGACTGTCCTGACTGGCCGGTGCCTTATCAACTAGACTTGAAGTAACAAACAATAATTAATAATACTCGTGAATACAACAAACACAAAGATATAGAGTTATGTATGAACTCAGTCCCGCGATGAGAACACATGTAAAACCCAAAAATGTAGAAAACCCAAACCCTCGATAAGAATTCAACGCAAGGTTTTAGGTCAAACTACTTAGTCGAGTTTTATTGTACATGGTACGAACCACAACTAAACGTAGACTGATCACCTATGTTTAATTATGGTCAGACCGATGCACAACTAAACTTGGATACGGTGGTTGATAGACTAAAACACCTGAAGATTCTAGAAGATTCAAGATAGATCTCAGATCAGGATACCATCAACTCGGAGTACAAGAAGACGATGTTTCGAAGACAACATTTAGGACTCGGTATGTTCATTGTGAGTTCCTAGTTAAGCCTTTGGATTGACCATCACTCCAACAAGGTTTATGGACCTCATGAATAGTGTTTACGAACCGTACTTGGATAAATTCGTGATAGTATTTATCGATGATATATTGATATATTCACGAACCAAGGAAGAACACGGTTAACACTTGCAAATAATCTTGGAACTACTAAAAAAAGAAAAGTTGTACGCCAAATTCTCTGAATGTGAATTTTGGATTAGAAAAGTACACATTTTTACATGTAGTTAGTAACAAAGGGATTCATGTCGAACCCTCCAAGATTGAAGCAATTAAAAATTGGGAAGCGCCAAAGACGCCAACAGAAGTGCGTCAATTCTTAGGACTTGCTGGCTATTACTGTAGATTCATAGAGAATTTCTCCAAAATAGCCAAGCCGCTTACAACACTAACCCAGAAGGATATGAAGTTCAACTAGGAAGTCAAACAAGAAGCTGCTTTTCAGAAATTGAAGCAAATGTTGTGTAGTGCACCAATCCTATCTCTTCCATATGGGACCGAAGATTTCGTCGTATACTGCGACGCATCAAATCAAGGATTGGGATGTGTGTTGATGGAAAGAGGAAAGATTATCGCCTACGCATCACGACAACTTAAGGTGCATGAGAATAATTACACTACCCATGGTCTTGAATTGGGAGCTGTAGTTTTTTTTGCACTAAAAATCTGAATACATTGAACTACTAAAAGATTGCAACAATAAAGTCCTTGTTAAAGTGCAAAAATTTTATAAAATTACGAATTTGAGATTCGTTTTCATCCCGGAAAGGCAAACGTGGTAGCAGATGCCTTGAGCCGGAAATAATATATTAAACCCCGTCAGGTACGAGAATTAACCATAACTATCCATTCTAACTTTGCAACACAAATTAGAGAAGCTCGACTTGAGGCTCTGAAAGAAGAAAACATCAAGAAGGAAGCTTTGTGAGGAATGGAAAAGCAACTTATACAAATAGATGACGGAACGCGACACTTTATGAACCGAATTTGGACGCCTAAGTTCGGTGGAGTAGGGACTTGGTCTTAGAAGAGGCCCACAAGTCCAGATATTCCGTGCATCCAGGCTCTGACAAAATGTACTTAGACTTAAAAGTACATTATTGGTGGCCAAACATGAAGGCTGAAATTGCTACTTATGTGAGCAAATGCTTGACTTGTTCTAGAGTAAAGGCAGAACATCAAAAGCCTTCAGGTTTACTTCAAACAACCGGAAATACCTGAATGGAAATGGGAGCAGATATCAATGGACTTCATCACTAAGTTACCCAAAACTCCTAGTGGGTTCGACACTATTTTGGTAATAGTCCATAGATCGACTAAGTCCGCCCATTTCTTACCAATTAAGGAGAACGGCAAGATGGAGAAGCTGACTAGAGTTTATCTTAAGGAAATTGTCAGATTGCATGGAGTTCCAAATTCTATTATTTCTGACCGAGATAGTAGATTCACTTCACGATTTTGGCAATCTCTACAAAAATCCTTAGATACACGTCTAGATATGAGTATAGCTTACCATCCACAGACTGATGGTCAGAGTGAGAGAACCATTTAGACTTTAGAAGATATGCTCCGAGCATGTGTGATAGACTTTGGAAATGCGTGGGATAGTCATTTACCGTTAATTGAGTTTTCCTACAACAATAGTCATCATACCAGCATCAAGGCTGCACCGTTTGAGGCTCTTTATGGACGAAAATGTCATTCACCAGTATGTTGGGCAGAAGTTGGAGATACGCAGATGGCCAGAGAATGTACAGGCAATACCTTACGTAATGGACCAGAAATAATCCACGAGACAACTGAAAAGATCGTGCAAATTAAGGATCGATTAAAGGCTGCACGTGATCGTCAAAAGAGCTATACTGACGTAAGACGTAAGCATTTAGAATTCCAAGCTGGAGATAAAGTAATGTTGAATGTCTCTCATTGGAAAGGCGTAATTCGATTCGGGAAACGAAGCAAACTAAACCCACGGTATATAGGACCTTTTTCTGACAAGAATTGGTTCCGTCGCATACCAACTCAAGTTACCTCAAGAACTAAGTAATGTGCACGATGTTTTTCACGTATTAAATCTCAAAAGATGTCTTTCGGATGACACTCTTGTTGTACCTCTCGACGAGATACAAGTCAATACCAAACTCAATTTTGTAGAAGAACCTGTCGAAATCATGGATCGATAAACCAAACGATTAAAACAAAGTCGTATTCCCATAGTGAAAGTTCAATGGAGCTCTTTACGAGGACCTGAATATACTTAGGAATGTGAATATCAGATGAAACAAAAATACCCCCAACTATTTAACAAAACCCCATCCACAAGATAAATTTCGGGACGAAATTATTCTAACGGGGGGAGAATGTAACACCCGTCAAAATTAGGTCAATAACAATCACATGTGATTATGCCAATCATGTAATGTGATTTTGTTAAACTAGTGATGTGATAAACTTACTATGTAATTCATGTTAAAGTATGAACTTTCATGATACAACTCAAAGTATACGTTCATACGCTTACAAAAATATATAGAACATCTAAATCTGACTTCGTTAGAAGAAGTTATGATAAATTCTAACGCCATAATTCCTTATAACAAGAGGGATTTAAAATAGACTTAGAATTAGCTATTGGAGTCTAAAAGAAAGTCGTATTACTCGGAATTACCTACGCGTGCATATAAAGAACGCCGAAAACGAAGTTCGTATGAAAAAGTTATGGCCTTCCGAAGATGCAGCTGTCAGAAACCCTAATTTGACTGAACTCACGACGTGAGGAGTCAACAGACACTAATCTGAGCTAGAAAACACGCGTTAAGGCTATGGGGTGACTCATGGAAGTTCACGACGTGAACCAATCATGTTCACGACGTGAATGGCCCCAGAACACCCTTTAAATAGCGATCAAAGCTCATTCAATCCTTACACCTTCTCCTTTCATTCTCTCTCGTTTCCGAAGGCCGTTTTCCCTTCTCGAGCCTAACAACGACGAGCCTCTGACCGTTTAGATTCTATAATCACGCTACTAAGGTGAGTTTCACGGCCCCACTTTTTAATATTTTCGGGGGAAAACGCATGCTAAATATTATATATACGTTATTATTATATGATAATATATTAGTATCAACGTAGATAGTCATAATAACCGGGATATAGTTATTTCGTATATGAAAGTATACAACTATCGTAAAGTTGTTAGCATGTTATTGTTATAGTAGTATACTAATGTAGATCTTGAGTTATACTTAGAATTCTATATATATATATATATGTGTTGTGTGCGATATAGTTCCAGAGTTATACTCGGAAGTTCTATATGTTAATTGATAAATATGTTGTTATTGTTGGTTTTATGTCAAGATAAAACCATATATGTTATATGTTGTTGTTATTGGTTTTATGTCAAGATAAAACTAGATATGTTATATGTTGTTATTGTTAGTTTTATGTTAAGATAAAACTTAGTATTGCTATTGATAGTTTTATGTCAAGATAAAACTTGGAACGTTATATGTTGTTGTTATTGGTTTTAGGTCAATATAAAACCTGGTTTTACTCCAAGATATAGCTGTTATACTGCCTAAATGTTATGAAGTTAGGAGTAATGTTTAAAAGCATAGTCTAGTGACTTAGGGTTTTAGACATGAAAATGCTTTTGTTGTTAGAGCTATAGGAAAACCGTCAAAGTCTACATGAGCTACCTCATTCATCAACTAAGATTGGGGATCTTAGTGGAAGTCCTCTTACCTGTAACCGTTAATCCCGTGTGAGCGAGGAAGTCGTGTATGAATAAGATACGGGTTGACGACCCCACTCGTGGTTGTTAATTACAACCCAAGACAAGCGAGTGACGATTCGTTCCTTTTATTTTTATTCCGGCGTCGATGAAGCGCGCGGTGTTGTTTCTCATGGTAAATCATGAGTGTATTGTTTCTCATGGTAAATCATGAGTGTATTGTTTTGTCAGAGGTTTTGTTGTCAAGCAGCGGTTACGGACTCATGGTAGCAAATTGTTAGAAGCATTATACTTTGTCGTTATACAAGTATTAATGTTAAGTATAAGTTTCCCCCTACTTATACCCTAGGTACTACTTGTATATTAAGTAGATAATTATACCTAACACACATACTCGTATAGAATTGAAATAGGTTTATACGTAGCGGTTTTACTCGTATAGAATTGAAATAAGATTTATACGTAGCAACTTTCGTTTGTATGGAATTACAAACACTTATATTCATAGTATATGCGACTTATAGGTAAACTACTTATTTGGTAAGTAAACTTTTATACCTAGGATATATATACTAAACGTTGGAGATTCAAAATGATACTTTCAAAACTATACTTTTGAACATGGAAAATGTATTATTTTATGGAGTTAAAACCTGTGAACTCACCAACTTTATGTTGACGTATTTTTAAATTGCATGTGTTTTCAGGAAGTTGATAACTATGATACGAGAAATGACGTTACACTGCCCGGTGTTTCCGCCGACGGCCGGGGTGTGACAGATTGGTATCAGAGCTATTAACTATAGTGAATTAGTACTTTCTTAGGAAAGCACGACTATAGTTTAGGGCTTACTCTGTTAGGTTTAGGTATATCCCTTAACTTACAAATAAAAAGTATTATTAAATTATACTACTGAAGGACTACTTACGGGAGCGGTGACAAAGATAGACATGTCGATTTGGGTTGCTGGATTTCAGAACGGCTATATGCTAAAATGATCCTGCCCACCGACTGTCCTGACTGGCCGGTGCCTTATCAACTAGACCTGAAGTAACAAACAATAATTAATAATACTCGTGAATACAACAAACACAAAGATATAGAGTTATGTATGAACTCAGTCCCGCGATGAGAACACATGTAAAACCTAAAAATGTAGAAAACCCAAACCCTCGATAAGAATTCAACGCAAGGTTTTAGGTCAAACTACTTAGTCGAGTTTTATTGTACATGGTACGAACCACAACTAAACGTAGACTGATCACCTATGTTTAATTATGGTCAGACCGATGCACAACTAAACTTGGATACGGTGGTTGATAGACTAAAACACCTGAAGATTCTAGAAGATTCAAGATAGATCTCAGATCAGGATACCATCAACTCGGAGTACAAGAAGACGATGATCCGAAGACAACATTTAGGACTCGGTATGTTCATTGTGAGTTCCTAGTTAAGCCTTTGGATTGACCATCACTCCAACAATGTTTATGGACCTCATGAATAGTGTTTACGAACCGTACTTGGATAAATTCGTGATAGTATTTATCGATGATATATTGATATATTCACGAACCAAGGAAGAACACAGTTAACACTTGCAAATAATCTTGGAACTACTAAAAAAAGAAAAGTTGTACGCCAAATTCTCTGAATGTGAATTTTGGATTAGAAAAGTACACATTTTTACATGTAGTTAGTAACAAAGGGATTCATGTCGAACCCTCCAAGATTGAAGCAATTAAAAATTGGGAAGCGCCAAAGACGCCAACAGAAGTGCGTCAATTCTTAGGACTTGCTGGCTATTACTGTAGATTCATAGAGAATTTCTCCAAAATATCCAAGCCGCTTACAACACTAACCCAGAAGGATATGAAGTTCAACTAGGAAGTCAAACAAGAAGCTGCTTTTCAGAAATTGAAGCAAATGTTGTGTAGTGCACCAATCCTATCTCTTCCATATGGGACCGAAGATTTCGTCGTATACTGCGACGCATCAAATCAAGGATTGGGATGTGTGTTGATGGAAAGAGGAAAGATTATCGCCTACGCATCACGACATCTTAAGGTGCATGAGAATAATTACACTACCCATGGTCTTGAATTGGGAGCTGTAGTTTTTTTTGCACTAAAAATCTGAATACATTGAACTACTAAAAGATTGCAACAATAAAGTCCTTGTTAAAGTGCAAAAATTTTATAAAATTACGAATTTGAGATTCGTTTTCATCCCGGAAAGGCAAACGTGGTAGCAGATGCCTTGAGCCGGAAATAATATATTAAACCCCGTCGGGTACGAGAATTAACCATAACTATCCATTCTAACTTTGCAACACAAATTAGAGAAGCTCGACTTGAGGCTCTGAAAGAAGAAAACATCAAGAAGGAAGCTTTGTGAGGAATGGAAAAGCAACTTATACAAATAGATGACGGAACGCGACACTTTATGAACCGAATTTGGACGCCTAAGTTCGGTGGAGTAGGGACTTGGTCTTAGAAGAGGCCCACAAGTCCAGATATTCCGTGCATCCAGGCTCTGACAAAATGTACTTAGACTTAAAAGTACATTATTGGTGGCCAAACATGAAGGCTGAAATTGCTACTTATGTGAGCAAATGCTTGACTTGTTCTAGAGTAAAGGCAGAACATCAAAAGCCTTCAGGTTTACTTCAAACAACCGGAAATACCTGAATGGAAATGGGAGCAGATATCAATGGACTTCATCACTAAGTTACCCAAAACTCCTAGTGGGTTCGACACTATTTTGGTAATAGTCCATAGATCGACTAAGTCCGCCCATTTCTTACCAATTAAGGAGAACGGCAAGATGGAGAAGCTGACTAGAGTTTATCTTAAGGAAATTGTCAGATTGCATGGAGTTCCAAATTCTATTATTTCTGACCGAGATAGTAGATTCACTTCACGATTTTGGCAATCTCTACAAAAATCCTTAGATACACGTCTAGATATGAGTATAGCTTACCATCCACAGACTGATGGTCAGAGTGAGAGAACCATTTAGACTTTAGAAGATATGCTCCGAGCATGTGTGATAGACTTTGGAAATGCGTGGGATAGTCATTTACCGTTAATTGAGTTTTCCTACAACAATAGTCATCATACCAGCATCAAGGCTGCACCGTTTGAGGCTCTTTATGGACGAAAATGTCATTCACCAGTATGTTGGGCAGAAGTTGGAGATACGCAGATGGCCAGAGAATGTACAGGCAATACCTTACGTAATGGACCAGAAATAATCCACGAGACAACTGAAAAGATCGTGCAAATTAAGGATCGATTAAAGGCTGCACGTGATCGTCAAAAGAGCTATACTGACGTAAGACGTAAGCATTTAGAATTCCAAGCTGGAGATAAAGTAATGTTGAATGTCTCTCATTGGAAAGGCGTAATTCGATTCGGGAAACGAAGCAAACTAAACCCACGGTATATAGGACCTTTTTCTGACAAGAATTGGTTCCGTCGCATACCAACTCAAGTTACCTCAAGAACTAAGTAATGTGCACGATGTTTTTCACGTATTAAATCTCAAAAGATGTCTTTCGGATGACACTCTTGTTGTACCTCTCGACGAGATACAAGTCAATACCAAACTCAATTTTGTAGAAGAACCTGTCGAAATCATGGATCGATAAACCAAACGATTAAAACAAAGTCGTATTCCCATAGTGAAAGTTCAATGGAACTCTTTACGAGGACCTGAATATACTTAGGAATGTGAATATCAGATGAAACAAAAATACCCCCAACTATTTAACAAAACCCCATCCACAAGATAAATTTCGGGACGAAATTATTCTAACGGGGGGAGAATGTAACACCCGTCAAAATTAGGTCAATAACAATCACATGTGATTATGCCAATCATGTAATGTGATTTTGTTAAACTAGTGATGTGATAAACTTACTATGTAATTCATGTTAAAGTATGAACTTTCATGATACAACTCAAAGTATACTTTCATACGCTTACAAAAATATATAGAACATCTAAATCTGACTTCGTTAGAAGAAGTTATGATAAATTCTAACGCCATAATTCCTTATAACAAGAGGGATTCAAAATAGACTTAGAATTAGCTATTGGAGTCTAAAAGAAAGTCGTAGTACTCGGAATTACCTACGCGTGCATATAAAGAACGCCGAAAACGAAGTTCGTATGAAAAAGTTATGGCCTTCCGAAGATGCAGCTGTCAGAAACCCTAATTTGACTGAACTCACGACGTGAGGAGTCAACAGACACTAATCTGAGCTAGAAAACACGCGTTAAGGCTATGGGGTGACTCATGGAAGTTCACGACGTGAACCAATCATGTTCACGACGTGAATGGCCCCAGAACACCCTTTAAATAGCGATCAAAGCTCATTCAATCCTTACACCTTCTCCTTTCATTCTCTCTCGTTTCCGAAGGCCGTTTTCCCTTCTCGAGCCTAACAACGACGAGCCTCTGACCGTTTAGATTCTATAATCACGCTACTAAGGTGAGTTTCACGGCCCCACTTTTTAATATTTTCGGGGGAAAACGCATGCTAAATATTATATATACGTTATTATTATATGATAATATATTAGTATCAACGTAGATAGTCATAATAACCGGGATATAGTTATTTCGTATATGAAAGTATACAACTATCGTAAAGTTGTTAGCATGTTATTGTTATAGTAGTATACTAATGTAGATCTTGAGTTATACTTAGAATTCTATATATATATATATATGTGTTGTGTGCGATATAGTTCCAGAGTTATACTCGGAAGTTCTATATGTTAATTGATAAATATGTTGTTATTGTTGGTTTTATGTCAAGATAAAACCATATATGTTATATGTTGTTGTTATTGGTTTTATGTCAAGATAAAACTAGATATGTTATATGTTGTTATTGTTAGTTTTATGTTAAGATAAAACTTAGTATTGCTATTGATAGTTTTATGTCAAGATAAAACTTGGAACGTTATATGTTGTTGTTATTGGTTTTAGGTCAATATAAAACCTGGTTTTACTCCAAGATATAGCTGTTATACTGCCTAAATGTTATGAAGTTAGGAGTAATGTTTAAAAGCATAGTCTAGTGACTTAGGGTTTTAGACATGAAAATGCTTTTGTTGTTAGAGCTATAGGAAAACCGTCAAAGTCTACATGAGCTACCTCATTCATCAACTAAGATTGGGGATCTTAGTGGAAGTCCTCTTACCTGTAACCGTTAATCCCGTGTGAGCGAGGAAGTCGTGTATGAATAAGATACGGGTTGACGACCCCACTCGTGGTTGTTAATTACAACCCAAGACAAGCGAGTGACGATTCGTTCCTTTTATTTTTATTCCGGCGTCGATGAAGCGCGCGGTGTTGTTTCTCATGGTAAATCATGAGTGTATTGTTTCTCATGGTAAATCATGAGTGTATTGTTTTGTCAGAGGTTTTGTTGTCAAGCAGCGGTTACGGACTCATGGTAGCAAATTGTTAGAAGCATTATACTTTGTCGTTATACAAGTATTAATGTTAAGTATAAGTTTCCCCCTACTTATACCCTAGGTACTACTTGTATATTAAGTAGATAATTATACCTAACACACATACTCGTATAGAATTGAAATAGGTTTATACGTAGCGGTTTTACTCGTATAGAATTGAAATAAGATTTATACGTAGCAACTTTCGTTTGTATGGAATTACAAACACTTATATTCATAGTATATGCGACTTATAGGTAAACTACTTATTTGGTAAGTAAACTTTTATACCTAGGATATATATACTAAACGTTGGAGAGTCAAAATGATACTTTCAAAACTATACTTTTGAACATGGAAAATGTATTATTTTATGGAGTTAAAACCTGTGAACTCACCAACTTTATGTTGACGTATTTTTAAATTGCATTGTTTTCAGGAAGTTGATAACTATGATACGAGAAATGACGTTACACTGCCCGGTGTTTCCGCCGACGGCCGGGGTGTGACAGATTGGTATCAGAGCTATTAACTATAGTGAATTAGTACTTTCTTAGGAAAGCACGACTATAGTTTAGGGCTTACTCTGTTAGGTTTAGGTATATCCCTTAACTTACAAATAAAAAGTATTATTAAATTATACTACTGAAGGACTACTTACGGGAGCGGTGACAAAGATAGACATGTCGATTTGGGTTGCTGGATTTCAGAACGGCTATATGCTAAAATGATCCTGCCCACCGACTGTCCTGACTGGCCGGTGCCTTATCAACTAGACCTGAAGTAACAAACAATAATTAATAATACTCGTGAATACAACAAACACAAAGATATAGAGTTATGTATGAACTCAGTCCCGCGATGAGAACACATGTAAAACCTAAAAATGTAGAAAACCCAAACCCTCGATAAGAATTCAACGCAAGGTTTTAGGTCAAACTACTTAGTCGAGTTTTATTGTACATGGTACGAACCACAACTAAACGTAGACTGATCACCTATGTTTAATTATGGTCAGACCGATGCACAACTAAACTTGGATACGGTGGTTGATAGACTAAAACACCTGAAGATTCTAGAAGATTCAAGATAGATCTCAGATCAGGATACCATCAACTCGGAGTACAAGAAGACGATGATCCGAAGACAACATTTAGGACTCGGTATGTTCATTGTGAGTTCCTAGTTAAGCCTTTGGATTGACCATCACTCCAACAATGTTTATGGACCTCATGAATAGTGTTTACGAACCGTACTTGGATAAATTCGTGATAGTATTTATCGATGATATATTGATATATTCACGAACCAAGGAAGAACACGGTTAACACTTGCAAATAATCTTGGAACTACTAAAAAAAGAAAAGTTGTACGCCAAATTCTCTGAATGTGAATTTTGGATTAGAAAAGTACACATTTTTACATGTAGTTAGTAACAAAGGGATTCATGTCGAACCCTCCAAGATTGAAGCAATTAAAAATTGGGAAGCGCCAAAGACGCCAACAGAAGTGCGTCAATTCTTAGGACTTGCTGGCTATTACTGTAGATTCATAGAGAATTTCTCCAAAATATCCAAGCCGCTTACAACACTAACCCAGAAGGATATGAAGTTCAACTAGGAAGTCAAACAAGAAGCTGCTTTTCAGAAATTGAAGCAAATGTTGTGTAGTGCACCAATCCTATCTCTTCCATATGGGACCGAAGATTTCGTCGTATACTGCGACGCATCAAATCAAGGATTGGGATGTGTGTTGATGGAAAGAGGAAAGATTATCGCCTACGCATCACGACAACTTAAGGTGCATGAGAATAATTACACTACCCATGGTCTTGAATTGGGAGCTGTAGTTTTTTTTGCACTAAAAATCTGAATACATTGAACTACTAAAAGATTGCAACAATAAAGTCCTTGTTAAAGTGCAAAAATTTTATAAAATTACGAATTTGAGATTCGTTTTCATCCCGGAAAGGCAAACGTGGTAGCAGATGCCTTGAGCCGGAAATAATATATTAAACCCCGTCGGGTACGAGAATTAACCATAACTATCCATTCTAACTTTGCAACACAAATTAGAGAAGCTCGACTTGAGGCTCTGAAAGAAGAAAACATCAAGAAGGAAGCTTTGTGAGGAATGGAAAAGCAACTTATACAAATAGATGACGGAACGCGACACTTTATGAACCGAATTTGGACGCCTAAGTTCGGTGGAGCAGGGACTTGGTCTTAGAAGAGGCCCACAAGTCCAGATATTCCGTGCATCCAGGCTCTGACAAAATGTACTTAGACTTAAAAGTACATTATTGGTGGCCAAACATGAAGGCTGAAATTGCTACTTATGTGAGCAAATGCTTGACTTGTTCTAGAGTAAAGGCAGAACATCAAAAGCCTTCAGGTTTACTTCAAACAACCGGAAATACCTGAATGGAAATGGGAGCAGATATCAATGGACTTCATCACTAAGTTACCCAAAACTCCTAGTGGGTTCGACACTATTTTGGTAATAGTCCATAGATCGACTAAGTCCGCCCATTTCTTACCAATTAAGGAGAACGGCAAGATGGAGAAGCTGACTAGAGTTTATCTTAAGGAAATTGTCAGATTGCATGGAGTTCCAAATTCTATTATTTCTGACCGAGATAGTAGATTCACTTCACGATTTTGGCAATCTCTACAAAAATCCTTAGATACACGTCTAGATATGAGTATAGCTTACCATCCACAGACTGATGGTCAGAGTGAGAGAACCATTTAGACTTTAGAAGATATGCTCCGAGCATGTGTGATAGACTTTGGAAATGCGTGGGATAGTCATTTACCGTTAATTGAGTTTTCCTACAACAATAGTCATCATACCAGCATCAAGGCTGCACCGTTTGAGGCTCTTTATGGACGAAAATGTCATTCACCAGTATGTTGGGCAGAAGTTGGAGATACGCAGATGGCCAGAGAATGTACAGGCAATACCTTACGTAATGGACCAGAAATAATCCACGAGACAACTGAAAAGATCGTGCAAATTAAGGATCGATTAAAGGCTGCACGTGATCGTCAAAAGAGCTATACTGACGTAAGACGTAAGCATTTAGAATTCTAAGCTGGAGATAAAGTAATGTTGAATGTCTCTCATTGGAAACGCGTAATTCGATTCGGGAAACGAAGCAAACTAAACCCACGGTATATAGGACCTTTTTCTGACAAGAATTGGTTCCGTCGCATACCAACTCAAGTTACCTCAAGAACTAAGTAATGTGCACGATGTTTTTCACGTATTAAATCTCAAAAGATGTCTTTCGGATGACACTCTTGTTGTACCTCTCGACGAGATACAAGTCAATACCAAACTCAATTTTGTAGAAGAACCTGTCGAAATCATGGATCGATAAACCAAACGATTAAAACAAAGTCGTATTCCCATAGTGAAAGTTCAATGGAACTCTTTACGAGGACCTGAATATACTTGGGAATGTGAATATCAGATGAAACAAAAATACCCCCAACTATTTAACAAAACCCCATCCACAAGATAAATTTCGGGACGAAATTATTCTAACGGGGGGATAATGTAACACCCGTCAAAATTAGGTCAATAACAATCACATGTGATTATGCCAATCATGTAATGTGATTTTGTTAAACTAGTGATGTGATAAACTTACTATGTAATTCATGTTAAAGTATGAACTTTCATGATACAACTCAAAGTATATGTTCATACGCTTACAAAAATATAGAGAACATCTAAATCTGACTTCGTTAGAAGAAGTTATGATAAATTCTAACACCATAATGCCTTATAACAAGAGGGATTTAAAATAGACTTAGAATTAGCTATTGGAGTCTAAAAGAAAGTCGTAGTAGTCGGAATTACCTACGCGTGCATATAAAGAACGCCGAAAACGGAGTTCGTATGCAAAAGTTATGGCCTTCCGAAGATGCAGCTGTCAGAAACCGTAATTTGACTGAACTCACGACGTGAGCATAAAAAATTCACGACGTGAGGAGTCAACAGACACTAATCTGAGCTAGAAAACACGCGTTAAGGCTATGGGGTGACTCATGGAAGTTCACGACGTGAACCTATCATGTTCACGACGTGAATGGCCCCAGAACACCCTATAAATAGCGATCAAATCTCATTCAATCCTTACACCTTCTCCTTTCATTCTCTCTCGTTTCCGAAGGCCGTTTTCCCTTCTCGAGCCTAACAACGACGAGCCTCTGACCGTTTAGATTCTATAATCACGCTACTAAGGTGAGTTTCACGGCCCCACTTTCTAATATTTCCGGGGGAAAACGCATGCTAAATATTATATATACATTATTATTATATGATAATATATTAGTATCAACGTAGATAGTTATAATAACCGGGATATAGTTATTTCGTATATGAAAGTATACAACTATCGTAAAGTTGTTAGCATGTTATTGTTATAGTAGTATACTAATGTAGATCTTGAGTTATACTTAGGATTCTATATATATGTGTTGTGTGCGATATAGTTCCAGAGTTATACTCGGAAGTTCTATATGTTAATTGATAAATATGTTGTTATTGTTGGTTTTATGTCAAGATAAAACCATATATGTTATATGTTGTTGTTATTGGTTTTATGTCAAGATAAAACTGGATATGTTATATGTTGTTATTGTTAGTTTTATGTTAAGATAAAACTTAGTATTGCTATTGATAGTTTTATGTCAAGATAAAACTTGGAACGTTATATGTTGTTGTTATTGGTTTTAGGTCAATATAAAACCTGGTTTTACTCCAAGATATAGCTGTTATACTGCCTAAATGTTATGAAGTTAGGAGTAATGTTTAAAAGCATAGTCTAGTGACTTAGGGTTTTAGACATGAAAATGCTTTTGTTGTTAGAGCTATAGGAAGCCGTCAAAGTCTACATGAGCTACCTCATTCATCAACTAAGATTGGGGATCTTAGTGGAAGTCCTCTTACCTGTAACCGTTAATCCCGTGTGAGCGAGGAAGTCGTGTATGAATAAGATACGGGTTGACGACCCCACTCGTGGTTGTTAATTACAACCCAAGACAAGCGAGTGACGATTCGTTCCTTTTATTTTTATTCCGGCGTCGATGAAGCGCGCGGTGTTGTTTCTCATGGTAAATCATGAGTGTATTGTTTCTCATGGTAAATCATGAGTGTATTGTTTTGTCAGAGGTTTTGTTGTCAAGCAGCGGTTACGGACTCATGGTAGCAAATTGTTAGAAGCATTATACTTTGTCGTTATACAAGTATTAATGTTAAGTATAAGTTTCCCCCTACTTATACCCTAGGTACTACTTGTATATTAAGTAGATAATTATACCTAACACACATACTCGTATAGAATTGAAATAGATTTATACGTAGCGGCTTTACTCGTATAGAATTGAAATAAGATTTATACGTAACAACTTTCGTTTGTATGGAATTACAAACACTTATATTCATAGTATATGAGACTTATAGGCAAACTATTTATTTGGTAAGTAAACTTTTATACCTAGGATATATATACTAAACGTTGGAGAGTCAAAATGATACTTTCAAAACTATACTTTTGAACATGGAAAATGTATTATTTTATGGAGTCAAAACCCGTGAACTCACCAACTTTATGTTGACGTATTTTTAAATTGCATGTGTTTTTAGGAAGTTGATAACTATGATACGAGAAATGACGTTACACTGCCCGGAGTTTCCGCCGACGGCCGGGGTGTGACAACTACTATCATGAGCTACCAACATCGCCAATATCACCCACCACCACCACCACCTACCATCGTCATCGATTACAATTTGATTTATAGCCAACCAAACATACCAACCAAACAGTATACGAAATTGGATTCAAAGTCTTGACAAATTCCTTTTCCAATTCCAGTTCCATTTTCTTTAAAAACATTATATGAACCAAACAACACCTTAGGCTATGGGGAATTATGGATACAAGATTATGAGTAACCATTGAAAGCTAATGGCTTGTGTCTTTAGGGCATATTGGATTATGGTTAAGGGATTATGACATACCACTTAAGGCTTTATGCTTATTTTACATTTGGTTTAAAAGGATTTTATTAGTTTTGCAAATAGTTTTTGTATTTATGATTATTAATAGACACTACTGCATAAGGCCAAATGGGAGTTATGGATATATGACTACTAACAAACACCATTACTTAAGGAAAAATGGTGTTATGGATATATGCATGCTCATTAAAAACATGGCAATTGAATCATAAGTCGAGATCATTTAGAGCATACTGCGAATGAACATAGGGGATTATGGCTATATGATAATAATTAAACATTCACTAAATGCTAATGACTAATGCCTTTAGGGTATGGGGAATTATGGCTACAAGATTATGAGTAAGACTTAAGACTAATTACTTATTATTTATGGGCCATTTGGGATTATGGCTATTAGATTAATACAAATAATTAAGATATTCGTTAAAAGCTAATGGCCTGTAACTTTAGGGCATAAGAGATTATGACCTACAGCTTAAGGCAAATGACTTATTATTAATCGGCCATTTGGGATTATGGCTTTATGCTTATACTTTTGCAAAAACCGAAAGTTTTCGATACCGTGCGGTTTTTATATATATACATCAACCGCAAAAACCGAGCCAAACCGTACTATTATATTATATATTAAATAAATTATATCTTTATATTTTATATATAATAAAAGCTATATATACTTAGCCTAACTAAATAATGAATATAATATTCTTTAGCAAAAACTTTTAACAAAAAGAAAAAAAAGTAGTTAATATTTTTCTATTTAACGCGTCAAAAAAATGTTCCCATAAAATATGAATGCAAATTTTGTGTGACAAAAAAATCAAATATATAAACTAATTATCTACAAGGACCAAAATGTAATTTTCATTAAATTTGGTAAATGTCAGTGTTGATATAGTTTCAAATCGTTTGAGGGAGGATACGATATAGTTTCAAATCGTTTGAGGGAGGATACGATGAAATCTAGGAACAATTAGAAACTAATATCAAATACTCCTTTTCGGCTCCAAAATCGTTTTAGGGTTCAGAAATTTTCAAGAATGTGTTTACTCTCTAAAATCAGGCGGGAAGTCTTCATCTTTCTCACCACGAAAACCATATCAAATCGATTCGAGAAAGGTAATGTCGAGATATTAGGTATCATCCTAAAATAGAGGAACCGATTAATTGCATCTTTATAAAGAAGATCGATTTATTCAATCATTTTTATCGTATTCTCTAGTTTGAAAACAAATCAGCTGTACTACAAGTGTTCTTCTACCAAAATCGTTCTTTATTCTGTTGTAAGTCTCGATGAATGTTAACATTAAGCTTCTCTTTTAGTTGATTAAAAATGTTACTGATAGCATATTCTTTCAAGTTATGTCATAACGAAATTTATTTTTTTGAACACCAGGTGTGCTTATTGCACACCAACTGTTCGATGAAAAGCTTAAATCAAGAATTTATGTTAAATATTATTGTTTGGTATCATATTGTTTAATGAAATACTAATCTAACTTGTATCTTATTTTTCATGTTTAATTAAGCATTATGGAAGGAGAAAACGTACTGATTGAAGATGTGTCTACATTGGAAATGGAGGAGGAGGACCAAGATGATGGATCTGATCTGGATGATTCAGAACATGAAGACAGATCTGATTACACTTCCAGTGATTCTGATAGCAACACAGAGACTACAAAGAAAACAAGGAAGAGGGGATTGACTCGATTGCCAAAGTTACGGACCGAACATACAAATTCTGGTGGAAGAAAAAAATGTGTAAAGTTTGATGAATTTTGAAGGTTTGCAGGGAAGTATAGATCACAGCTACCTAGTTATCTGGGAGACTTAGTACGGGAGAGGGTAGGAGTTAGTGTTTTCAACTGGAAGAAGGTAACAAAAGAAGTCCAGGAAAAACTATGGGAAGAGATAACGGTAAATAATTTTTTTTTATATGTAGCTCATATGTTATTGTTATTCTCCAATGCAATTTCATTCAATGCCTAACATACTTGTTATTCGTATTTTAGCATTTTTATGAAATTGAAGATAGTCGAAGAAAATATATAATGAATCGGCTTGGTATCCTTCTACGAAATTTTAGAAGAAAATTGTATGCAAAGTACATAAAGCCCAACTTAGGGAATACCACCAAGCTTAAAAGAATTCCTAAACGATATCGTACAATAATCCTTAGCCAAGATCATTGGAACAAGTTCGTTGAACACACACAGTCTGAACAATTCAAGGTTAAATTCCTTTTTTTTTCATTATCACTTTTATTTTATAGTTTCTGAAGGTAAAAAATACTTATAAGATCCATTAATTTATTTTTTGGAAGGATATATCGACAAAGACGATAAAAGCGCGTTCTAAGTCGAAGTATAATCACCGGATGGGACGGGGAGGATATACGGCTCTAAGAGAGAAACTGGTAAGTTATATATTTTATTCAATTATGTATGTCTATATGTGTTTGTTTTTATAAAGTTACATACTACACCTATATGTTCATATTAGAGCATTGAACTAGCATACGCCATTTGTTTGGTTTTCTATTTGCACAAAATTAACCCTTTGGTTGGTCAAAACTATGAAAGTGGGACTACCAATTAGAGTGTTGTACTTTCAAGTTTTCAAGTACATTCTTTACTAAAAAGTGAATGTTATATGCCACCACTGTTGGAGTAATTAAAACCGGGACAATTTTAATGCCAGGGGTATTTTGGGAAAAGTTTACTTATTTTAAGTTTTGGTATTTGTTTAAGTTTTTTTTCCCAGTAGATGTATTGTACTAAATAGGAGTAATATCTTAGTTGTTTAGTATAAATAGGAGTAATATCTTAGTTGTTTTTTAATTGAAGTTCATGTTTAATAAGTTTGAAAAGTTTTGTTTTGTCCCCTGTTCTTTTACATCACCTGATCACGTTTCTGTATGAAGTTTTGAAGAACAAAGACTTGAAATTGTTCTATTTGTGCATCCGGTTTTAGTTTCACTTAAAAGACCCGGTGAACAAGTCAATTTTCTAGAAGTTCTTATGTCTTCTGTTCGTGCTTTCCTCTCCCCTGTTTTCTGTCATGTTGCTTTGTTGCTGTCACAAAGTCTAATACCAAAAATAACATTTCAAGTATATTCTTCTTTTTCTAAATTATATGAATTTTAAATAATACCCTTATATTTATTAGCTTTTTACAGATTTGATACACAACTTTTTTTTATTACACTACCTTTAAAGATAATATAATAAGAATATTAGACAATAATAACAAAAATAAATTATTTTTATGTAATTAAATTCGATGTAGTTATCATATTAACAAAATTAGCATGTTATCACATAGAAAAGAAATTAACACCAATTTTGGAGTATTTCATACGATGTTTAGGGTCAAACAATCCACTATTCAACTTTGAAATTTCACATAAAATTTCTTAATTTTTCAAGAAGTTATCAATAATAAACCAGACTGTGTACAAAACCTGCTTCTGGTATGATTTCCGACTCGTACCACCACTTCAGATTTACATCAGATGGTCAAGAAAGACCAAAAATTTACCAAACTTTTTTTCTTTGGAAATGAAACATTTACCAAACAGTTAATGGACTAAAGGACCTTTTTATTAAAATGTTGCTTCTTATTTCATTCATTGTGTGTCGGACGAGCCATGTGTCTTATGGGTAACCGGGTTATTCATCCGGTCAGATCCATATGTCATGTGGGTAATCGAGTTATTCATCGGGTAATAGTTTTTGTTTGGCCGAAGGAGGACATGAAAATGGTAATAATCTGACATAGGAAAGTAAGCTACAGGGAAAAAAAAATAAAAAGGAAGCGCCTCTATCTCTCTGAATAACTACATAACTTAGAATAGGAACATTAACATATTGTTATTGGATTCTATTATATATATATATATATATATATATATATATATATATATATATATATATATATATATATATATATATATATATATCGTGACTTTTATGAGTTGATAACTATGATTACTAGGTAAATAATAAAGTACTTGCCAAAGATGAAATGACACCCCGGTCATTAATGTGGTGTAAAGGACGTGAAAACAAAGCAGGCGAAATAGAAGATGCTAATGTAAAACTTATGGCAGAAAAACTAGTAAGTTATTGAAACTTTCTCCTTTGTTGTTTGATTACTGTAATAAATGTGACTTGTTTAATAAATGTTGATGTTATTTTGATATCGCTTTGTGTACAGGTGGAACATGAAAAACAAATTAAAGATGGAGATGTGAAGCTTGATCCTGGGATGGATGCCATGTCACTAAAATGTATATAGTAGTTACTTTACAAAAAATCTGTCGTGTCACTAAAGTGTTAACAATAGTCATGATAGAAACTCAATATGTGTCTACAAGTGTTTTATGGTCACTTTTAATTAAACATATGTGACTAAAAGTAAAAGAAATACAACATTGAAAATTTTTGTGTCTCGGAAAAGATACACATGTCACTTTATTTAATAATCATATGACTATAAGTAATATCACAATAGGGTAAATGTAGTCACGTTGAATGAAATTGTGTATCGATACAACACTAATGGTTATGATTGCATTGATTCGCGGTATCTAAATTATGATCAATAGCCACATTGAAAACTATAGGTGTGTCTAAAGGATAACAAATGTTATGATTATGAAAAAATTGTGTGGCTAAATATTAAACAATAAGGACAATAAACATTAGTTGTGTATCAACAATTATTTTATAGTCATGCTTTAATTTAATATATGTGACTAAAAACTAAATAGTATTGTCAATGTAGATAAATTTGTGTCAAAATCTTAACATATGTCACTCATTTCTACATTCGTGTGACTGTATGTTCTACAATAGTCATTGCTATAAAAACATTATGTAACTATACGACATTTACAACTATGGTTTAAGTATGTATATGTGACTTTAATAAAAACAATAGTCACAGTCTGTAATTTTTTAATGTCTAAATGATAAAATCGGTCATACTTAAAACAAATTTTTATGTTCATAAGATGAATATTAGCCACTGTTATATATATTTTTATGTCTATAGATCAATTACAGTCATGTTTAATTGATTTTCTATGTCGAAAAGATATAAAATAGCCACACTTACAACTTTTTATATGTGTAAATCATAGCAACGGTCATGAAAAATTATACATATGTGGCTGTAAGCTATAGGATAAACATAGTTAAAAAATAGTATATGTCTTTAAAATACTTTTGGTCATTGAAATTATAAATTTATGTGACCATTTTGGGAACATGGTCATGAATTATTTAATTATGCGTGTCTAAAAGATTGTTAATAGTCATAAAAAATAAATTGTGTGACAAATTATCAGCAAAACGCCATAGTGAAAATAAATTCATGTGGCCATTTGTTGAATATGGTCATGCTTCGCTTAATTTTGTGTCTCTAAATGATAGTCAATAGTCATAATGAACATTTTTTTTGTGTGACGAATTATTATCAATACGCCATAATGAAAATAACTTCATGTGACCATTCCATGAAAGATGGTCACCAAAATAACTAGAATGTGTGTCTAGAAAGGGTTTACAGTCACAATATTGGATAGAGTGATATATTACAACAACAAAAAAATTCACCTTATAGCCACACTTTTATGCTATGGTCACAGTTTTTCATATGATATAGCCACTAAATTTAAAAGTGGCTGTATGGTGCCTAAAATGGCACGACCTTCGGTGACACTTTCAATGAAAAAAAAAGTGTGACTATAGGCATATGGTCACAATTTTTTGGTGTGGCCATAACCCATTTTTGTACTAGTGTGATTGGGGACTGAGATGGTCAAGGACTAGGATACACCCTAATTGAGTATAGTAGGGCATGTGTTAGCTGCAGCGTCGGACGATCAAGAGGAGTATATCAGGGCGGTGACCCTTATTGTCTTTGATGGGTATTAAGAGTGGAAATATGGTTTCTGCTCTTATGATAAGTGACGTGATGGAACGTTGATTGAGGAGTCGATGATGAGCAGTACAGTAGATCACTACTTCCAGACTAAGAGTCAGGGTTAATACTGGACAGTTGGGAGGTCCGGTGATGGAATGGTGTGAGATTATGAATGACTAGAGGCAGTCATGGTGGGAAGTTCTAAGGATTTCATCTGAGTTTCAGGACATCTGGAGTTGCTCGATCTCTGTCGGGAGATCATCGAGCGTTGCGTAGCACCTTCCAAGAGTAGGTGCGATGATTACTGGTGGAAACAGTCGGTGTGATAGATTGCTGGTGCGCCGATTGGGGATGGTTCGAACCCTAAGTGGGGGAGAACCGGGTATTTTATTGAGGGGATCAGAGATTCGATCGAGAATGGTTAGACATCTGGATATAGAGACCGGCGGTGCGATTTCATTGAGCCCAAGGTTGTTGGTGATTGAGACGAGGTGCAGAGCGAGATAATGCATGTGTTATGTTTGAAAAGGATGAGTGCCTCCACAGCAAGTGGCCGTTGATCGGAGACCTTGGGGTGAACGGGAATTCTTCAAGGTCATAACAGTGAATTTGAGATGGTTGGCTCGTAGGGTGAGTTCGGCGGTTGAGAAATTCTGGTTCAATGATGGGGCTGTTATTCAGCTTGGAAAGGGAAGAAGTTGATTAGACAACCAATTTCAGGTCGAGGAACAGGAAGATCAGTGGATGAGACGAGACGTCGTGAGGTCCTATGTAGTGTATCGAGGTATCCGAATTTAATGCATTGGATTTCGGATAATTTGAGCCTTGAGTGGAGACGGCAAGTGGTGGGTCAAGCATCGATGATTCCAGTGGGAACCCTTTCGGTTAATGACAGAAAGTGAGATTGTCCAAGTATATGGATCATAGCAGGGAAGGGTATTTTGTTATGACGATTGCCGCCATATATAGGGATGCATAATTTGGGTAAGTGCATGCACCTATCTATGATTGATTAGCGGATTGTGAGCTAGTCAGAGGTTGTTGTGATGCTACGGGAAGCCGTAATACTCACTAGTCAGAGGTTGTTGTGATGCTACGGGAAGCCGTAGTACTCACTAGTCAGAGGATTGTTGTGATGCTACGGGAAGCCATAGTACTTACTAGTCAGAGGTTGTTGTGATGCTACGGGAAGCCGTAGTACTCACTATTCATAGGTTTTTGTGATGCTACGGGAAGCCGTAGTACTCACTAGTAAGAGGATTGTTGTGATGCTACGGGAAGCCGTAGTACTCACTAGTAAGAGGTGTGGTGATATTGCGGGAAGCTGTAGTACTCACCAGTCAGTGAGAGGTTGTGGTGATACTGCGGGAAGCCGTAGTACTCACCAGTCAGTGAGAGGTTGATGTGATGCTACGGGAAGACGTAACACACACTAGTCAGCGAGAAGTTGTTATGGTAAAGTACTCTTTGATCAGAGCAGGGCGTAGATGAGTTTTAGGCATGGGGTGGCCCTAATTTATGAGTTTTGGGAACCTGGTGGTCGGACCAGGGGCGAGACCAGGGTCTCCTCAATGATAGGGAGTCATTATGTTTTGAGTAAGGTGTGGTCATCGCAATCCAAAAGAATGGGATAAGTGAGGTACGCATGGGTTGCGAGAAATGAGTTCTGAGTTGAGTGCTTCGTTGGGACGAGTGGTTCCAACTCTGGGTTGGACCAAACTCTCGAGTTTGATTTTGGCTCTGATGGTACGTTGGACAGGCGAGATGAGATTCTGGATTTTGAGGTGGGTTCCATGTTGAGGAGTATTGTTTGTTATCTGATGTCTTAAACATGTGTGGGTCAGTACTCGGGTACGGGAGGTACCGCAAGTTGCATGGAACGATGAGTAACAGATGACAGAGGTCGGGGTTGAGTCGATCTCCAGTTGGGAAGGTAGCATTCGCTTAGGGTTAAGCGAACATCGTTACTTGTGTGTCACATTGGGCCGATGTGGTTATAGTAAGAAGGAAACCATGGAGACGGTTGGGATAATGCAACGGATGACCTTGGAGGTTCAACTGTTGAGTCGAGATCAGACCTGGTACTCAGTGTTAAAAAGGGATACGAGGGATGCAACTGAGGCTTATGATTTTAGATGTCTGAGGACTTCTGAGCGAGCATGATTCTCTTGTGTCGGAGAACAGGATGTTGAAAGTTTATTGTTCGGATGGATTCTGATAGTTGTTCAGTGGATGAGCCCTGGTGGGATGTAAACACTTTCGTTCCTTGGGGCGTGATTCAGACTATTTTGGTGCGTTGGTATGAGTGATCGGTAGCCGATTGTCGGATTTTGTCTTGTGAGAATCAGAGGAGCAGTGAGTTATCAAGGTTTGATGTTCGAAGAGCGAATATCATGGTGATAGCGTGAGTGGGCGGTCTGGCGGCGGGCCAGGCCACTAGAGTTTCCCGATTCTGGGAAGGTCAAAAAGGGGTATTTTAGCGACAGAGGGGCCGGTTTTGTTCCAAATTTGGAGTTCCTGGTCGGATCCAGGTATTCATGGAGAAAGATATCGTTTTGGTGTGAGAACCTCTCAGTGCTGCTTTTCGAGTGTTTGTTTTCTATCTATGTGGTTGAGGAGCGATTTCGAGGGCGAAATCTATTTCAAGTGGGGGAGAATTGTAACATCCGGATTTCCAGGCGTGACAATTTGAGTATTTCTTTTTGAGTTATGAGGAGGGACTCGACGAGTTGATGCCTAGAATCGTTGAGTAGGATCGCGATTTGCTGACTGGAGTAATGAAGGGACTCGACGAGTCGATGGGTGGACTCGACGAGTCCGCGCTGTGGACAGAAACCCTAAATCCTCGGGCCTGTGCCCTATTTAAGGGTCCTTATAGCCCTCATTTGTGGCTACCAGTCCAGAGAGAGAAACCCTAGAGAGCTTGGGCGAGTTGTCTGTGAGAGCAAGCCATTTTAACCCTTTTTGGTGTTGTTTTGCAAAGAAGAAGGTGTTTCCAGCTAGAGGAGGTCAAGAGGATTGCTAATCCGTGGTTTTCAAGCTTGGATCTGCAGTATTGAGGTAGCAAATCGAACTCTCCTTCTGTTTTGGTTAAAATCTATGAATCTAGGGTTTTCTATACCCTTTTATGGCTTGAATTGATGAGTTTATGGTCCCTTTATGTGTTAGACTTCAGATCTGGACCCATAGAGGTCCAGAGAGCATTATCCATCTTGCTTTATGAAGTGTTATGGAAGGAATGAACTTAGGTTGCCATTTTTAGGGCTATTTCTTCAAAAGGAACCATATATGTGTTGCATGAGTGTAAAGGTTTCACCTTTACATGATTAGTGGGTATGGAAAGGTCAGATATATAGGTTAGAGAGGCGGATATGACCTCAGAAGGTCATTTGAGTGTTGTCATGGACGCTACTCGCCGAGTTCATAAATGGACTCGACGAGTCGAGTCGGGGTTGGCCGCGATTCGTGACAAGAGTAACTCGTCGAGTGAAGGGATGACTCGACGTGCCAAGTAAGGCTAGAAGGATTCTGAGGACCTGCATGGACTCGCCGAGTCGCCCAAGTGCACTCGACGAGTCGGGTCAAAGTTTGACCGTTGACTTTAGTTGACCTTAGGGTTTTGGTCAAGCTGATTCAGGAGGGTTCAGGGAGGGGTAGCCTTCTACCCAATATTTAGAGATGAGACTATGAGAGGGTATTGATCAGGAATGTTATTCGGATGATAGGAGGAGGCTAGGTCGGGACGTCAAGCACGAGAGTTTATCCGACTTTGTACGAGGTGAGTCTTCTCACTATACTGTACCTAGAGTGGTACCTATGTGTGACCGGAAGGTCTTATATGCGATGAGATGTATGTGTTGTATGTTGTTATATGATATGTATGTGTTATGTATGTTATGAATGATAAGGATCGGAAGGTCATCATGATGTGGACCGGAAGGTCAGGATGATATGGACCGGAAGGTCATTACGGGTAGGGCCGGAAGGTCTACCAGGGTTGTGGGACGGAAGTCCTCTGAGACGCAGTGACCGTAAGGTCTTATAGCCTTGAGTGGCGTATGTGTGCATGTGGTATTCTGGGGAACTCGCTAAGCATTTATGCTTACAGTTGTTGTGTTATGTGTTTTAGGTACTAGCGAGGATCGCGGGAAGGCGCCGGCATGATCCGTACACACTCATGGAGTATATGTCTTGAGATTCTGGGATATGTTTTGTTATGATAACATTGGATACATTATGTTTCGATATTACCTTATGAATAAAAGTATGTTTTAAAAATGAAAATTGTTTTGGAAATTTATGTTGTTACATTATTTCTAGACTTAAACTTATAATGCTAAGCGATGATCGTGAGGAGTGTGTCTAATATATTTTAGGAAGTACGCCTGAATAGACACAAGCACTAGCTTAATTAGGGAAGATGCCTAAGATGCTTTTATGTGCTTAATAATTTGTGATGCTTTATGCTATCGTTTGATCGGATCTATGGTGTGTTGCCGATCGGATCTGGAAATTTTATGTGTTCAGATTTCTAAACGTTTAATTACGATATTAGAACTGGCATATAATTTTTTGAGGTAATAAGGAGGAATACGCGTCTAAACCTTGCTCTATCTTTATTCTCGTCTCGATACACCAAACGACTGCTTTGGTGTGCAAAACATCATGGTGAAGACTCGTAGTGAATTGAGTAAATGGAGGAAATGAGAAGGCTTACAATATTGAGTGGTACCTATCGGAAGATATCGTAAGAGTGATATATTGCCTTTAGAACGCGTCTAAGAAATAATACGTCTAGTACGAGAGAAGTACACTTTCGATTAATAGAAAGAAATATTTTTGGTATAATCCATGAAGTTATCCCATCGTATGACATTTCCATCACCAACCGAGTTGAAGCAGAGTTGATGATTGAAGATACGCATGGAAGAAGTCCTAGTAGAGTTTAGGGAAAATTATCTAAATGTTTGGACACATTTGTATGTGTTAAAATTGTTTTTATGTAAATGACTTGGAGAACTGCGAGACAATACTTGGGACGAGTATGAGTAGGTGTGAAAGGTAGTAGAGGCCTATACTACCAGAAGCACAGGACTCGCACTTGGATCAGGGAAAGTCACAAGGTTACCAAGAAGCTAGTAATTGAGTCCATTTTGTTCATGTCTGTCGTTACCATCGTTTCGGTAATGACTAAGAAGATGATTGTTATTTCGACCCTAGTGGTCATATTAAACCGAGTCCGACTAAGATGAGTATGTTACGAGGTTCAAAGAACCGAGATCGATGTAGCATCTGACTTAAGTTAGAAGATTGAACTGAAATATAATCAAAGCAATCAATAGAAGTATCGCAACCGTTGTTAAGGTTAAAAGCTTGTACCTAGAAGTGCTACATGCTAGAATGTGATTATATCACGTTAGAACATGAAGGAAGGTATATTCCATTCTGGAATTTGACTCTAAAAGACCTGAGTCTAAGCGTCACATCATACGATGAGAGGTCATTAGAACATGACCCATTAGTCCATGTTCGTAATCAAAGAACTTATATTAAGTTTGCTAAGAAGAAGGAGTATCCAATAAGGAATCGAGATTGTGATTCGAAGGTTATGATTGGAAGACTAACGTGAGATAGAGAGTGGGTGCACGATCGAGTATTGCTTACAGTGAATAAGTCTAAGAGATAGATACTGATTCGAAGGAATATAGAAGTTACAATTATTACCTAGGATGAAGATATAACGTATGGAGTCATTATGCAAGCCCTGTTTTGTTGATGATTCCGGAACGTAATCATCCTAAGGGGGAGATGAATGTAACGCAGCAGATTCGGGCTAGTCAATTTAGAGACAATAAGCGTCAAAAATAACTTTTTTTGATATAATATTATTTTTAGAATAAATAATCTTGACCAAGTTATAGTATATGTCCCAAGGGTTCCATACATATAAAGAACGCTGAAATCCGAGTTATAACGAAGAAGTTATGACACGTCGAAGTTTTACGGCAAAACCGGCACGACACCGGGAATCGTAAAAAGTGAATTTACGATAAAATACTTTCTATCCTTAGTGATCTAAACAAAAGTCATATTATATGTTAAACCGAGAGTGTGCATAAAAAGAACGTCCAAATCTGACTTCGTATGAGGAAGTTATGATTTTTCTAAGATTTAACATAACAGTGCACAACCCGAAATTCGAATTTTCGATTGGTCGATTTTTAACCAAAACAGTCTAAACGAGAATTGAAGATCTCGTTAATAGGAGCTCAACAATAAAAAGACAGTCGAAAACGGAGCCCGTATGCGAAAGATATGGATGAAACTTAGTCCCTACTCTTCAAGCGCGGCGAATTCGATACAAAGTTGTAAATCCGAGATAGAATGAGAACTAGCCAATTGAGTCTAAATGAAAGTTGTAGTACTCATAAATACCAACGCGTGGTTATAAATAACGTATAGAATAGAGCTCGTATGTTAAAGATATGGACGAAACTTGGTCCCTACTCTTCGAGCGCGATAAATTCGATATAGTTTTGTAAATCTAAGATAGAATGAGAATTAGCCGACGGCGTCTAAATGAAAGTTGTAGTACTCGTAAATACCAACGTGTGGATTTAAAGAACGTAGAAAATGAAGCTCGTACACGGAAGATACAGACGAAACTTAGGGCCTACTTTACGATAAAACCCCTATAAATAAAGGGTGAATCCTTCATATTTTCTTCACACCATAAGCCTTTCTTTCTCTCTCTAACTTCTGTCTAGACTACCAAACCCCTCTAAATCCCTAGGACCTGGAGTGCCCGAAGGCTCCGAGAAAAAGAGCTTTTCGGCTCAGAAGCTCTGCTCCAGCGGAACCCGGTTTCTAGCAATACCCGCTGTTTCGTCGAAGGAAATTATAGTGTTAAGAAGCGAAGCGTTGTCCGAGTTTGAAATCATCACTTTAACAAGTGAGTGCATAGTTACTTTCATATTACACATAGATATGAAGTATTTAATATAAATTACATGCTGTGAGTGCATAGTTACTTTCATCTTACACATAGATATGAAGTATTTTATATAAATTACGTGTTATGTGTGCATATTATCTGTATACTTGTTATCTATGCTGGATGAACGATTTTATACATGTTTTAAATAATTTAAACTGTATATGTATTTTATATCTACAAAATATGTTGGGTAAAACATGGGTAGATGAATAATGAGGGATGAAAGCTGATATAGAGGAACATTGGCAGTATGGACATAGTGCCCTATAGGTGAGCATTAGCAGCAATGGGCCTAGTACCATATAGATGAGCATTGGCAGCTGCACCACAATCTGTAGATGTTTTTGATCTACTCTAAACGTCCTAGCAGCTACGCTCTAAGGATAGTATCGGCAGTTGCACCTAATAGAGAATGTCATAATTCTGGCGGCTGCGCCTAAATGATAATATTTGCAGATGTGCTTAATAGATAATATTGACAGCTGTGTCATTGGCAACGATGGACTTCGTGCCTACTCCTTAGGACAATCCTTAGGACTGAATGGGTGAATAATAAATGTTTCTTAGGCGAGATCCTTAGGAAATAAAGAAGATAACTGGGATGGGTAATTGGGTTGATTGTTTAATGATTAAACATAATTATATTATTGTGGGTTGAAAACCCTATGTACTCACCAGGTTTTCCAACCTGACCCACTCAAGTTTATTGTATCACATGTATCGATATGAAGTTACATTACACTGAGAGATTAAGGAGATGTAAATCACTAGTGTTAATGAATGTAAGCTCTGTTTATGCTTATATTTCTATATTGACAATGACATCCCAAAGTTTTAAAATGAATAAAATACATTTCTTAAAAAAATGCTTTAATAACGTATTTATCATGTTTTTCTGGGAACAAATTCCGCAACACTTTTCTTTAAAATGTACTCTAATTTTAAAACAAACATAAACAAAAATCGGTCTTTTCTGGCTGTGGAAATGGGGATGTCAAAGTTGGTATCAGAGCATTAGTTTTAGCGAACTAGGAATAAGGATTTATTTCTAGACTTAAACTTATAATGCTAAGCGATGATCGTGAGGAGTGTGTCTAATATATTTTAGGAAGTACGCCTGAATAGACACAAGCACTAGCTTAATTAGGGAAGATGCCTAAGATGCTTTTATGTGCTTAATAATTTGTGATTACTTATGCTATCGTTTGATCGGATCTATGGTCTGTTGCCGACCGGATCTGGAAATTTTATGTGTTCAGATTTCTAAAAGTTTAATTACCATATTAGAACTGGCATATAATTTTTCAAGGTAATAAGGAGGAATACGCATCTAAACCTTCCTTTATCTTTATTCACGTCTCGATACACCAAACGACTACTTTGGTGTGCAAGACATCATAGTGAAGACTCGTAGTGAATTGAGTAAATGTGACAACCCATGGATAGTCTATGGAGGTTTAAACCCATGGATCCTAAGGAATATGGAAGGTCATGCACATTAGGGTTTACATGGTGTAACCCTAATCTTGCCACACTATATAAGAAGCCCCTTAGCTCATGAAATCGTGCACTAGAGTGAAGTTTTGAAGAGCATAGCCGATTTGTGTGCAAGACATATTCTCTCAAGTCATCCTTTGTCCAAAGGTGTGTTGTGATTCCATTTGAGGCATTCACACTATTGGTGCTAAGCTCTTAAAGGTCTAAGGTTTCAAGGTACAACAAAAGGTATGTCATCTAACTAGAATTTTGTAGTATAGATACTCCATTGTATGTTAGTTAGGATGATGCTTTGGAATATTGAAAGTTTGCATGTATATTAAAGAAAACATAGATCCAAAGCATTTAGGGTTGCATGTACACCTTAGGAGTGTTAGAATCCTCAAAACCCAACAGTGGTATCAGAGCCTAGGGTTGTATTCCATTATACTTGATGCTACATGTTTTCAAAGCTTGAAAAAATCGATTTTCTGCTTCCTGGACAGTGAACTCGCGAGTCCACTGGGGAACTCGCTGAGTCCACCCTATAATCTGACCAACTCGTTGAGTCAGTTCATGCACTCGACGAGTTGGTGCTCCTGGATGCAGAATTTCGAGTTTTAAAGATGGAATTGGACTAGGATCATTACCCTAAACTGTTTTTGAACTTATAAACCTGTTTTTGATGTGGTAATGATCATGCTTATCCAATTTAAAAGATAATTGTCAAAGTTTCATGTTTTGTATTAGTTTATATGGTTAGGCTAATTACATGAAATTTGTTTGATATGGATTGTCTTGTTCTTATGAGTTTAATTAGATCATAGACATATTTTTTTTTGATTTTCTTGTTAGAATTTTTGATCTAAATGGTTTTGATGAATTCCATAACTTGTCCTCAAGTTATGGAAAATGAAAAGTTTTTCTTTTAAAGAGATCATTAAAATAATAGGTTTGAACTTGAAGAGTCTTTTTCCCATAAATGGTTTTATGAACTCCATAACTCGTCCTCAAGTTATCGATTTTCAAGAGTCTTTTCATTAAAACCTATATTAAACTCATAAGTTATGAATTTGAAAGTTTTGACAAGTTTCAATACTTGCCCTCAAGTTTTGGAATTTGTAGAGTTTCACCTTTTGAATACTTTAGTTCCAAACCCTAGAATTTTAAAAGTGTAAAATTCAACCCTTATACTATTATAATATTATAGGTTTAATATATATATATATATATATATATATATATATATATATATATATATATATATATATGTGTGTGTGTGTAAGAGTAAAGTCAGTATTACCGTTAGTAGGCCTCATTCACGAAGCCGGTCTATAAGGGCGGGGGGGGGGGGGGGGGGTATAATATTATTGCCTATAAAATGGTAGTTTAATGGGTGTCCACTCTCACCCACCGCTTCCTTGACTGGTGGAGGGTCGTTAGCCGAATGGGTTTGACAGGACATTTAAATTCTCATTAAAAGTATAATGAAATACTAAGTAACTAAACACTTATAAATTCCCAATCTTAGTTTCTTAGGAAAATGTGAATTTGGTGCTAACCCATGAAATTGCACTTTGCACCTTGTTAAGTCGTTAGTGGAGCGTGTGTTGTTAACCGACACACTAATCTGGGACTGACAGTGCGTGGCAAAGGGTAGCTTGATGTTAATCATAGATCAATGGAGCGTGTGTGGTTAACCGGCACATTGATTAGGTGGTTGTAACATTGGGTGTACCAAGCTAATTTGCTTGGTTATTCAAACCTTGTTTGTGATCCTCGGCATCCCAGTCACAAACTTGAAGGGCACAATCGAGATTTAAACATGCCATTGAATTGTTCAATGAATCTCAAAGGATCTAGGAGTTTCAATCCTTTTAAAACCTAATGATAAATTTTGTTTTTCATGGTGGAAATTGGTAAATCGTCATTTACCTACCTTCAAATATTTTACAATTGGATTACGACATCCCTCTTCCAAATTGTAAAATATTGTGTTGGGTCGTAGCCTTAATATTTCATTTGGGTGTTATATTAAGGACTAAAATCAACTAAACTTGAATTTCTCCCTCATAAATGTCTAAGTTCAGACAACTATGGTCTTCCCGAATCTTTTGAAAAAAAAACTTTCTTTATAAAGATGATTTTCCACAAGGAAATCAAGGTGAAAGATTAATCCCTTCTTTGTGCTTTAGTGGAACTTCACTTCCTTCACATCCTCCAATTATTCTCCCTGACCCACAAGTTCAAGGTCACTCAAAGCCCTATTGGCGGGAAGGGAAGTCTGTATGTGCTCACGTCTTGGAGATGAAGTTACATATTGACAGGCTGGGAGAGTTGGGTGTCGAAGTCTCAAGGAAGTTGGCTGTTGATTGGGTTCTTCAATCACTTCCTAAGTCATATAGCGAGTTCATTTAGGACTACTATATGACATACCATGACATGACCCTTATCGATCTTACCTATTCTCTTGTTGCTGCTGAATCAGAAATAATTTGGTGCATGGGTAAAGCAAATTTGACTGGAAGATCTACTCCCCAAACTTCCATGGATATTGACAATGGTAACATTGGAAGTCCAGAAAAGCTTTCTCTTCCCAATGGAAAAGGATCAGCCATAGTCAACCCGGTTGACCAAATTGTAAAGAGAAGGGCTAAGTCTGAGATTATCCCATGTGTCATTCCCAAAGAGTCCATATGTTTCTATTGCCAAGAGAAGGGGCATTGGTTGCGAAGCTTCCATATTTACCTGAAAGATCACAAGGATGGTAAAGTCAAAACTTTTGACTCTACTTCAGGTAAAATCCACTGTCTAACTCTATTAAGTTCCTATTTGTAGATTCTTAATACATGATGTAATGTAATTACATTTTGGTGTTTTGAAGAATCGAAGAAATGAAAGGAAGCTTAAAGGAAGAGTATGCCGATTCTGATCGCAAAGAGATGGATTTCGATCGCATGGTTCGAGGATCAGATTTGTGAGCTGCTGCTTAAGAGTTATGATAGATTGCTTAGGAATAGATAACAACATATTTTCACTTGTATTTGAATTGTAAGGATAAGTTTTCCACAATTTTTATAAATAAAGAAATTTTTTGAAATTTATCTTATTTTTAAAATTTCCTTACAATGGCATTTGTGAAAAACTGTTGCTTATATGTTTCCATTGATAGCAATATTGGAATATGAATTTGATTCTGTCGTTTGTGGTAGTGTCTTAATTTACCAAATAAGGAAAGATTATCATCACCCAAGTTTCAGTTGGATAGAAACTTGAAATCATGCAACTTGTATTGTATAATGATTGAGAATTTTCGTCTTTGGGAAATTAAAGACTAATTCCTTGTTCACATGAATATGTGAGTCAGGTGAAGGACTAGGGGATCAGGTTCACTGGGTGTGCGTTGGTTAGGTCCACCACAAAGAATCATAAGACTATTCGTTATGATTTACTAAAGTTTAGTAAATATATGTATACTTACAAGTTTAAGTATATTTCTGAATCATTGGAAAAGGTTCAATGTATGGCAGAACGAATGAGAAGAATAAAATTAGGCAGAAAGATAGAAGTTTCTCCAATCTGAAAAGATAGAAGAGTACTTGAGTATCGTGTTTTATGATCATCTTAATGATTATGAAAACCATGTCACAATTGATCCTCTAAGGATATCTTAGTGCATTTGTATGGCTAAGAAGGGGAATCGTGAATTGGTGAAATGGTTAAATCAAGAAGATGAGTCATACTTCGTTCCAAAACAAGTCTTAGAGTCATACTCCAAGATTGTGCCTCGAGTGAAATAATCTTAAGAAAGGTTTATAAAACTTATCAAATGTCGAGTAAAATGTTTCTTACTCTTGTACATTTGAAATTGGTAAGTTGTGATGTCTTGATAAGACAAAGACCAACTAAGACCAATTGTGTGAAGTGTTTTTCTTGATAAGAAACCGCACTAACTCTTGAATATTTGTTTCTCAAGTAATGTTCCTTGACAAAGTGAATCATATATGTCAAGAGGTCAGTGGGAGTCTTAAAGATCTTGAAGAGTTTCAAGAACTAATCAAGAGTAAACCTATTATTAAACACTAGCACACGACTTGAGGTTTGTAACCTATCGTGTTGACATATTCTTGTTTTTGTGCCCAATTCAGTTGGCTGATTATGCATGTGAGTTCTATGAGTTCTCAATTGTTTGCATAACAACTTGGAAGTAATGGCAGACCCTTTTGCTGCCAGGTGGCAAGAAATAAAGATTGAACAAGTTCAGTCCATATGAGTTTGGATTTGTCACTAACCTTGTCTTGTGATTATGGTTATGAAAAATTCACATGGATAGAAACACATACACCATACAATCTAAGTGTCATAAGGTTTCTCTCCAATTTATGAAAATTGTTGTGAGGAAACGCTTTCACTAAGTAGATTTTAATAGTTAGCAATTGTGATATTTGCATTCTCAAATTCGATTATGATTAACATCCCTTTTCATAATTCGAATTATGAGAAATGGCAAAGGTCTAAACATTTCAGACTTATGGCTGTAAGTTGTAAAATTGTTAAGACACACATGTGAGCTATCTAAGGAAAGGTGTATGATTTTGAGAAGCCTAGATAAAGTTTTATCGAAGCATCTCGTATCAGAAATTTGAACTTTGGTAATGAAAGTCAATAAGTATTGATTTCTAGAAGTCCAACTGATATCTGGGTACATGTTAAAGCTAGTGGGAGCATAACTGTTATGCAAGTAAGATAATAGTTATGATACTAGTGGGAGCATAATTATTATGGACAATGATGCAAGTTAGCATTGTTAATTATAGAAAACAAAAGTTTCAATTCGCAAAGTTGTGGATTTGAAAAGTTGTTTTGCTATAATTAAGGGAGAGGAATTTATACTTCATTTCAAATCTAAAAGCTTAGATTGATATTTTAATCAAATTTAGTCAAGGATATATATGAATGATATGTTGGAAATGTTAATTGCGTTCTCAAATTCGATTATGATTACGGCATCCCTCTTCATAGTTCGAGTTGTGAGAACATGGAAAATAGAATTCAACATAAGGAAATTCTATATATATGGAAATGTTAATTGCGTTCTCAAAATTTGCTTATGATTACGGTATCCCTCTTCATAATAAAAAATTATGAGAACATGGCAAATAGAAATATTATAGCAAAAGGTTGATCAAGTATCATGTCTTTATGTTAGACACTATGAATCGCGTCCCATATGCTTCGGGTATAGGATCGATTGCATATGTTATAATATTCTCGTGTTCTAATTTTTCCAAATGCGTAGGGCATTAAGTGGGAAAAAGGAATAGAACCGGATATGACTAAAATGGTTAAGCAATTGTCGAGGACAATCTGAGGTTTACCAAAGATTGGTTGCTCATGGACAATTGGAAGTATATTTAAAATTTTGGAAAGGACAATATTGGCATACTCAGAGAAGAGGGAAACTCTTGTTCAGAAATGATAGTCAAAATGGGAATATGGAAATGTTTCCATAAGTGGAAGTTATTCTTTAAATCTGTGAAAGATTAGGAAACTTAATGCAAGAAGGATGTTAAAAGGAATGTACTTTGAATTTGAGACTTCCCTTCCTTGGAATTGCTTTGTCAACAATCTCCAGTGGAAAATTTTGTAATATCGTTGGTCAAGTCTTTGTGACTTTTGGTACCATGACATTACAAAGGCTGCATTACATGATAGTTTAGCAGTGACAAGAATTTGGCATTCTTACACTTGCAATAAATATTTGGAATTGTCAAATGAACATCATTGAAATGTTTTTCAATTGATATATTTCACAAAGTCAGGACCATAGACAAACATAGTGTGCATGCTTGGAGCATGGCATAGCTATTGTTTTAATTCAAGTATTAAGTTGATAAATCGAAACATTATACAATGAATAATGAGTAATCAATATGACTTAAACGTTTGTGGGCCATATAGGATTAGTATTATTATTGTGTTTCACTTTGTAGGTTTTGACTTCCCGAATAACTAGGTTATTCAAACCATCCACGGTCGATCATACTTTGGAAGTAGGTATTGAGGCAAGACTGTCGTGAATGGGTCTGTAGTTTGTCTAGGTCTTTTAGACGTAGCTGCAGTGTTCATGAGTACTCCTGGAATAAGATTCGAGTATTGGTTTCAACCCACGCTCATCTGAATCACTTCATGGATTTTATCACGAGTGATCATGAGATGATAATATCTTATATTCTTCAAACGGAGAGATATGAGTTGCAGTTTACAAGTCGGTTGCACATTGATGATATGTAAACGCAACGGTAACTCGGTGTTATAAAACATATCGTTGTGTGTGACTTGATGAGTAGATAGAGCAAGCATATGAGTCGAAGTTTATCCATTCCTTTTACCCTTGGATGGATAAAAGCGATATCGGTGGGCCCCTCGATGCTTTAGTGATGACACCCCTAAGTGCTTGGCCAAGCCTGGATTGATTTGATTTGTTCAATTAGTCGGTCGTCATAAATCGGAAATCAGGAAATAACAGATAGACAGAGAGAATGATTTTAAATCCGTGTCTCAGTCCATATGACATCTAGAATGGAGGAATATATGATTCCTTATCTAATGGACGCGTCATTGACTAAGCCAGAGTTTGACAGCAACTTTTAAGAGCTACAATTGCTAGTCGGGTTGTGGAGTCGTACTTGCATTAATACTTATTAGACTTATCCAAGTGGGAGACTGTTGGATTAGTGTCTAAGTCCATAACTTAAATTGGTATGTACTTGACCCGAGAGTAGGATGGTCTATTTAGGTTGCATATCACCAGGACAATTTGATAGGATGGACTTTTGAGAAGAGGTTATTTATGATTTATTAATATATTATAAGTTCTAATATATTAATATGAAATCATAAATATTTAATTAGTATTGATCAAGAATTAGTTTGGAATTAATTATATGATCAAAAGAGAGGCTAATTAAAGATATGGGGATTAATTGTGTAAATCATTGATTCTTATAATGTGGGCCAATGATCCATAATTCATTAGGTTGGGATAAACCAATGTGACAAGCCGTGGATAGTCCATGGATGTTTAAACCCATGGATCCTAAGGAATATGGAAGGTCATGCACATTAGGGTTTACATGGTGTAACCCTAATCTTGCCACACTATACAAGAAGCCCCTTAGCTCATGAATCGTGCACTAGAGTGATCTTTGGAAGAGTATAGCCGATTTGTGTGCAAGACATATTCTCTCAAGTCATCCTTTGTCCAAAGGTGTGCTGTGATTCCATTTGAGGCATTCACACTATTGGTGCTAAGCTCTTAAAGGTCTAAGGTTTCAAGCTACAACAAAAGTTATGTCATCTAACTAGAATTTTGTAGTATAGATACTCCACTGTATGTTAGTTAGGATGATGCTTTGGAATATTAAAAGTTTGCATGTATATTAGAGAAAAAATAGATCCAAAGCATTTAGGGTTGCATGTACACCTTAGGAGTGTTAGAATGCTCAAAACCCAACAGGTCCGGGTTCCTAGCCTATGTTGCAGACACTCGAGTTGAGGGCACGATGGATTTTAGTAGGGTGTCCACTTTTTGGGATTTTCCCGATGCATTCCTTGAGGATTTTCCAGGAGTGCCTCACGAGAGGCATGCCGAGTTTCAGATTGATTTGGTTCCTGGTGCGGCTTCGATAGCCAAGGCACCGTATCGCTTGGCACCACATCTTTAGGAGATACTAGACAAGGGATTTATTCGGTCGAGTAGCTCTCCTTAGAGGACCACCGATCCTGTTTGTGAAGAAGAAGGACGGTTCATACAGGATGTGCATTGACTACCGGGAGTTTGATAAGTTAACGGTGAAGAACCGTTACCCACTTCCGAGGATTTATGATTTATTTGATCAACTTCAGGGTGCATATTGGTTTTCCAAGATTAATTTGCGATCAGGTTAGCACCAGATGAGGGTCATAGATGATTATGTGCAGAAGACAACCTTTAGGACTCACTATGGTCATTATGAGTTTGTGGTGATGCCTTTCGGGCTCACCAATGGACCAACAACGTTCATGGATCTCATGAACTAGGTTTGCAGGCCGATGTTGGATCGATCAATGATTGTATTCATAGATAATATTTTGGTCTTTTCCAAGATCAAGGAGCATCACGAGGATCACTTTTGAGGGGCATTGGAGACCCTGACTAGGAGATGTTTTATGCCCAATTCTCCAAATGTGAGTTCAGATTGCGCGAGGTGTAATTCTTCAGGCAAATCGTCAACCAGAGGGGTATTCTGGTCGACCCGACCAAGATCAAGTTCGTGATGCATTGAGAGGTCCCGAAAGCTTTCTAGTCCTCGCAGGGTATTATCAGAGATTTATCCAAGACTTCTCCAAGATTGTAATGCCTTTGACCCTCTTGACGAAGAAGAATGTGGTTTTTTGGTGGGGGCTGATCAATAGTTGGATTTTGAGACTTTAAGGCAGATATTATGCGAGGCTCTGATTCTCGCGGTTCCAAAGGATTTTGATAATTTTGTGATTGGTTATGATGCCTCTATTTCGGGTCTGGGAGTTGTCCTTATGCAGAGGGGTCATGTGATTGCTTACGCTTTGAGGCAGCTGATGTCTCATGAGACGAATTATCCTACACATGATTTAGAGTTGGGGGCTGTGGTTTTTGCCTTCATATTTTGGAGGCACTATCTGTATGGGGTTAGGTGTACTATTTACACTGACCACAAGAGTTTGAGATACTTGATGGATTAGCTGAATTTGAGTCTGTGGCAGTAGAGATGTTTGGATGTGGTGAATAATTATGATCGCGAGATCCTGTAACACCCCGGGAAGAACAATGTGGTGGCCAATGCTTTGAGCCATAAGGTTGTGACTTGTCCTATCAGGGATATTTGTTTAACGATGGTTCTTACTTCACATTTATTGTATTTGATAAAAAAAGGCTCAGGTGGAGGGACTAGAAAAGGAGAATTGGAAGGCTGAGCGAATTAGAGGGCATATTCCCTTATTTGTCTGAGATAGTCGGGGGTTGTTGACTCAGTATGGTAGAGTCTGGGTTCCAAAAACTGGTGGAGTGAGGCAGATAGTTCTGGAGGACGCACATAAGTCAAGGTTCTCGATCCATCCGTGGGCCACGAAGATGTATAGGGATCTGAAGTTAAGTTATTAGTGGCCCTGTATGAAGAGGAAAATAACTTGGTTTTTTGAGCGGTACCTGACTTGCAGGAAAGTCAAGGCCAAACACCTGCGACCCCATGGAAAGATGCAACAATTACCCATTCCCATGTGGTACTGGGAAGAGATTACTATGGATTTCATCATAAAGCTTCCCAGGATAGAACGTGGATTTGATTCTATCTGGGTCGTTTTTGATAGATTGACCAAGAGTTCACATTTCATACCGATTGCTGAGAGTATATCTGTTGATAAATTAGATGGAATCTACATTCGGGAGTTGGTAGTTCAGCACGGGGTGCCATTTTCGGTGGTTTCGGACCGGGATATTCGTTTCACCACCAGGTTTTGGAGGAAGTTTCATAAGGAGTTAGATACTTGGCTGCATTTTAGAACAACATACTGTTGGATAAGGTGTCTAAGTCCATAACTATATTTGGTATGTACTTGACCCGAGAGTAGCATGGTCCATTTGGGTTGCATGGCCCCAGAACAATCTAAAGGATGGACATTTGAGAAGAGGTTATTTATGATTTATTAATATATTATAAGTTCTAATATATTAATATGAAATCATATTATTTAATTAATATTGGTCAAGAATTAATTTGGAATTAATTTAGTGATCAAAAGAGATTAATTAAATATATGGGAATTGATTGTGTAAATCATCGATTCTTATAATGTGGGCCAATGATCCATAACTCTTTAGGTTGGGCTAAACTAATGTGACAACCCATGGATGCTCCATGGAGGTTTAAACCCATGGAGCCTAAGGAATATGGAAGGTCATGCACATTAGGGTTTACATGGTGTAACCCTAGTTTTGCCACACTATATAAGAAACCCCTTGGCTCCTAAAATCGGACCTAAGTAGTCTTTAGAAGAGCTATAGCCGAATTTGGTGCAAGATATTCTCTCTCAAGTCCTCCATTGTTGGTGGTGTTGTGTGAAGCATTTGAGGCATCACATTTGGGGTGCTAGGCTCTTAAAGGTCTAAGGAATCAAGCTACAAGAAAATGTATGTCATCTAAGTAGTTTTGTTATACAAGTACCCATTTTTGTATGCTAGTTAGGATAATGATTTGGAAAATTGCATGTATAATTAGAGAAAACATAGATCCAAAGCATTTAGGGTTGTATGTGCACCTTAAGGTTATTAGGATGCTCAAAACCCATCAGTGGTATCAGAGCCTAGGATTGTTTTCTATTATACTTGATGTTTTATTGGTTTTCAAAGTTAGAAAATCGAATTTCAGCATTCTGTTCAATGAACTCGCCGAGTCCACTCATAAAATGACCAACTCAATGAGTCAAGTTCATGTACTCGCCGATTTGGTGCTCCAGTGGGCAGATTTTCGACTTTTGGCTAGAAATTGGATTAGGATCATTACCCCAAATTGTTTTTTAAACCACGAAATCTGTTTTTTCATAAGGTAATGATCATGCTTGTCCAATTAAAAGATAATTGTCATAATTTCAAGATTTGTATTAGTTTATATGATTAGGCTAATTTCTTGAAGATTGATGATATGAATTATCTTGTGCTTATAAGTATAATTAGATCATGTATGAATTTTTGATTATTGTGTTAATTAAATTAATGATCTTAATGGTTTTAATGGACTCCATAACTTGTCCTCGAGTTATGGAAAACCAAAAGTCTTTTCCTTAAAAGTCATTAAACTCATAAGTTAAGAAAATGAAAAGTTTTGAATAGTGTCAAAACTTGTCCTCAAGTTTTGGAATTTGTAAAGTCACACTTAAGAATACTTTAATTCCAAACCCTAGAATTTTAAAAGTTTAAAATTCAACCCTTATACTATTATAATATTATAAGTTTAATAATTATATATATGTATTAGACAAGTCAGTCTTACCGTTAGTAGGCCTCATTCACGAAGTCGTTCTATGAGGGGGGGGGGGGGGGTATAAGGTTATTGCCTATAAAATGGCTGTTTAATGGGTGTCCACTCTCACCCACCGCTTCCTTGACTGGTGGAGGGTCGTTAGCCGAACGAGTAGGATAGGATACTAATCCTCATTAAAAGTATAATGATAATTATAAAGTAACTAAAATTTTATTAAATTCCCAATCTTAGTTACTTTAGGAAAATGTGAATTTGATACTAATCCATGAAATAGCACTTTGCACCTTACCAAGTCGTTAGTGGAGCTTGTGTGGTTAACTGACACACTAACATGGAATAGTAAGGGTGGCAAAGGGTAGCTTGATGTTTGTCATAGATCGGTAGAGCATTTGTGGTTAACCAGCACATCGATTAGGTGATAAATGACATCAAGTGTACCAAGTTAATTTGCATGGTTATTCACACCTTGTTTGTGATCCTCATTATCCCAGTCACAAACTTGAAGGGCATAATCGAGATTTAAACATGCCATTGAAAAGCTCAATGAATCTCAAAGGAATCTAGGAATTTCAATCCAATTAAAACTTAATAATCTATTTCTTTTTTTATGGTGGAAATTGGTAAATCGTCATTTACCTACCTTCAAATATTTTGCAAGTTGGATTACGGTATCCCTCTTCCAAATTGTAAAATATTGTGTTGGGTCCTAGCCTTAATATGTCATTTGGGTGTTATATTAAGGACTTTTATCTAATCTAAACTTTGTTCTTTTCTTTTTCAGGTGTCTTCCAACACTGCTTCTGGCTCGAACCCTACTGGCTCCTTCTCTTTCATGAACCTTTGTGGGAGAGTCATCTTTGATGGTACAAATTTCAATGACTGGATTAGGAACATCAGGATGGTCACTCGCTATGAGGACAAGGAATATGTCCTCGATAAGGAGCTAAAGCAAATTGATGAGTTTTCCGCTACTCCTCAGGAGATCGTTGAGTTTAGGACTCATGAGAAGGATGCCACCAAGGTGTCTTGTATCATGTTGGACACCATGACAGTTGAACTCCAAAAGTCCTATAAGGACTTCTACCCTTTTGATATGCACCGGGACCTGATGGAAAGATACCATCAGAGTGCTCGTCAAGAGAGGTATGAAATCATCTCTTCTCTGATAACAACCAAGATGAAGGATGGTGAACCCATCATGGCCCACTTGCAGAAAATGTAAAGGTTTGTGGACCGTTTGCTGAAATTGAATGTGAAATTTTATGAGGAGCTTGCTATAGATATCATTCTAAACTCCTTACCTCCATGTTATGATCAATTCTGCATGACCTATCATATGAACAAGGAGGAGGTCACACTTAGCAAACTTCAAGGGATTTTGAGGACTGCTGAAAGTAGTCTCAAAGGTAAATCGGTTGTTACTGGCGGTGGACAAGGAAAAGGGAAGAATAGGAAGGCTCCCTCTAGTAGCCACAAGGGAAAGTCTCTTGACGGATCCTCTTCAAGTGGGACCAAGGCTGGTTCTGCTGCTCCCTCTTCCATTCCTAAGGAAACAAACTGTTTCTACTGTCACGATAAAGGGCACTGGAAGCGAAGTTGCCACAAATACTTGCAGGATTTTAAAGATGGGAAGGTTAAGTCCACCCATGCAGGTATTTATACTATTCTGTCTGATAACTCATCACATTCTTGTTCTTGGGTCCTTGATGCAGGCTGTGGAATTCACATTTGTTCTTATTTGCAGGGACTAAAAAGAAGTAATGATGTGGAGCACGGGAAGATAAACTTGATAATAGGGAATAGGAAGGTTTCACCTGTCACCAAGATTGGATTTTATTCTTTATTTCTAAGTAGTGGGTTAGAATTAGATTTGAATAATTGTTGCTACTCGTCTGAAATGGCGAGAAATGTTATTTCCTTTCATGGTTTGTACAAACAACGTTTTACTTTTTCATTTGATAATGAAATTGGTGCTATTAATGCTTTTTATAATGGTGTCTTTTATTTTAAAGCATTACCTTGTAATGGTGTATATAAAACTGTGATGGTTGTAGACAACTTAGGAAATAATGTGTTGCAGATTGATTCTTCCAATGAATTGGATAAGGCATGCTTGTGGCATTGTCGTCTTGTACATGTCAGTAAGAAGCGCATAGGCCAACTCCAAAAGGCTGGAGTTTTGGAGTCATTCGACTTAAGGTCGGATGACACTTGCGAATCTTGCCTACATGGAAAGATAACCAAGTTACCCTTCACTGGTACTTGTCATAGCGGTGAAGGTTTGTTGGATATCATACACACCGATGTGTGTGGGACCTTCAGAACCGCCACAAGGGATGCTAACCGCTTCTATGTGACTTTTACTGATGATTACAGTAGATATGGCTATGTCTACTTAATCAAGCATAAGTCAGAAACCTTTGAGAAATTCAAAGAGTTTAAGCAAGAAGTGGAGAATCAGCTGGGCAGGAAGATAAAGATGCTCCGATCTGATCGGGGTGGTGAGTATCTTAGTATTGAGTTCCTAGACTATCTTAAGGAATGTGGGATTGTTTCATAATTGACGCCACCTAGGACACCACAGCTTAATGGTGTGGCTGAGAGGCGCAATCGAACCCTGTTGGACATGGTTCGTTCCATGATGATTCGAGCTTCGTTACTTATCCCATTCTGGGGGTATACCTTAGAGACTTCCATACATATCCTTAATCTAGTCCCAATTAAGAAGGTTGCCAAAACACCTCACGAGTTGTGGACAAGGAAGGTTCCCTCGTTAGCACACATCAAGGTTTGGGGTTGCGACGCTTTCGTGAGGCGTGAGACTCACGATAAGCTCGAACCTCGTAGTGAGTGGTGTATTTTCATCATCTACTCATAGAAAACCTTTGGTTATCTCTTCTACAGACTGAGTGACAATGTTTTCTTCGTTGCGAGGAGAGGAGTCTTTCGCGAGAGAGAGCTCATAGGCCAAGGAGACATTGGGAGGAAAATTGACATTGAAGAGCTTCAAGAGTCAAGTGGTGAAGGAACCTCAAACACTAGCAATCAACCTAAGGAGGAAACTCATGTTGATCCAATTAACGACACCTTACCTTCGAGGTGTTCAGTAGAGTTAGAAATACACCTGAGTTTTATGGTTTCCATATTACTTTTGAAGGTGATACATTTATTAGTGATAGCACACTGGTAAATTTGGATGAACCTAACAACTACAAGGAAGCCATGCCACGCCCCGGGTCTGATAAGTGGAAAGAAGCGATGGACAGCGAGATTCAATCCAAGTATAACAATTAAGTTTGGAATTTGGTTGACAACGTACCGGGTCGTAAGACAGTCGGTTGCAAATGGATCTTGAAGAAGAAGACCGACATGGATGGAAAGGTACACACTTATAAGGCACGACTGGTTGTGAAGGGCGTTACTCAAACTCTGGGAGTTGACTATGATGAGACCTTCTCACCAGTAGCGAAAACTAAGTCTATTAGGCTTATGATAGCCATAGCTGCATTTCATGACTATGAAATATGGCAAATGGATGTCAAAACCGCTTTCCTTAATGGAAAGTTGGCTGAGAATGTTTACATGAGTCAGCCAGAGGGTTTTGTCAATGCAAAGTACCCTAATAGAGTGTGTAAGCTTGAGAAATCCATTTATGGATTGAAACAAGCACTTCGCAGATGGAATCTTTGTTTCGATGAGAAAGTCAAAGAGTTTGGCTTTTCGAGAAGCGAGGATGAGTCATGTGTATATGTCAAGGGTAGTGGACGTACATTTAGCTTTTTGGTGTTGTATGTGGATGGCATACTACTCATAGGAAATGACATCCCAACCTTGCAGGAAGTTAAGTCCTGGCTTGGGAAGTGTTTCGCTATGAAGGACCTTGGAGAAGCTGCTTACATCCTATGGATAAGGATATTGAGAGAGAGGAGTAAGAGACTAATTGGACTTAGTCAAAGTACCTACTTGGAAAAGGTGTTGAAAAGATTCAGCATGATGGATTCCAAGAAAGGTGACTTACCGATCCAGAGCAATGCCAAACTGATTAAGACTCAGAGTCCGAGTATAGAGGCTGAGATAGCAGAAATGAGTCGAATACCATAAGATTCCGCGGTTGGCTCGATCATGTATGCTATGACTTGTACTCGCCCTGATGCGGTAAAAAACATTCTCAAGTACCTGCGGAGGACTAAGGACTGGGTCCTTACCCTCGGTGGAAGTGATGACTTGAGAGTGGTGGGGTATAGTGACGCCATCTTTCAGACCGACAGAGATGATTTCCGATCTTAATCGGGCTGGGTATTTACCCTGAATGGAGGAGCAATACATTGGAAAAATTCCAATCAGGAGATAGTAGTTGATTCAACGTGCGAATCAGAGTACATAGCAGCAAGCGAGGCGGCGAAGGAGGCGATATGGCTGAAGAACTTCATCGGAGACCTTGGAGTTGTACCAACTATAAAGGAGTCTGTGGAGATTTTCTGTGACAGCGAGAGTGCGGTTGCCTTAGCCAAGGAACCAAGGGATCATGGTAGATCCAGGAACATTGACAAAAAATATCACTTCATAAGACATCGAATAGAAGAAGGACTCCTCGTAGCAAAGAGGGTATCGTCAGAGGAGAACCCAGCAGATCCCCTCACGAAGGGACTGAGTAGGGTTAAGCACTTACAACATGCGAGGAGAATCGGGCTGAAGGACGATATTAGTTTTAATGATTAGATATTTTTGAAACTTGTAATAGTTGAAATGTAATTGACATTTGATGATTAAATAAAAGGTGTTTTTTATTTATAAGTAATGTTACTATCTTGTGTCAATCATTTACTATTGTTTCATTTTGCATGTTTTGACTTCCAGAATAATTATATTATTCAAACTGTCCACAGTCGATCATACTTTGGAAGTAGGTATTGAGGCAAGACTGTCATGAATTTGGCTTGTAGATTGTCTGAAGTGTATTAGACATAGCAAAGTTTGCTACAACATTCATGAGTGCTCATAAGGTCTGAGTATTGGATTAAACCCACGCTCACTTGTATCACTTCATGGAACTTATCTCGAGTGATCGTGAGACGATAATATCATATAAGTCTTCAAACCAAGATATATGAGTTGTTCACTATGAGTTGGTTGTATATTGATAGTGCGAAAACGCATTAGTAACTTGATGTTATAAAACGGACTGTTGTGTATGATTTAACAAGTAGTTAGTACAAGCATATTTTGTCGAAGTTTATATGTTCCTTTTAGCCCTTGGAGGATTAAAAGCGATATCTTGGGCCCCTCGATGATTTTGTTTTGACTTATGTGTCGGGCCCGGTCAGAACTTAATTGATGTGTTCGATTAAGTTCTATGTCAAACAAATCGGAAATTGAGAAAAAAACTGATGGACAATATGTATTTGTCCGGCTGATATCTTGAGAACAGAGGATGATATGATCACTTATCTAAAATGGCGCGTCACGGTTCGACAGAGGCTTTTAAGAGCTACGATTGCTAGTCGGTGTTTGAGGTCATACTTGCAACTATAGTTATTAGACTTATCCAAGTGGGAGACTGTTGGATAAGGTGTCTAATTCCATAACTATATTTGGTATGTACTTAACCCGAGAGTGGCATGGTCCATTTGGGTTGCATGGCACCAGAACAATCTGAAGGATGGACATTTGAGAAGAGGTTATTTATGATTTATTAATATATTATAAGTTCTAATATATTAATATGAAATCATATTATTTAATTAGTATTGGTCAAGAATTAATTTCGAATTAATTTAGTGATTAAAAGAGACTAATTAAATATATGGGGATTTATTGTGTAAATCATTGATTCTTATAATGTGGGCCAATGATCCATAATTCTTTCGGTTGGGCCAAACCAATGTGACAACCCATGGATGCTCCATGGACGTTTAAACCCATGGAGCCTAAGGAATATGGAAGGTCATGCACATTAGGGTTTACATGGTGTAACCCTAGTTTTTCCACACTATATAAGAAACCCCTTGGCTCCTAAAATCGGACCTAAGTAGTCTTTGGAAGAGCTATAACCGAATTTGGTGCAAGATATTCTCTCTCAAGTCCTCCATTGTTGGTGGTGTTGTGTGAAGCATTTGAGGCATCACATTTGGGGTGCTAGGCTCTTAAAGGTCCAAGGAATCAAGCTACAAGAAAAGGTATGTCATCTAACTAGTTTTGTTATACAAGTACCCATTTTTGTATGCTAGTTAGGATAATGCTTTGGAAAATCAAATTGCATGTATAATTAGAGAAAACATAGATCCAAAGAATTTAGGGTTGTATGTGCACCTTAAGGTTATTAGGATGCTCAAAACCCATCACATACCACTCCTAGACTGACGGTCGGAGCGAGCAGACGATTCAGACGCTTGAAGATATGCTCTGGGCTTGTGTATTAGATTTTGGAGGGAGTTAGGATACTTACCTTCCATTGGCCATATTCTCCTAAAATAACAGTTATCATGCCAATATTGACCGACTGTCGTTTGAGATGTTATATGAAAGGAGGTGTAGGACCCCGGTTTACTGGGGGGAGGTCGGGCAGCAGGTTATGCGGAGTATTACGGTGGTACACAAGACCACTAAGTTGATTCAGCATGTTCACGGCAGGTTGCGAGTCACGCAAAGCCAACATAAGATTTATGCAGATCGTCCACGTTTGGACCTTTTTGTCCTAAACTAGATCTTCATAATTTTAGGCAAGGCTTGCATACGTTGGGTGTATGTTTCGTATGCTGGGCATATTGGCCACAGTGAAAACCCTAAGTTTCAGGGTTTGGACCATATTTAAGCATCATTATAGCCTAATACCCTTCCTCATCTTCAACCTCCAACCCTATCTCGAAACCCTAAAGTGTATGAGTGTGTTTTGAAGCATGGAGAGCCATTTTGGTGCCATTTTTGTGCCCTTGGTGGTGAATGAAGAACCTAGAAGTTGTGGTGTTTCACTCAAGACTTTGGATCCAACAACTACTCTCTCTTGTGCATCTTCTACAGGTATAAAGCTCCAAACTTGATGAATATTTCATGAAGATCTAGTTTAGCTTAAAGTTGGCATCTTTTTGTCCTAAATCTTGATCATTGTGAGTATCGCATACTCCAGAACCTTTGAGTTGTACTTTTTGACATTTTAGGGTATTTCAAGTCATAAAAATGCAAGATTGGATCTTGGTTTGCTCCCATGCAAGAGTTATGGGGTGGCAAATGATTGAATAAGTTAGGTTTTTAGTGTTGGGCTCCTTGTAGCCATGCAAAGGCATAAAGATTATAACTTTATGGCCTTAGATGTTTTATTAAGCTCAGATATGAAGTTTAGACGTAAGGTCTTAAGGCATTAAGACCTTAATGAGAGTTTTTATCCAAGGTGAGTATGTCGGGCGTAAAAATGAGTACGTTGTGCATACAACACCTCAACCCCGACTCCCCTCTTGCATCATCCGTTTGTACGCGGGGCGTACAAAGTGGTGTTTGGGGCGCATGGCTCAGTTCCAGCTTGTAGGCCATTCTTTTGAGCCTTGGACCATTAAGACTTGGGCTTTTTAGGTTGGGCCGAATATGAAGGGCTAAATGACATTTTCCCCGCTAATTAGGATAATAGGAGTATTGGACCATTTATTATGGGTTTAAAACCTGGATTATTAATTAGGGTTATTTTTTGGATATAATTAGTGTGAGGAGCCGTGTCAGCAACAACTCGAGTGTGTGTTTCGGTTATCTTCTTTTGGGAGGTGAGTCTTCTTACCACACTAGTGGGTCGAAGGCACCAATGTCGGCCTGCAGATTATTGTGTGTTAGATTTATGTGATTATGTGATTATGTTTGATTGAATGATATATATATATATATATATATATATATATATATATATATATATATATATATATATATATATAGAGAGAGAGAGAGAGAGAGAGCCAAACTTGGCTTAGTATCATTACAAACTCGGGGGTTGATACGGACTCGACACAACTACATGTTGTCGTATAGGGTTGATACAGGCGTGACACAACCACGTGTTGTTATATGTGTATGTTCATTGTATATGGTATTTTGGGGAACCTCACTAAGCTTTGTGCTTACAATTATATTTATGATTTCAGGTGCTTCTGGTACAAAATTGAAGGGTACGACATGATCGCAGTGCATCCACCCATGTTTCGCATTTTCTTTATGATTTTGATTATATACTCTGATGATTACTTTCTTTTGACATACTTTGTTTGAGATTGTTATGAATACTTTTTCGTTTCAAATTAAGTTCAAATACAAAATTTTATCCATGATTTTTGGGACGTTACATGTTCACTTTTGTATTGTAGACTTACCAGGCCAAGCCGGTATTTTTTAACTTTTAGATGGTAGACTTACAAATAAAACTTCCAATGTGGTGTATAGTTTTTTTAGAAATTTATAAACAATTTGTAGATTTTAATTTTTTATATCATCTTTTAGTTAATTTTAGTGAATCACATTTCATTCATCATTTTATTTTATAATTTATCATGTTATGTTTATGTATGTTTATTACGTTACCATCATTTTTAATCTGTTATATAACAATGTCATTTCCTTGATTGATTGATTTTTTTTCACTCTATTCAAATTTTTATTGCATTGTATAAAATCATGTTTTTATCAAATATCTACACATGCAAAATTTATATCAAGTATCCATAAAAATTATATATATATATATATATATATATATATATATATATATATATATATATATATATTTTACAGACACAACACCTATCTTTATAAATTAATAAATTTTTATAAATCTTTTATCAGTAATTAAGTTTTAAAATTATCTATAGTGTTTTTTATTCTTATCTGCGGTTTCCATGAGTATTAACATAGTTTATTGACACGAGATTACCTTTTTTATAGGTGAAGTCCAGTCCGGTCCATAACTTTACCATTCGTGTCTCGCATTTATCCATAGGTCACAAGGGTAGAACCCTTTAATAAATAATCCTACCTTTTCCGTGTTTCATGGGATGTTATTTAGAAAATCTTATACAAAAGATTCACCATGCAGATTACCGGCTTGGCTTGGTAAGTTAGTTTCCAGCTTGTATTGTGTGTTTGGTCTTTTTGTTTATTATAGTTTTCGTCATTCGCCGCCCTGCTCCTATATGGGTTGCTCCCATTACACCATTAAGTCCCCCAACCTAATTGTTAAAAATAGTTACTAAACTATTTTTAATAATTAGGCTTAAATGTGCTATTAAGTCCGTCGGGCAGCGAAATGATTGACGGTTTGTTACACGCTCCTTGGTTCTGTGATGACGTCTACTTGATTGATTTGGCAGCAGTTGCCTTTCCTGCTTCTCGCTCCTTATATATTCTTGTCACATCCATCAATCTTGTACGTACTGCTTTGCTCATTATATATCGTTTCTTCCTTCATTTTTCCTTTTTCTCAAGGATTGTCATGTCTCGTCCAATAATGTCTGCTATTCGCTCGACTGTTACTCATGAGCGTCTTGTGCAAATTTCCCGAAAGTGTCACCTTATTGAAGAAGATGTCGCCGTTCTTCCTAGTCCCAAAGCGATCATCGATCGTCCTCCTGCATGTAAGATTGGCTTCTACCTTTATTATTTCAAGGCTGGCCTGTGTGTGCCTCCTTCTCCTTTTTTTGGAGTTATTGTTGAGGCTTACAAGATTCATACTTGTCAACTGAAACCTAATTCCATCTCCAAAATTGTTTGTTTCGAGTTATTGTGTCATGACGCCCTTGTGGTTCCTGTCGTTTATTTGTTTCAATACTTCTTTCGAATCTGTAGCAATGGTGTCTGGTAATATTTTCACTCGCAAGGTCACCGTTTGATTGATGGTCTTCGTGATCCCATTAAGAAATGAAAAAATGAGTTTGTTTGGTTAAACTTGTCTCGTTTTCCTTATCATAATTCTTTTCATCTTCCTGGTACCATTATTGATTAGAAGCCTGATATGGCTACCGATTTGAGACAAGATATAGATAAAATTTCCCGTTTTAATGTACTGAAGAAGAAATTTCCTTAGGTTGTTCTAGGGCAAGTTGGCATGAGTCCTCATTGAATGCGTAAGGGTGAGATTCCATCTTTATTTGTTCGAGCATTGATTATGTACTCTTCTTCTTTTTAATTTTGCTTATTTATCCTCGTGCATTGATAATCTACTCATTCCCTTATTTTCTTTAGATGGAAATCGTCTACTATTTGTCTATGTGATTTTGTGGAAGGGAAAATTTTGCCTCGAGATATTGGTTTTGATGACTTTGACTATTTGTGATGATAACTTAAATGATAGTGGTAGTGAAGGTAGCAACTCTAGGGATGTTGAAGATGACATAGAGGAGACAAAGTTGTTTGTTAGGGTCCATGGCGCTTATGATGATGATGTGGGTGAGCAGACCCCTAATATTGATACTGCTTCGATTTTGGTGAATGATGATGAGAATCGGAATGGTGGTGATGAAAGAGAGTCTTTTATTCCTCGTACGAGAGACAGGGGTTCAATCGCTTCTATCGCACTTGCGGTTGTTTTGTCCGGTGGGGATGATAGTAGTGGAGGTAAGGTTATAAAGGGGTCTTGTTTCTTGGATCTGAGTGTATTTCAATCATTTTCTCATAGTTTGGGAGTTAATCATCCTTCTTCATATATTGAACAACTCAATACAACTGTCCCCCCCCCCTCACGATTCGAGTCTTTCGCATCCGTGTGGTCATATATATATATTTCCTATTGGGAATATAGATGGGATCAATCCTTGTTGGATCCAAAGGCTGCTATATCTTTTTTTGAAAAAATTGCCCTGCCTGGTACACGGTCAAGCGTGGGGAGGGGTCTTAGGGAGCATACCTGAGACATGTTCAAAATCAAGCTTGTGGAAAACATGGTGCTGGGCCATGAAGTAATGTCTTGGTTGGATGAGAATGAAGCACTTTCATTGGGAGAATCATGGCCTACAAGATGAACTCAAGGGGTATCTGACCCATGAAACCTTTCGTTACTTTGTCAAGGGGTGTTTCTCACAATGTTCATGTTTTTCGTGACCAGTATATGGGTTTTGTTGAGAAGCTCTCCGAGTTGGAGAAAGTTTCTATAGGTGCTGGCATGGTTCCAAAAATGGAACTAAATGAGTTAAAAAGTGAGTTAGTGTCGTTACAAGGTGAGAAAGCTGTATTAGAGAGCATGTTAGCAAGTCATCATAAGTTGGAGGAAGAATTTTTCTTTATTGAAAGGTAAACTTACATCTGTTGAATTGGAGAAGGTTGGTTTTGTGGATAAGATTATGATGTTGGAGCATGGTGTTTGGAAGTTGAAAAGTGATCTTGGTGCCTCCTCCTTAAAGAACACATATCTTCAAGCAAGTGTGACAGGGTTGGATGGTCAGGTTCGTAAGTCGAATGAATATGTGGAGTGGATTTCATCAAGTGGTATAGCAAAAGTGGTGGACAAGTTGTTTGTTGAGTTATCTTTTTATGAAGCTAACCGATACTTTCAAATTATTTGTGTTCATTATGGCATGAGGTAGGGGTGTGAGATGATGAATAACGAACATGGCTTGGGGTTAGCTGCTCCTAATATACCTTTGTATGATCCTACCTGCTTTCAACATATGGAGGAGGCATTTTCCTCCTTGTTCTGTGGTGATTACCTCGAAGAGTTGGGCTTTCCCTTTAGCAGTGTGGAGCAATTTCGAGATCTGGTGGCTGAGCATGGTGGTCGTGGGACTTCCCTAGTGGTAGGGCTAACAATGAGAATTGAGTGATGAAGACAATATATTTCTTTCTATTTGTGCTTTGGGTATTTGTGGACATGTTTGTTTAGTGTTTATCATGATGTGGTTTATTGTTTTATGGGCATCCTATAGCTTCCTTTGATCACTAGTTGTTGATGCACTGTTTTGTTCCCATGGATAGTTATATTGTTATTGTGGTTTTTTTCTTGTGCATCATTGTTTATGTTTCGTAGAAGTCCCTTATTTTGAACATAATATCACTTCCCGACTTTGGATAATAGGTTATTTCGTGTTTTTGTTTCTATTTGAAAATGATTCTACTTTGTCTAGGCACATTCCTTATGATTTTCGTTACGATCTTACTTGCACTGCTTTGGGCACCATTTGTTTCAAATATGGCATGTGATTCGCGTCTTGGTACAGTGTACCCAGTTAAACTTCTTTATTGTTGTTTTAATTTGGTTGAAAAGGTTCTTCTTGTGAGTGTGTGGTATCCTAATTATTATACGATCGTAATTAGTTAGCCGACCTTCTTATAACTAAGATGTGTATTCTTGGGCCACCAGTCAAACTGAATAGTTTTGCTCAAAATGCCATCTTTTACCGTACAGTAGCCGGCTAACGAAACTATTTGTAAAGGATAAGTGTATTTTTTGGATAAGCAGATAGCCTTGGTCAAGTCTTAGCACTTGACCTTTATGTCAGAGTAGTCGTCTGACTGAGCTACCTGTAAAGAATAAGTGTATTCTTGGGCTCGACGGGTAGCCTTGGTCAAGTTGTAGCACTTGACTGTTATGTCAGAGTAGTCGGCTGACTAAGCTACCTTTATAGAATAAGTGTATTCTTGGGCTAAGCGGGTAGCCTTGGTTAAGTTGTAGTACTTGATGATTACGCTAGATTTGTTGGCTGACTGAGCTACCTGTAAAGAATAAGTGTATTCTTGGTTAAGTTGTAGCACTTGACCGTTTTGTCAGAGTAGTCGGCTGCCCGAGCTACCCGTAAAGAATAAGTATATTCTTAGGCTAGGAAGGTAGTCTTTTTCAAGTTGTTTCAATTGACCGTTATGTTAAAGTAGTCGGCTGGCCGTGCTACCTTTAAATAATAAGTGTATTCTTGGGTGGACTAATTTTATTCTTCAGCTAAGCAGGTAGCCTTGGTCAAGTTGTAGCACTTGACCATTATGTCAGAGTATTCAGCTGACTGAGCTACCTATAAAGAATAAGTGTATTCTTGGGCTAAGTGGGTAGCCTTTGTTAAGTTGTAGCACTAGACAGTTATGTCAAAGTAGTCGGCTGACTGAGCTACATGTAAAGAATAAGTTTATTCTTGGGCTAAGTAGGTAGCCTTAGTTAAGTTGTAGCACTTGTCCGTTATGTCAGAGAAGTCGGCTGATCGATCTATCTATAAAGACTAAGTGTATTGCTCAATGTTTTCATGGAAACACCTTTCTTTTCATTACTCATGAATAGAATGATGGTTGCTTTCTGGTTACCTACACTCATGCTCTACGTGACTCCGTTTTGGGCTTATGACCAGTCAAATCGAAGCTTGGAGGAAGGAGCACGTCTAGATAAGGATTTGTAGGGGACTTACCCATTTTTGTGCCCAAAAATCGCTTTCTAAATGAAATTATGAACAATTTTTTTATTATTCCTTAATTTTTGGGTTTGTGTTTGGCCCTTGGACCTTTAGGGTTTCGTTTTAATTTCTGCTTTTTATTTAATTGTTGCTGATGTAATTTCCACGGTCGATGATCAGTTTTATGAACTTTCATTTTCTCCCAAAATTATGTGTGTTAAACCAGATTTTTGAAGCCAATCCCACCGTATTCGTAGAATCAACGTGGTTTTGAATAGATTGATTTGGTTATTCTGTAGAATCAACAAGTTCACTCTTGTTTATCTTTTTTATCATTGTTTCTTTTTGCACGCTGCATTAGTTGGTATCAGAGCCGAATTCCTGGTTTAGGATGCCTCCGAGGAGAAATAGGACACCCGCCAATGTTCATGAACAAGAACTGGAAGAACGTCTTATGGCACGAATGGAGGAGAGGATGGATCAGATGGTTGATCAATTGATTAGAAGGATGATCGAAATGATGAATCAAGGAGGGCGAAGGTCTCGAACTTATTCGCAGGTGGAAGATGAAGGGTTTAGGAACCCGTTCGGCGGTAGTGAGGGTTCATATTCTAAAGACGATCTGGGAAGGTAACCAAGGCGTGATTGTGGGGGTGATAATAGGTGTTGGGAGGATGGAATAAGAATTGATATCCCGTAATTCGATAGCGTTAGTTTGAATCCGTATGGGTTCATCGAATGGTTGGATACTATTAAGGAAGTTTTTGAGTTCAAAGGTCATGACTTGGAGGAAGATGAAGAAGTGTTTACAGTCCAACTTCCTACCCCATAATTTTCAAAGGTTGATGTACCAACTTCTGCAAAATCTAAAGCAGGGTGCCAAATCAGTTGATGATTACACAACTGAGTTCTATCAATTGATTTCCCGAAATGATATCCAGGAGACAGAGGAATAACTTGTTACTCGATATATTGGGGGTCTACAGGTCCAAATCATGGACTTTATAAATATGTTTGACCTAGTATCCATTTTTGAAGCACACCAACCGACATTGGCTTTTGTGAACCAAAACCATCGGGTGGGCGGTTCGTCTTCGACTGCCATTATTGGAGGAAGTTCCAAGATAGGTGGTATGGTACCCCATGTTGCGTCTAACTAACAAAGACCGACAGTTAACAGTGTTGGACGAACTCCTAGGGCAACTGGTAGTAGTAGTAGCTTGAAATGTTTTAATTGTGGGGAGACAGGTCACCGACAATCAGAGTGCAAGAAGGCTGGAAAATGACATTTGTTTGCTGAGCAAGATGATTGGAAAAATGATGATGCTTGTGAAAATTATGAAGATGCCCTTGTGTATGATGAAGAGCCTCAGTTCGAAGAAGAAGTTGTAATCGAAGATGCGGGGGTGAATTTGGTGGTAAGACGCTCTTGTTTTACACCAAAAGTTGTTGGTGATGATTGGCTCAAACGCAACAACTTTCAGTCGACATGTACTATTTTGGGCAAGGTTTGTACCTTTGTAATTGATTTTGGAAGTTGTGATAACCTTATATCAGAAGAAGCGGTTCAAAAGTTGGCTTTGAAAACAGAAAATCGCTCTTAGACTTACAAGCTATAGTGGCTTAAGAAGGGTGGTGAGGTAAATGTATCTAAACGAGCGCTTGTTCAGTTTTTTATTGGTACCACATATAAAGATGAAGTGTGGTGTGATGTGGTTGCTATGGATATTTGTCATTTGTTGTTAGGCAGACCTTGGGACTATGATCGTAACATAGATCATAACGGGCAGACTAATACTTATAGTTTCTTGTTTGGAGGTGTGAAGATAGCATTGGTTCCCAGTAAGCCAAAAGAAGTAGTTCCTAAACCTTCTGGTACTCTATTGACCCTTACTTAGTTTGAAGATGAGTTGGAGGCGGAAGGCGACATTATCTTGTTGCTAGGGAAGGAAGTGGTGAAGGAGGTTGAAATTCCTGAGGCTATGGTTCCTTGCTCAAGGAATTTGCTGATGTTTTCCCTAATGAATTACCTGATGGCTGGCCACCTTTACGTGGCATTCAACATCATATTAATTTACAACAAGGAGCCCAGTTGCCTCATAGGCCACATTATAAAATGAGTCTCAGAGAGCATGAGGAGTTGCGACGACAAGTAGAGGACTTAATTTCAAAGAGTCATGTTCGGGAGAGCATGAGTCCGTGTGTTGTTCCTGGTTTGTTAACTCCTAAAAAAGATGGTACTTGGTGTATGTGTGTTGATAGTCGCACCATCAATAAGATCACAGTGGCGTACATATTTCCAATTCCTCAACTTGATGACCTGGTTGACCAGATAAGTAGTGCCACTATCTTTACGAAACTGGA